>NC_064255.1:17349235-17650782 GCF_003254725.2 Canis lupus dingo | reverse complement strand
TTAATAGTAAATTTCATCTTTTCTTGTCCAAGAAGAGAAACCTTTATTTTGAAAGGTTTAAAGTAGAAAGCAATTTATTGATGATATTGGCCATGAGGCCAGAGGAGACACGCACGCACACACAGCCCTGAACCTTGGCAGCTTGCCTCCAAACCCAGCCACCTCAAGAGGCCTGGAGCAGGGCCAAGAAGATGACTGGGATGCAGAACGTGGTGGCCAGGAGGCGACTTCGTTACCATAGGCATACTCATTCTGGGACAGTTAATGACCTCTCCTTAGAGCCAAATAAATTGAACACTTGGGTGAAGGATTGAGTCTTAAAAATAAGCCCTAGCCAGTAGTAAACCTAGTGAGAATGAGGCAAATGGGCTTACAGAAATAGTGTAGTAATTCTAAACGTGTGCCGCCTTCTACTGATTCTAAGCAACACTGAAAAATGAGTGAAAATCAACTTACTATAAAGAAAATCCCTTTCTATTGGTGTGTATCATTTCAAAGTTGACTTATCAGGCTAATTAATTTTCATGTGCTATTTGTTCCCAATCCTTTAAACACTTTACTTAAAAATTGTCTTTTCTCAAGACGCCTGGCTGGCTTAGTCTGTGGAGCATGTGACTTACGATCTTGAGTTTGTAGGTTCAAGCCCCACGTTGGGTGTAGAAATTACCTAAAAATAAAAATCTTTCAAAGGAATTTTCTCTTCCTAAACCACCGTGAATTTGCATTACGTTAAATTAGGGATTCACTCCATTCATTCATTCAACATAAATTTAAGGAGTACTTAACGGTGTGTCAAGCACCATGCTAGGTATCTAGGAAACAGAGGTGAAAAATAGATCATCCTTGTCTTTAGGAGGTGAACAGCCTTCTGAGGCTTCTGGTGTGTAAATCAACAATTGAAATAAGATGGGAGCAGCATTACTACAGAATCTTGGCCAAGGAATGAATTGAGTAACTGAGCTTCCTGACAGAAACATCCCAATCATCATAATGTTAATGATCTGATTTAAGGCTATACTTCTGCACACGCACAAATGTCATGCACATATAATACATGTCATATTTTTATAGCTTTCTGGAAATTGACTTATGGCTTAGGCAGGAACAACAGAAGGCATTCACTTGGGGCTAACTTGCTTGCATTTTAAGAAAGACTCTCCCTGCGTTCTCAGGCATGTTACCCTGAGTGCCACCCTGAGAAAGGCCGATGTTGAAAACAAGCCTGGAAGGCTAAGAGACTCAGAGACCAACCCGAGTCCTTACTAGGAGGGAAGAATGCACCAGAAGCTGTCAGGATGTGACAAGAGGGCATTTATTTTAAGGGTGTGGGGAGAAAAATAAATTAGGCTGCAACTGGATTCTTCAGTCAGGGGCAGGAGTTGAGAGGTGCACTGTTGCTTGTGTGAGGAATTTTTTTAAAGAACACCCAAGTGGAGAACAAGGAGATATAATTTTTCTTGACACGCCAGTGTACAATAAGAACATATATTTAGTAACATTCGCCTCCCTGCACCCTGAGCAGCTGTTCAGCTCCAGCAAATACTCCTCCTTCCAGGCTGGGAAGGGGAAGTGTGCTGCACGAAGTTTCTGGAGTTGCCAGAGAGCCGAGGCCATGGCTCTCTGGAGCTGCCCCCCCCCCTCCAGCCTCCTCCAGGCAGCAAGAGGTCAAACACAGCCTTGGGTTAATTGAGGAGCAAGGAAAGTTGCTCCAAGGGAAGGATCAACTGAAGAGCCCGGTTTAACTTTGGTAGAGAGAGCAAGTCCACTTCAGTTCAGCCAGTCACTCTTGGGTCAGGCTCTCAGATACCCCTGTGAGATTAAAGTATACTCCTATCACTGTACTTTCTTAAAAGCCGGGATCAGGAAAGAGAATCTCTAAAAATCATCCCTCGTTGCTCCGTGAGACTGTAACCCAGTTGGCAAGGTTTTGGGCTGTTAGGGAAATGTTTTATATCCCTTGGTGGTAAGACTGTGGGAGTGGAAGACAGGATGTTATCCACTTCAGGTCAGGCCATCCTTATCCAAGGAGTGACATTGTGGACATCTGGTTTCCTAGGTTCATAGTCAACTTGTTGATGCTTTTATCCCCCCACCCCCCCAGGGCCTGGGGGATACAGGTGGCAGTGAGGAGGGTACAGTTGGCAATGAGGACTGGCCATGATGACTAGAGGCCTTATATAAATGCACTATCAGGGATAGGTATTCATTGGTTTATTCATTCCCTCTCTCCCTCCTTCATCCCTTGCAGTATAGCATACTGGTGTTGCTCAAAGCATGGTCCTGTACTGGCTGCATCATCATCTCTTAAGAGCTTGGTAGAAACACAGATTCTTGGGTCACACCCTATACTACTGTGGTAGGCAATGTCTCGGATGAGGCAAAAGTGATGGGATGTCACTTCCTAGAGGAGGTTATAGAAGGACTTGGCTGCGGTCCTGGATACGCTCTCACTCCTTCACTTTGAGAGAAGCCAGCTGTCGTGTTGTGAACAACTTTTTGGGGAGGCCTATGTGGCAAGGAACTGATGTCTTAGGCCAACAGCCAGTGAAGACCTGAGGTCCACCAACAGCTCTGTGAGTGAGCATGGAATTGGATCTTCCTCAGTCAAGCCTTGAAACGACAGCAGCCTCTGACATCCTGACTGAAGCCTTGTGAAAGGATTCGAGCCAGAGAACTCAGCTAAGCTGTGCCTGGATTACTGATTCACAGAAACTAGGAGATAATAAACATTTGCGGTTTTAAGCCTCTATTTTGGGTTAATTCGTTATGCAGCAGTAGATACTAACACAACTATTGAATCAGAAACTCTGTAAGTGGGGCCTTGGAATGTGTATTTTGACATGTTCTTCACTTAATTTCCACGTCCAGTAGTTTGAGAAGCACTGCTGTGACTCAGGAGCAACGGCTTTGGTCCCAGCCTGGCTAGGTTCAAATCCTAGCTTGACTACTTCCAGTTCTAAGAGCTCGTGTGGGTTACGTAACCTCTCCATGCCTCCCATTTCTTCTTGCAAAATGTTGCTACCAATAGCACATATCTTTAGGTAATATAAAAGGATTAATTGAGTTAATATATTTAAAGCACTTAGCATATTGCCTGGCAACAGCGAGTACAATAACCTTAGTGAAGATTCATTCATTCAACAACCATGTAAAGGCGTCAAAATTCTAGATGCCATGTCTTATTACAAAGGTAGTAAGACATGGTCTGCTTCTCCTGGGACTATAGTCCTAGAAGGGAGAGAGGCATATAGAAGAATAAACACAATAATGGCTAAAAGATGCTGGGATTGACTGCTGGAACCCAGAAGATGACAGTTCTATTGTTGGTGAAGCCATTAAGGAGAGGCTTAATAAATGGGTTGGTTGGAGGGTTGGGAAAGAATTGAGGGTATGGGCTTCATTCTCCACAATGCCGCGCCTCAGTTTTTCTGAGTCTCCATAACTTCCTTTTTATATGGAAAACTGACAAAGCTGTCATCACAAACAGCTCCCTTTGACAGAAGCTGCTTGAATGCAGGACCCAGGTGTCTTATTCACAGAGGTCCAGCCACCTGGTTCTGTTTTCTGTCCTAGATCGGCAGCCTGGTTCATGTGGCCTTCAGATGTTGGCATCTGCCCTTTGTCTCTCAGAAGGCTTCTCTCCCTGCACTCCCTCCCTCCGTCCGCCCCCCAGTCCTTGCAAGTCCTTCATGTATCTGCTTAAACACCTCCTTGAGGAAGTTCTTCTGGTCACTCTATTTATTTATTTTTTTTAAGATTTTATTTATTTATTTATTCATGAGAGACACACAAGAGAGGCAGAGACATGGGCAGAGGGAGAAGCAGGCTCCCCATGGGGGGGGGGGGACTCAATCCCAGGACCCCGGGGTCACGACCTGAGCCAAAGGCAGATACTCAATTCAAGCCTCCTCTGATCACTGTTCAAATAACGCCTCCACTTCAGGGCACTTTTCATTTCCCAAGCAGCATGAGAATTTGGCCCTTGCTCAGTCTGTCTGGTTTCCTGCTCCCCATCTTCTCCCTGAGTAGACTTTACCCCGAGGGCTAACACATGGTCTGTTTTCCTCACCGGGTACATGCTGGTGCTCAGCGCCCTCCCTGGGACATAGTAGGCATTCAATAAATATTTATTGAGTGGATAAATGAATGAATGAACATGTCCTTTCCCAGCCACTGGAACACTTCAGCATGATTTGCTGAAATGTCAATCTTAATCATGAAGGACATTAATTCAAATTCTGAGAGACAAAACTGCTGAAAAAACAGAATGTGAAACCAAGTCACTTTTACTCTAAGGGGCTGCTAGTGAATTGGTAAGGGAGGGGGGAGAGGGGAAGGCCATTATCCTATTTAACATTTACTAAGTCCCTCCTCCTAGGTGCTGGGCACTGAATTAACTGTTTTATATGCATTCTTTCATATACATCTGAAGTAGTAATTATCATGGCGGGGGATGGGGTGGGGTGGAGGGTGGGGGGGTGGGCAGATGGGAAAATCGAGACTTTGAGCCCTTAATTAATTTGCCTAGAGTCATAGCCAGTCTGGTGTAGAACCGTGATTGAATCCAGGGGGTCAGACTCCAAAGCTCTTGTGCTCAACTCTTCTACTGTCCTGAGTCCAATGGAATGCAGCTCATTAAGTAAATATTCTGCACAAATAGAAGTCTATACAGTTCAGTGGCTCTAAGACTGACACTATAACACCAGAGCAGGAAGGGGAATATCAGGAAGGTTCTCAAGATCATAGCCAGGAGACAGTATCCATGAGCATGGGAACTGGGCTATGGCCAAGCGGTAGCTCATTCTCAGGGGCCCCTTCCCCCAGCCAGGGGTCCCCCATGTTGTTCGCAAGAAAGGGGGTCAGGACTACAGAGGAGTGTCCCACCACCTCCAATTGATGTAAGTGATCTCACCCTCAGAAACAGGTTTGGTGGTCTCTTCTTGGGTTCCAAGGGATTAGCATTCTCCTTGTCAAAGCAGCATGTAATTTATAGCAATTGGCAGTTCCTGTTGCAAGGAATTCCAAGATCAGACAAGCCAAGGGGGCTGACAGGTCAGATCTGAGCTTAGATGGAGAAGTGGTTGGGGGTGGGGTGGCGGCCAAGAAGTAATGGGGAGAGGAAGTTTTACAAAGCAGTGAGGCCCCTCTGCAATGTGCCTGGAGCAATCTTTGACTGGGGGTTCCCATTAGCGACAAGTCCCCACAGGCCTAAAAGAACAAGAAAGGAACCAGGCTTCTCTAGGCTTAAATGGGACTGCAGTCTGCATTTTCCCCACGTGATAAGGAGTTATTGGGCCAAGAGCTAGGGAAGGCTAACCCTGGCTTAGATCCCCAGTAGGGAAGAATAATTAGAGAAATCGTGAATTATGCTTCTGTGGGCAATTCCCTTCTCAAAGCTTACTTAAAGCCAGAATGTATATTTTTAGTCCGCTTTTGTGACATTTAAATATTCAGATTTTTCAGAGAGACAAAGCTTACACTGAAATTTACATATAAATATATAAAAATATATTTAAATACTAGTCTTCTTCATACCTTTTTCTTACAGTTCCTGAGCCATCTGCATCTCCATAATGTGATCAGTCTCTGGGAAATGAAAACTACAAGAGTGTGAAGAGACAAAAGTTGAAGTAGAATTGCTGGGAGGTTGGTGGCTTAGGGTGGACCTGAAGTTATGTAGAGTTTATAGTTAGAGGAATGGTTTTGTTTGTTTAGACTGCGAGTTTTCAGGAGTCCCCAGTCGTGCAGGGTTTTGTAGACATATGTATGCATTTCTACTTATTTAGAAAGGTGACAGTCTTCTTGGAGACTTCCCCTTAAGACCTCAAGAATCCAGGGTTTATAGGTATAGAAGGAATTGGATCAGACAAGCTTGGAGTATCCAAGGCACTGTTCAGACCACTACCTCTATAGTTCATCTAATCACCGTGCTGGTACCAAGTTACCCCATATACTACACATGGATCACCAACTTTAAATGATTTTTGACAATCACGAAATGCGCTTCAATCCCTGAAATAGGACTGGACATGATTTAACCTCCCTGCAGTGAGCTGGCAGTTACCTTAAGATCCTACAGGGTCTTACACTTACCATTGTGAGCATCAGTAATTCTTGTTCTGTAGTAACCTAGAAGCACCAGATGATTTAAAAAAAAAAAAAATTCTGCTGACAGGTTGTAAGACAAACTTGATTCTACTGAGTATCAGAAGTTAAAAAAGAAAAAAAAAAAGAGTCAAGGGAGCATTGACAGACGATTACATAATAAAACGCATTACAGTCTAATGGGAAAAATTGGCTCGAATCGTGGGTGACTTCCTGATTTCATCACCTTCCATAGTTGACATTTCCATCTCTCATTTGCTCTCGGTTACTCATCTATAAACGGATCCCCACACGTTAATAGGAACCCACACAAATTTAGCCACTTCTTCCTCCAGTGAATTACACCATGGAGCCGGTTTTCTTGTGATCATTTCTGTCCATGTCTGCTTTTCCGCCTGGACTTTCAGGGTCGGGCAGGGGCTGTGTGGAACATGCATTGCTAAAGGGATCAAAGTCTTTGGAGAAAACAGAAGCTACCAAGACAAGCTGGCAGGGCCGAATGTCTGTGTCTTCCACCAGGGGTCAGTAAAACTTATTATAAGATTCCTAGGATGGCATCCAAACTTCCCTAAGGGCAACATCTTGGTCTCTCATTGTCCCTCAGAAAACATTCACCAACAGGAGGGTGTCCTGTCACTGGGAATAGCAGTTCGCCCCCAGCTGTTAAACACATACAAAAGGCACAGCCAGATATAAATATATATGGCTTGGATTGTATCAAGCACTGCAGTTAACATCATAGAGAGAGACTATCAGTATATCAAGTACTGGAGTTAACATCATAAAGAGAATTCTCAATTTAAATGTGCTGTTTTGATAAATACTAAGGCAAGCTATCTTGCCTAATTAATGATCACAGGCTAATTAATTGTCCAGTGACTAGGGCTTACAAGCTTGACTCTGATTGTCATAGTTTCTGTATCGTGAAAACAGGACTTGAAGCTCTCCTTCCCTTCCTGGTTTGCTATCCTGGCTTTTCATAACAGCGGTTGTTTCTGTGAGGAATAAAGACTTTCAAAAATATGTACTGGATACTTCACCTTGACTCGCTGCTTCCACTTTTACCTTACTGTCAGCTAGAGGGAGCTGTGAAAAATGGAAATCACATCATATAATTTCCCTGCTAAAATCTTCTAAGGCCCACCCACCGCACAGAAAATAAAATCCCAGTACTCACCACCTGCAGGGCTGAGGCATGCTCAATTTCCTGCAACTTCTCTGATCTCGTCTCCTGACCCTTTCCCCTGCACTCGGCACACTCCAGAAACAGTAGCCTTTCTGCTGATGCTCTAACTCAGTGATTCTCAAAGTGTGGTCCCTGGATCTGCAGCATCAGCATCACCTGGGAAGCTGTTGGAAATGCAAATTCTTGGGTCACACCGCAGATCTACTGAATCAGAAACTCTAGGGGTGGGCCCCAGCCATCTGTGTTTTAACCAACCCATCTGGTGATTCTGATGACTGCTGAGGTTTGAAAACCACTTCTAATTTTTCAAACTCACTTCTGCCTCCAGACCTTTGTGCTATCCAGCCCCTTTACCTGGTGCACTCTTCCCAGGGCTCATTCTTTGCCATTGAGACAGCAGCTGAAATGTTAGCTCCTCAGAGAGACTTTCCCTAGTACCTATTCGAAGGGAGCCTCCCTGCCTTTCCTCATCCCACTCTATGCCATAATCCTTTGATTAGAGCTATCTGAAATTGGGGTGCTTGGGTGGCTCAGTCAGTTCAGTGTCTGCCTTTGGCTCAGGTCATGATCTCAGGGTCCTGGGATTGAGTCCCACATTGGGCTCCCTGCTCAGTGAGGAGTCTGCTTCTTCCTCTCCCTCTACCCCACCCCCCTTTGTGCTCTTTCACTTGCATGTTCTCTCTCTCTCAAATAAATAATTCTTTAAAAAAGAACTATCTGAAATTTTCTTGCTTATTTATTTATTTGCTATTTTATTATCTCCCCCATTAGAATGAGAGCAGACACCTTATCTGCTTTTTATACCCTGGATCTCAAGTGTCTAGAAGCGTGCCTTACACATACAAAGTTCTTAATAAAAGTTTCTTAATGTCTATGAGATTTTTTGATCAGGCTGTTTTGTAGAAAGGAGATAAATTAAATTCTCTAAAGGAAGCTGCAGTGTTGTGGCAAAGCCCAGGGATGGAGTCAGAAGATGAAAGTCAAACTCTAAATTCCCCACTCGAGAATCAGCCGACCTTGGGTAAGTCATTTAACTAGATTAGGTGATTTTTGCCTCCTATGGGCATTTAGCAATGTCTAGAGATGTTTTTGGTGTCAACTCAAGATGCAGGTGGGAGTGGGGTGTGCTGCTGGCACCTAATGGGTAGAGGCCAGGGATGTGACTAAACATCGTATAGTGCCCAGGCCAGCCCCCTGCAACACAGAATTATGCTGAGCACAATGTCAACCATGCCAAGGCCAGGGAAGATTGAACTACAACCTATGTAGCACCTTTTTCTTTCCTTCCTTCCTTTCTTTCTTCCTTCTTTCCTTCTTTTTTCTTTCTTTCTTCTTTCTTTCTTTCTTTCTTTCTTTCTTTCTTTCTTTCTTTCTTCTTTTTCTTTTTTTTTGTATCAAACCATTTTATTGTGGGGCTTCAGGGTAAAGGTGGAAGGGGACAAGGGCAGGAAGATCCAACGTCTTCGCCCCAGCCGGAACCTCACCAGTCCAGCATCACAGTCCCTGAAAGCTTTCCTTTCTTTCTTTCTTTCTTTCTTTCTTTCTTTCTTTCTTTCTTTCTTTCTTTCTTTCTTTCTCTTTTTTCTTTCTTTCTTTCTTTCTTTCTTTCTTTCTTTCTTTCTTTCTTCTTTCTTTCTTTCTTTTTGAGCAAAATGATAGGAATTTATTAAGCAGAGATAGAGAAAGTTCTCAAAAGTGAGAGGGGTTCTGGCAGGATTGCCCACACCTTTCTCACTAGTAAAACAGAGATCATGTTCTCTTTCTAATCCATGGGGTGCTCATGATGCTCAAGGAAAATTCTTCTCACGGAAGTGTTTTACAAATGACAAGGAACTATAGACAAATACCCTCAGTGTCTGGCACTATTTTTTTTTTTTTAAGATTTATTTATTTATTTATTTATTTATTTATTTATTTATTTATTTATTTATTTATGATAGACCTAGAGAGAGAGGCAGAGACACAGGAGGAGTGAGAAGCAGGCTCCATGCCAGGAGCCCGATGCGGGACTCGATCCCAGGACTCCAGAATCGTGCCCTGGGCCAAAGGCAGGTGGTAAACCACTGAGCCACCCAGGGATCCCCTGGCACTATTAATTATACAGAATAGATGCTCAAAAAATATTTGTTCAGTAAATGAATGAATGAATGAATGAATGAATTGCCAGGAGTCCCTTCCCAAGATTGAGCTTTTGTTTTCTCATTTGTGATGGAGGAAAAGGATAGTACCTGTGCTCAGGACCTTGTGAAGATTGCAGAGACAATATGTATTGGTCTACACAGGGCATCTTTGTTGCAGGTGGAAAGGTATCACTAAGTCCTATCCTGTGTTTTCTGGATGGAACTCTCAAAGTCTGGTCATCAGAAATAATAGGCTCCAAGTTTCTCCGAGTTACTGGCACCTCTTTCCTGGTTGAGCATCTCTCCACTCCTGCATGATGCCCCAAATCTTTTTGGCCTGCTTGTCTTTTCCACCTTCTGCAACCAATCAGCATATACCCAGTAGAGTTTCCAGCCTTTTTAGGAGCCAAAAATACTTCCTGTCAGAGACCCCATCACACATCACTAAAACATGAAAATATGCTGACATCAAAAAAAAAAAATAAAGTGTATAACTTTATGAAGATTAGATTGCCTTACCAGTCAACCCAAAATTACATTTTAGATAATTTAAACATTTATGAATTTCAATATTTTAGTTTGTTTCCCCATTTTGGAGTCAATTATTTTCTCTGATAGCAAATATAATTCTAGGCCCCTGAAAAGCATTTGTGTCTTTGGTGCTTCATATGTTGAAAAGGTCTTTGCTTTTTGTTCATTGGTGGGTTTTTCTTCTTCTCTTTTTCTGTTTGCTTACAATAGTCAATGACCATCCCAGAGTCTATAAAGCATTCGGAAACTGCTGTATGTTTGGTGGGTGATAGTTCATGCATTTAATCAGTCAACTTGCAAATGTGATCTCATGTACTTGTATCCATTTTTGTCCAAGAGTGTGATGACCAGATCTCACATTTGCTTTGTGGACTGTGGACTGCAATGGGTTTTCTCATTTGTTCTCATTTGATTCTCACAGTGGTCCAGTGAGCTGATCATGATATATATTACAGCTACTCCTGATTTTACCAAGGAGAATCCAAAGCTTAGGGAAGTGTAGGGACTCATTCAAGGTTATAGAGTAGGTGACAGAGCCAAGATGGGAATCCACATCTCCTGGAGTTTGTGTGTGCCATGTTGTTTTCAGGTCTTTAGTCAGCTGTGGGAAAGAATTATTCATGGAAAAGGAAATTATACAAGACATGAACATTGGGATAGCCTTAGGGGTGTGTGTGTGTGTGTGTGTGTGTGTGTGTGTGTTATAATAGAACTCTAGCTTTGAACATTCTCTATTTGCTTTACAGACAATGGGATCAAGTTAATTAGTTCAACAAGTACTTATTTAGTGATGGGCACTGCTGTGGGTGCTAGGATTATAGGAGATAACAAAAAGATCACATCTTTGCTTCATAGAGCTCATTTACAACAGATAAATGAAAAATTAACAACCAATCTGTAGTATGGTAGATGTTGATCACTGTTAAGGAAAAAAAAAAAAATAAAGCAGGGTAGAGGGTAGGAAAATGGGGGAGGGATTGCTGTTTTATTTAGGGAGGTCAAAGGTGGCCTCAACAGTAAAGCGAGTAAAGTGACATTTGAAAAGAGACTTAAAAGAAGTGAAGGAGTACATCATGTGGATACTGGGGTCATGCCAGTGGAGAGGAGGATGTGCAAAGGCCTTGAGGCAGCAACATGTTTGGTACATATGAGAAACAGCAAGAAAACCAACCTGGTTGGAGGAGAAAGAGTAGATTGGGATGGAGGGAGAATTATTGACAGGAAATGAGGTGAGAGGCATCATGGGGAGGAGATGGAAGACAGGGAAGATCCTGAAGGATCTTATAGGTCATTGTGAGGGCTTTGGCTCTTATTTTAAGAGAGACACAGAGGCCTTAAGGGCTTTGGCCAGAGGCACGACATCATCTGACATACAATGTTGGAGGATTTACGATGCACTGATTGGCCCTCTGTCAAGTTATCCCTGGTTTATAGTATTTCTATCTTGAACAAGGACTTAGTCCTGCCATGGTGCTTGGAGGAGGGATTTCTTTTCAAGCAGGCTCAAGTGTTGTGGTGAAGTTGAATTTTAGTAATTCATTCATCATTCAAATCAATGTTTGAGCTCCACTCGAGTGCCAGGAGCTCCCCTAGGCTTTGGGTGTTCAAGACACACAGAGCCCCTACTCTCAAGGAGCTTCTCTTACAGTGAAGAACTCCAGACAGTAAACAAGCAAACAAATAAAAGATTTCAGCTAATGAAAAGGGCTAGAAGAAAATAAAACAGAGGGAGATGTAATGATGATGCTCTTATAGGAATTACTTTAGATTTCAGTTGGATTTTGAAATGTGGAACTTAGGCAAAAAATATTACACTTGTGAAACAATTTACAGTTTACAAATTCTAAGAGGCTGGCAAAAAAAAAAAAAGTGTTAATTATTCTGACTTTTTAAATGAGAAGCTAAAGTTCAGTGAGATTAGGCCAACATGCCCAAGGCACTAGTAAATGGCAGATATGGGAACCTGAATCCAAGTGTTCTGTGATTTTCAGTACCAGCCCATTTCTCACAACGGGCACCACTCTGTAATCGACAGTAGGGCCGGGTAACCCTGGGATGTGGAACGAGGGAACGAGCAACGGTTAGGCAGGACAAGAAACATGTGCCAAGGCAGCAAGAGAATGCAAAAGAATAAGGATGGTAGCCGGCTCCCCCTAAGGTCACAGGGGACAACTGATAGGAAGGACCAAAATCCCCACGTGCCCAGCTTCTCATAGGACCCAGATCATCTGCATCCTGATCTCAAGAGAAAGATCCCTGCCTTGGATGGTGGCTCTCAGCAACCCCAGGCTGGGGAAGAGCCCAGGGTCACATGTGGTTTCAATCACCGCATTTATCTGCATCATTGTGATCATATTTGGAAGACGCCTGAAACCTCATTTCTGTCCCAGGCCTCTCCAGATTGTGCAGGGGGTCCAGATCAAATCTGGAAAAGCTACCTCATCTCTGGCAGCCCAGAAATAGGGAGAGGCTTCAGGAGTGTACAGTAACGTCCCACTCATGTCGCCCTCCGCTCCCCCTTTATTAAAACAAATCTGAAACAACAAATGTCTAAAACTTTCCACTGGATCATTTCACCCTGCCTTGTTATAACCATGCCCTCCGTCCACGCCCTGCTGGAGTTTTCTGCAGCCTGGGGGAAGTGGGGAAGTGTCTGTCCCCAGCTCTCCGTCACTCCCATAATAAACAATCACTAAACAGCTCGCTGCCCCAGGCAACTGTTTGTCCGGCTTGGCCAGACCCTGCGGACTTGAGCTAGGGAGGAGGGTGGGAGATGTTCTCTGTAAAGCAGGATTGGGGCTCTGAGGCCAGGGAGCTTGTTCAGGAGCTGGAGTATCTTTGTGGACCTGGAGGACCCCTTTAGAGAGAGGGCAGGTCTTTACCTGAGCTATCTGATGAAGTTCCCTGGAGGGTAGCTGGAGTTTGGGGCTGCCCTGTGGGAGGGCAGTCGCAGGAAGGACCAACCAACCATCTTGCACTAACTGGAAATAAGATCATTTCCTGCCTCAAGTTTGCCTTCTACAGCTGGGACAGTCTGGCAGTTCTACTAGGCATCCATTCCTAAGAGACCGCTCCTTGGAAACCAGCACCCCAGGGACGCCCGGCTGGCTCAGCGGTTGGGCGCTTGCCGTCGGCTCAGGGTGTGATCCCGGGATCTGGGATCCAGTTCCGCGTGGGGCTCCCTGCGAGGAGCCTGCTTCTCCCTCAGGCTGTGTCTCGCATGAATAAATAAATAAATCTAAGAAAAGTAAGGAAGGAAGAGAAGGAAGGAAGGAAAGAAGGAAGGAAGGAAGGAAGGAAGGAAGGAAGGAAGGAAGGAAGGAAGGAAGGAAGGAAGGAAGGAAGGAAGGAAGGAAAGGAAAGGAAAGGAAGGAAGGAAGGAAGGAAGGAAGGAAGGAAGGAAGAAAAGGGAGGAAAAGGAAGGAAGAAAAGGGAGGAAAAGGAAGGAAGGAAGAAAAGGGAGGAGGAAAAGGAAGGAAGAAAAGGAAGGAGGAAAGGAAGGAAGGAAGAAAAGGAAGGAAGGAAGGAAGAAAAGGAAGGAAGAAAAGGAAGGAAGAGAAGGAAGGAAGGAAGGAAGAAAAGGAAGGAAGAAAAGGAAGAGAAGGAAGGAAGGAAGGGAAGGAAGGAAGAAAAGGGAGGAAAAGGAAGAAAAGGGAGGAGGAAAAGGAAGGAAGAAAAGGAAGGAGGAAAAGGAAGGAAGGAAGAAAAGGAAGGAAGGAGGAAAAGGAAGGAAGGAAGAAAAGGAAGGAAGGAGGAAAAGGAAGGAAGAGAAGGAAGAAAAGGAAGGAAGAAAAGGAAGGAAGGAAGAAAAGGAAGGAAGGAAGAAAAGAAACCACCCCACCACTGCTAAAAGGGAAGAACACCACTTTAGGGACTGGGACCAGCTTAGATTAACCTGTTTCTCTCCAGTCATTAGAAAATCTCCCCCCTGAGCCCTGGGTGTTATGCTATATGTTGGCAAATTGAACTCCAATAAAAAAAAATAAAAAAAAAAAAGAAAAGAGAATCTCCCCTCCTGCCCCCCCCCCCCCCCAGGAGTGGCTGACTTCGGGAGCTTTCTGCACGACAGACGAAGGGGCTGCAGGGAGCCAGGAGAGGGTGTGCGCGTGGCGCGGGAGGATTCGATTCCAGGTCCTCTCCCGGCACAGAGACAGACCCGAGGGATCGCCACTCGATCGTAGTATTTCCTCTTTATCTGGGGATGGGGGGGGGGGGGGGCACTGGGGCGTGTCCTTGGGGGGAGGGCGGAGGAAAAAAAAGAAAAACAAGGCTGCGCTTTGCGGGGGGGAATACGGGACCTGTTTCAAGGCTCGGTGGGAAGCGAGAGCCCTGGTCCTGGGCGGGGCGGGGCGGGGGCGGGGGCGGGGGCGGCCGGCTCGGGGTGTGCGGTCCGTGGTCCGCGCCGCCCTCCCGGGGAGCCCGCGCACGGCGGCGGCCGCGGAGCCGGGGTTGCCCTGGGAGCCCTCGCCTCTGGCTCCCGGCGCGGCGGCAGGCGGCAGGCGGCAGGCGGCAGGCGGCAGGCGGCAGGCGGCCCGGGCCCGGGTCCGGGTCCCCGCCCGCCCCGGCTCCCCGCGCCCCGCGCCCCGCGCTCCGCCCGCCGCGCCCGCGCCCCGCGCCCCGCGCCCCCCGCGCCCCCGCGCCGGCGCCTGGGCCCGCGGCCGGGGGTTATGAATGGGCGCAGCGGAAGCACCGCCCCCCCGGACGTGACGCTCAGCCAATGGCAGCGCGGGCTGCGTGGATGGATGAGGTCAGCGCTGTCGTGTCGGGAATGGAATGTGTAAGTGTAACATTCAGAACCGGGTAACACTCGGCGACCCGAACGCGGCGGTCGGCGGCGATCGCGCGGGGGCCTGCGAAGCGCCGCTCGGGGCCGGCTCTGCCCGCGGGGAGGACGCGCCGCCGCCGCCGCCGCCGCCGCCGCCGCCGCCGCCGCCGCCGCCTCCGCCTCCTGCAGCCGGGCCGCCGCCGCCGCCGCGCGTCCCGGGGCCGGCCCCGCGAGCGCAGCAGCAGCCCGAGACCCCGCCGGAGCGCCGGAGCCGCTGCGGGAGCGGGCGGAGAGACATGCAGGGATTCGTGAGGTTACGGCGCCCCAGCTGCAGGAGGCACTAGCGGCCGAAGCCGGGCAGCGGCCGGCGGACTTGGCGCGCCCCGAGCGCTCTGCACGGGAGCGCGGAGGAGGAGGAGCCGGTGAAGTTGCTTTCCCGGGGCTCGTTTTGCACGCCGCCGAGGGGAGCCCGCGGAGGCGAGGAGGCGAGGGCGAGGGAGGGACCGCTTCGCCTCGCCATTGATTGGGCATCGGCAGCCTTTTTTTTTTTTTTTTTTCTGCCTTTCTTTCTTTCTTTCTTTCTTTCCCCTTCCCCCCCCCCCCCTTTCTTTTCCTCCGTCTTGTTGCATGCAAGAAAATTACAGCCCGCTGCCCGCCCGGCCGCCCCGGGTGAGGGATCCCCGGCCCCGCTCCCTCGCGTCCATTGTGCAAGCCAAAGATGAGAGACCGAAGGGGAGAAAGTTGAAGAAATCGCCCACATGCGCTGGATCAGTCCACGGCTTGGGGAAAGGCATCCAGAGGAGGTGGGAGCGGAGAGTTTGAAGTCTTCACAGGCGGGAAGATGGCGGACTGGAGCTGAAAGTGTTGATTGGGAAACTTGGCTGATCCTCGCGTTTATTGACGACCCTCTTGACCCAGGCAGGACACATGCAGGCCAAAAAACGCTATTTCATCCTGCTCTCAGCTGGCTCTTGTCTCGCCCTTTTGTTTTACTTCGGAGGCTTGCAGTTTAGGGCATCGAGGAGCCACAGCCGGAGAGAGGAGCTCAGCGGTCGGAATGGCTTGCACCACCCGAGCCCGGATCGCTTCTGGCCCCGCTTCCCGGACGCCCTGCGCCCCTTCGTCCCTGGGGATCAGTTGGAAAACGAGGATTCCAGCGTGCACGCCTCCCCCCGGCAGAAGCGAGACGCCAACTCGAGCATCTACAAAGGCAAGAAGTGCCGCATGGAGTCCTGCTTCGATTTCACCCTTTGCAAGAAAAACGGCTTCAAAGTCTACGTGTACCCGCAGCAAAAAGGGGAGAAAATCGCCGAAAGTTACCAAAACATTCTAGCGGCCATCGAGGGCTCCAGGTTCTACACCTCGGACCCCAGCCAGGCGTGCCTCTTTGTCCTGAGTCTGGATACTTTAGACAGAGACCAGTTGTCACCTCAGTATGTGCACAATCTGAGATCCAAAGTGCAGAGTCTCCACTTGTGGAACAATGGTAGGAATCATTTAATTTTTAATTTATATTCCGGCACCTGGCCTGACTACACCGAGGACGTGGGGTTTGACATCGGCCAGGCGATGCTGGCCAAAGCCAGCATCAGTACTGAAAACTTCCGACCCAACTTTGATGTTTCCATTCCCCTCTTTTCTAAGGATCATCCCAGGACAGGAGGGGAGAGGGGGTTTTTGAAGTTTAACACCATCCCTCCTCTCAGGAAGTATATGCTGGTATTCAAGGGGAAGAGGTACCTGACAGGGATAGGGTCAGACACCAGGAATGCCTTATATCACGTCCATAACGGAGAGGACGTGGTGCTTCTCACCACCTGCAAGCATGGCAAAGACTGGCAAAAGCACAAGGATTCTCGCTGTGACAGAGACAACACCGAGTATGAGAAGTAAGTGGCTCGGCCTTCAGGCCGCTGCTGCCGGTCAGCCCCGGGCCCTGCCCACCTCAGCCAGGTGTGAGGTTGGGGTGGGGTGGGGTGGGGTGGGGTGGGGGTGGGGCACAGGGGCCCTCTGGCCTCTTCCCTCCTGCCTCCGGGGGGCCTGGGACCCAGCAGCCTGGCTCAGTCAGGCAGGCGGCTGGGAGCTGGGGGCCGAGAGGTTGAGCTGCTCGGGCCGGCGGAGAAGCCCGGAGCACTTTCCCGGGCCAAGTAGGCGACAGTGTCTCCCTCTTGCTTGGAAACCCTGCAGGGCCATGTGTGTCTGTGAAAGGTGTGGCCTCGATCCAAGTTTGGGAGCTGTGCTTCACCAGCGGGTGCGGCAGGGTGTCTGCGAGGAGGTCCGGGGACCCCCGAGGGGGCTCTGAGTCCACCCACCGCCGCGCGCAGACCTTCCCCCCCAAGGTTGATGCTTTCTTTGCCCTTCTCAGGAGCGGGGGTCCTGCTTTCCCGGGAATTCCCCAGGCTCCGATCGTCCGTTCCCGAACGCCTTCAATTTATGTTAGCGGTGCAAGTGCTTTAATTTAAGCTGCTAAACTTTCCTGTGCCTGTCTTCTCCCTACCCTCCGTGGCACTGACTTTTGCGAAGGGAGACCTCAAGCTGATGCGGGCCTGTGATCATTCATTCATTCATTCATTCGTGTACGTGTGTTTGCACGTTTGTATCCTATCTCCTTCCTAGGGAGAAGCTGTTTTTAAAATCTGGGCCTCAGCCCCTCTGGCTGTAAACTCCAGTTGCTAATTTAGATTTTCCTTTCCCTTTTGTCTTTATCATTTGCATGTAAATCGGAGACTGTTACTCTCTGAATGGGCTGGAGATGCCTCCTTACCCTCCGTAGTGAGGCTAGTTTTGTCCAGTTGCTAAGTAACCGAGTCGGATACTTTGTAGCCTCTCTTTCTCTTCCTTTTCCTTCCAGGGACAGTAACCGACTCCCGGGATTTGGGGTCAAAGCCGGCTGCCACAAATCCGCCTTAGCCTGAGCTCGGGCGGGTCGGTTTCCGAGTGGCTGGGGTCGGAGCCCCAGACCCTCAACTTCTGTCTGGCTGTGAAAGAGTTAGTGAGCTCCTACGGTGCATTTCCACGTTACGCCAGTTAAGAAGCAGAGCAGCCTTGTGCTGCCCAGGGAAGGAAGGGGAACCTCGCAGCTGAGTACAAGAGGAACTGGCAGAGGTTGGCAGATTTTGCAATTGATTCATGAAATGCAGAATAGGGGAGACGCTTCGCAAACCTGATTGGCACAGGGAGGGCCGTGGTGGGGAAGGCAGCCCTGAAAATGAAAGGTTTGATTGTTGTCCGTGGATTTCCTCAGACACTCAGGCCTCTGTGGGAGGGACTGGAAGGGAAATTAAAGTCCTCCTGTACTCGATCATAGACACTAGAGCAGCGGGGCTCAGGCGCTCGGCTTCCCCAGCCCCCACACCTCTTGCCTTCCCGGCGCAGGAAGACCCGAGGCTGGGCTCAGTCGTGAATAATCTGTATTTTACTCTTCTTCGGGGGCAGTTAGGTGTGAATGCTGGGTTCATTTGCAGTGGATTAAAATTTTCTCACAAGAGACACAAATTGCGGTCAGTAAATAAACTGCTTTGTTTACACGACATTTACATTGCCCTGTTCCTGTGGGTGCCCGTAGGAAAAAAAATGCTTATAGCCTTTCAGGAATTTCTTTGTCTGGCTTATGCTGGAGTAACTCGAGATGAAGTCTAACCTTTCCGTGTCTTCTAAAGCAGTCTCACCCGAATTTTGTGGAAGGTTTCCGGTGGTCCTCATTCTCCCAAAGGAGCTGGAGCTGAGTTCTGAGCTTAGGGAATTGGGCAGTTATACATCTATTCGGGAAACGCGCCTCCATCCAATAAAACAATCGTCTTTTTTTTTTTTTTTTTTTTTTTACCTCCTCCTTCCCCAGATAAATATTTCATCTCTGTATTCTCTGCCGAAGCATTTGCTAGAGCTTGGCAGTGAAAGGAGGAGGAGCTGGTTTCATAGAACCTCTAATTTTTGCCAATTAAATCTAACTAATTTTTGACCTCTTTGGGATGGGGGCCAGGAAATCTGACACCCGTACTCTTGTTTTGGGTGTGTGTTTAAAGACCACAAGGGGTCAGGCCCTCAGGATTGGGGCTCATCTGAAACGTGGCATTTTTGTCAGGAAAGCAAGTTTGCTCTTTCTTCCGAGCAGGGATTTCTTTAGCAGAGTCCCTCCTGGATGTTTTTCACGGTCCCCCTTTGCACACTTTTCAGCTCTAACCTTGTTCAGTAGGACGGGACAGTGCTGTGGAACGTTCATGCCCATTAGCCTGGTCTTCCTGGAGTTTTACCTCCTTCCTCTCATTGGGTTATCAGAACCCTTGATCATGGAGATATAGTGCTTGCAAACATTATTGCTTTTTTGCTGTTGACTTTTGAATTTCGAAACACATGACGATGAAGACTGAGCTCGGAAACACAGTGACAGTGCTCATGCCCAGCGAGTCACCGTGCGCTGTGCTGGAAACCAGCAGCAACCCCTTCACGCCCTGTTGTGTTCTGTAAGTCAGTCTGGCATATGTGAGATGCAGAGCTCCAGCCCACTGCTGATCTCTCTCCAGGTCTTAGAGAAGGAAGTGATATTGAGGTTAGGTCTATACAAGTCATGTAAGTCTGACTTCTCATACTTGACCCATAGTGTGACTTTTGATTTATTACCTCGGGTGTCAGCTTATCCTTCTGTGGAATGGGTTTGCGGGTACTTCAGGGGCGCTGGACGCTTTCATTTGGAAATGGCTTATAAAGACGCGATCAGTTTTCCTCCACTTGTCTTCTTCATTAGCAGGTGCCTGTGAAACATCTTCAGTTTAATTTGCTGCCACCAGCAGCCTACATAGAAGTTTGCCCTGGACTTCTGAGGTCTGATAATTAGATTGAAAATTTATGGTGTCATGGCCTTGTAAGGATACTGCAGAAGTGTACCAACTTAAAAAAAGAAATAGTTGCTCTTTGTGGAACCTAGCCTTATGTGATGGCGAAGAAATAGTGCTAAGTGGTTGAGGACTTGCAGCTCATCTGCACTTTTGTGAAAATCAGACGTTCATTAATGAAAGTATCAAGGACCTGCACAGAATGAGCTTTTCTCTTGTAACAGCAATATTTTTGAGCCAGACTTCCAGGATTATATTAAAACATCCATTTTCACGACACCCATAATTAATTTTCACCAGTTACATATATTAACAGATGTAGGTGATACTGGCTAAAATAAGTTGCTGCAGTGATTACATGATTTGTAGTGAGGCTTTAGAGAAATTCTGTTTTATTCCTTTGAGCTTCTTATGCACCCTTAGAAAACTATGGTTTTTTTGCATGAACTTCATAGTTCAAATCCCTTCAAAGGGCATTATTGTGAAGCTTCAAATTTGGCTTTCTGAAATGGAAGAAAGAGAAGGAAATGAGAGGTGGCTTCTATCTTTGACCCCTCCAAGGAAAGCAGCGGTGAATATTTTAAGCAGCTCTTCTGGGAATAGGCAGGATTTTGTGCAGGCCTTTTTGCTATCTTTTCCTGTGTTTGCTGAAGCTGTAACTCACAATCTTGGTATTTTTAAGGGTCCTGGAGCTAAGTGATCATTCAGCTTCCAGTATCCTCATTTTACAGATGTGGAAATGGAAGGATAGAATGTCTAAGGGATTTGCTTAAGGTGGAAAAAAAAAAACAAAACTGGTTGTTGGTGGGGGTGGGGGTGGGTGGGTGGGTAGCCAGCCCTTGAATGCAGGCCTTCTGAATTTTCCCCCTTGACATACAGTGTTCCATTTTCAATTACAGATACACTTGAAAGCTTTCCAGCTGCTGGGAGATCCTTACTGATGCTCTTTCTTAGGGGATTTCTCTTGGAAACCTTTGGGGAGCTGATGAAGACCTTGGACAAACTTTGAAGGAAAAAATAATCACCCCTAAACCCCCATACGTGCACCATTTGTCATAGAATTTTAAGAGTTGATACACAGCCGCATCCTTAGACTTTCAAATTCTGGCTCTAGGGCTTACCTTCTGCTAACTAAGGTGTAGGTCCCTGAAGCTGTTTCGCCAAAGTAGAAGGTTTTTGGACCTTTCAATTTGGCCTCAAGGGATTGAGGGAATAGAGTATGAATTCACCGAATGATAAGGTGAATACAGATGTGTTCATAGGAAAAGAAAATGTGCACAAGTAATCATTTTAAATGATTACTTGTTTATTTCTCATCATCCCAAACTATATTAACAGACCCCTGGAGCAAGTTCATGATCCAGCCGTGAACCTTAGGTGAATGTTTTCCTCCTCTAAAATGAAAGGCGGAAATTGTGCTTCTTAGGTTTTTAAAATACGAGTGCCTCTCCCCCCAGAGTTGTATGATAGCACAAAAACATTTCTAAAATAAACCATACAAGCACAGTTTAAAAATAAAGATAGGGAACATTATGCAAAATTATGAAATTGGCAAGGGTGTCTTTTTGCACCAAGGTTCTAGGTCTCTCTGCTACCCTTAACCTCCACCTGAGCTTGTTTTCTGGAGAGGACCTGGGAGCCTCATTTACAAGGAATCCTCCAAATAGAGGTAGGCGTGCTGTGTGTTACCTCTGGGGGACATTTACGAATTGCTTGAGTCCAGTTCAACAACCACCTCGGTTTAGAGTAGAATCTGACCCACACCAGGAGCCTGCAGGATTGTGTCATACAGCGAGTGGCTTGGACAGGCCCTCCTGAGGGAAGGCCACCTTTGGTTCTCCTGAGTGTGCCAGTGACTTTAGCTAGCACAGACTTGCAAAGGGGGCGATTGTTGTCTTTGGCCTGTCCGAGGCCTGTAGCTCTGCCTCCCCAGAACACTGTGAGAAAATGACCTCGAGTATGCTAATATCACACCAAAGGTTGCACTTGATTCATTCTGGCTTCTTGGCTGCTTTGCTCCAACCACGTTGCACGGTGTCCTGCGAGGCCATTTTACAGGTGTGTACACTGAGATCAGCTGTGGGGAGTTGGTTGGTCTACTGAGGCACAGCTTTGTAAGTGGCTGACCCGAGGCCACAGGCCTAAGTGTTTTGGTTCCAGTTCTCTTGTTCTCACCAGGGCCTGCTGCCACCAGAGGGAAGCAGGTCAGGCCAAGTGATCACTGACCTCTGCGGTCTCCTGAGCATGTTCCATGTTCAAATGTGAACAGTGGGCTCACGTTTCCATGAGCTCAGTGATATTGCTTTTATTTAGAAGCTCTTCCACTTGTGACCAAATTCTTTGACTAACCAGGCCCTCCCTCAACACTGGAAGATCTGTCGAGCACCTGTTACTGGAATTCACCTTTATTAGCTCCTTTCAGCCTTTCGACAACAGTGTGAGGTGGGTTAAGTCCCCATTTTACAGATTCAGGTGCGGGCCTAAGAGCTTAAAGGAGCCCAGAGTCGCAAACCTGGTGAATAATAAATAATGGTGTCATAACTGGGGACCTTGGATTCCCACTTTGGTTCTTTTTCCCCTCCACACAATGTTACTGCCTTAAAGAATCTAATGAAGTCTCCACCTGTTCTGATGTTATTTATTAGTGAGTTTAGTGTCATTCAGGTGTTTGTATATCATATCTTTTTTTCCACTCCTTTTTTAAATATGCTTCCCAAGGAAAAAAATTGATCTCACAGTTATATCACCTAGGTGGCTCTTAATTTTGACATTTAAGCATTGAACTCCTTCACCTCTTCCCATCATAACTTTGTCTATGCAGATTCTGCTTTTAAGTCTCTCTCAGAGCTCTCCTAAGAAAAGGAAGGAGGAGGACTGTGTGACCTTTGCCCTCACCCATAGTGTGCAGGGTGTCCCGCTCTGGTTGCAGGTGAACTGCGAGACAGATGAGACAGGAGTGGCTGTTGCCCTGGGGAAGGAGGTGAACAGCATGTTCCGGTAGGAATGGGAGACCCAGTGGAAGTTTCCATTTCTGACAGAATGGCCCAGGTTTCTGGAACACCTCACACCACTGCTCCCAGGTCCTCAAGCTCCCTAAAGAAGAAGAGTGCTTAGAAAATTATAAAAGCTATACAGACAGTGCCTTTGTGGCAAATTGGGGGGAAATAGAGAAGGTATACATGTTAAAAATTAATTTTTTTCCTCTAACCTCCTTGATAAGAGCTCCCCATTATAAGGACTAACCACTGTGATTGAGCTTCGGTGTCATCGGCCTGTTATACATATATGCCTTTATGATTATATCATTCTATCTCTGTGGATCCAAGTACCTCGTAGAGATATGATAATTATCATTTAATTAATAGTAAGTAAATAATGCATTCAACACATTTTCCTTAAGTGCGTTGTTTGTGCCAGACTCACGGGCATTGGAGCTGGGGCTGCAGTAGTGAACACCACACACTTGACCCCTCTCACCATTCTAGTCTATCGGGTTTGCGGTCAGACTTCAGAGGTATTTTTGCATGTTGCTTTTTTTCTCAACATTACCCAAGAACATTTTCCACTCCTGCTAAATAGGAAAATCCTATTAAAATATTAAACTAGGATTTAAAAAAAATAAAATATTGAAATAGGATTTTAATGGCTACATGTTTTTTTTTACTAATTCCTAGCTCATACGATAGTTTATTTAAACATTTGCGTTTTAAGAGATTTGTTGTTTATTGTTTTTCATTTCTATTATATAAGAGTTTTTTAGTGTTTTTATCATAAGTAAGTCTGTGATGATTATCACTTGAGTATGGAGCAGTTGTCTTTTTCATGGTCAGGTCTCTTGGAGAACAACACAGAACCCCTCCTTCCCCCCCCACCCTGCACCTACCCAACCCCATCTTTTTGAGAGGAACAGCTATTTTTGAGGTGAGGCTCAGCACCCGTTTGGTGAAGTAGCCATCATTAAAGACTGCTTAGATAAACATTTGTAGGTGTTAATTGGTCCTGCAGGGGGTCTTTGAAGCTCCCACAGCTTCTCTTCCCTTTGAAGTTTTGTTTTTGCCTGAGCCGAGAACCTCCGGGATCCCTTAGCAAGCAGGCCCCCTCTGCCTTGGCTCCTCACTGTGTGACCTTGCCTGGGCCTTGGGACCCGCAGCCTGCCCTGCTGGGTGCCGGCCCTCGGCCAGCGGCTCAGCACAGCCCCGGCTCTGTTCCCTGGGGTTGTTGACTCTTGGCGCACGGGGGTGAGTTGGGGCAAGTCTCTCCCCTGGGCATCCAGTTAAAGTCTGGACTCTAAGTGCCAATGAGACCACTCTTCTAAGTGATTGAAAAACTGAGACTGAGGGACGCCTGGGTGGCGTGATCCGGGGTCCTGGGATCGAGTCCTGCTTGGGGCTCCCTGCAGGGAGCCTGCTTCTCCCTCTGCCTGTGTCTCTGCCTCTCTCTGTGTGTCTCTCGTGAATAAATAAAATCTTAAAAAAAAAAGAAAGACACAAAATGAGACCAAAATCAAAAGCCAACCGACAGTTTATGGTCTTGTTACATTCAGGGCTTGTGTTGCATCTCATTGCTTTCAGCAGTAATGCGAGGCGTGGGGTTACCATCCTTGTTGTGTGTGCCCTCTGGTCTTCTTGGAGAACCTTTAGAAGGCAGCCTGTGAGCCCAGACCGAGGAAGGAAGTGACCCCCACAGATTCCTGGATGGGGTGCCTGACCCCTGCCTCAGTTTCCACACCTGCGAGTGGAGATCCTGACCTGTCCTGGAGGGGTCCTGGAGGGGTGCCGGTGAGGCCGAGGGGATGCACATTCCTTGTAAATGCTAATGCGTTCTGCAGGGTGGTGGTATTATTAAGAACCGGCTTCCTGCCCTTTTCTAATCAACCACAGTGGTTTGCTTAGTTTCATAACATGGCTCTTCTTAACTAAGCCACAGAAATAACTCTGTTCCTCTCTTCCTTGGTGCCTAATCCCCGGGAAATTGTGATTGATGCCCTGGAAGCACAGCTCTTGTGTCCGTGGGCTGTGGAAAGAGCTCCCTGCGGCCCTCCCGCTGGAGCAGGCAGGTGGCCTGGGCAGGAGAGGGTGGTCTCTGGGGCAGTCAGGCACTTCCTTGACCTCATATCCTCCAGGTTCCCTGGCTGGCTGCTCAATGAATGCAGGTGACTTTTTTTTTTTTTTTTCTTTTTTTCTTTTTTTTTTTTTTTTGCGGTGGACTTGTGTGGTTGAGGGTGACATTTGGAGGCACTTGTCCTATGGAGCTCAGCTCCTCAGTAGCCTCCCTGGGCTCTTTCGGCAGGCCTGAAGTTCCCAAAAAGCAGAAGAGTACCCAGGCCACTTTAAGTCACTGGATTTATTTGAGGGGACGTGGAACAGACGCCGATCTGGAACTGCTCCAGTAGGTTCTCAGAACTCAGCACAATACCTGTCTTCCCATCGGGGCCTTCCTATCTCCCTTGGCTAGCACCACTGCCCCTGTGTGTGTGTGCCAGCTACTGCCCGGGCTTTTCTGGAAACTCTACCCGGGCCCAGGAGGAAGGTGGTCTGATTGGCTTTACTGTTCATCGTTTCTCCTTCTAGGGAGAGCCATTCACATGAGGCCACATCTGGGGTATGGTGGTGATCTCATCAGTTAAAAGACTGCCCTGCCACATTGCCACTCGTGATTTAATTGGCCATCCTTTTGCAAAGAACCAGCCTGAAGTTGTTTCCTGGAACAGGGGACTGTGGTTAGGGGAAGTTGGCTGTGGCAGGCACTGTTGAAGCCATATCCTGTTGGCATGACATATTTGAGCCCAGTTGATGATGATGATAATAGCAGTAGCAGCTAATATTTCTTGAGAGTGGGTACCTGGTAATGGGCAGTATCTTCTTCAGCCTTTATGTTTTTTTGTCTAAAATAACGTATTTTAGATGCAGAGGATCTTTATAAGTGACTTGCCTGAGAGCACAGAGCGGGGTTATGAGCTGGGCCCCTCTCGCTGCTGAACCTCCCTTCTTCCTTACGTGACCTGTCCTGCACAGCTGGAATGGAAGTCATCCACACACTCACGAACCATAGGGTCGTTGACTGAGCATCACTTGGACTTCTCCCCTAGTATTTATTTAATCTTACTGTAGAGGGACAGTTCTGACCAGTTCGGTGATCTCCTTTCCCAGCCCACAGTAGGTTAGAGGCAGTACGTTTTAAAACGAGAGGGATTCTTGCAGACAGATCTAGGAAGAAGGGACAGCTGGCAACCTGAATGTGAGGAAGTAGGCCAGGAAATTATCAAATGTAATGCCCAGAAGAAGTAAAGAAGCACTGCAATTTGAGAACAGCTGGCCCAGGGCCCGGGAGTGTGTCCTAAAGACTCTTGAGGAGTGTGCCTGCAAGCCCCACCACCTAGTGCCGTGCCTGTCACTGAGCAGAGCTCCTGTAAATATTTGATGAACTACATACACCACAGTGCAGTGTTGACCGTGAGCCATCATTTGTGTACACTGTCCTTTGTTAAAGAAAGTAGAGCAACAAGTAATGCATTTTAGAACTTCTTTAACCCTGATGGTTAAAACAAAAATATTACTCCAAAGAGTAAGTTCTCCATTTGAATGCTTGTCTACCAAGCCCAGCCAGTTCTCCAAGGGCCCTAGATACATGGGTCGTCCTCCGAGTTAGCATTGGATTTCTGGTGTTTGTTGCTAACTCAGATTTCTTGGGTTTTATGACACATATCAGTACTTTAAAGTTATGAGAAATGAAAAGTTTCCTGGTATTGCGGTGTGGGCCTGTGACGGTAGCTACTCTTGATTGACTGATACCCAGGATGACTTGGGCTGTGGGCTCAGGTGAGAGAGTGGCCCTGGGCTGGTGCTGGCCAGCTTGCCCCTCCCCAGGTCTCGTACCTAGAGGTTGGAGATTGGGGAAGGAAGGTGCCTTGGAGAGGGGAGGGGCATCAAGTCTGGTGCTTGTCCTGGCGGGCATGTTGGAGCAGAGAACCTCAGCTTGCTTTGCCTCTTCCACCCTCCTAGGGGTGCCCAGGATGGGAACCAGTGGGTGGAGGTATAAAATGGATGTCACACTTCCTACATATGGTCTAGCACCTTGTCAGATTGGTGGAAATCATCGTAGCACCACTGACAAATGTCACCGTGCCACCACCCCAGCTGAACCTGGCCTGGAGGCTTCTTGACAGTTCGTTCACGTGATCATCAAGGTACAGGTGTTGCAGTCTGCGTACCTGGCCATCCCCAGCCCCGTGGCAGAGACCACTCCTCCTCCTTCGTCTCCCTACATACCCTCTTCTGTCTTTCTTGGAAAACTATCCCCCTGCTCCATTTTTCTTCTTCAAGAGTTACTTCCTGATGCCTCAGTGTTGGTCAGATCCCCCCAATAATGTGTTCAAATAGAACATCTAATACTTGGCTGCAGCTCTGGTTTTATATTCTTTTAACTCTTTATTTTTCTTTTTTGTTAGTAGATTGTACAGGCCCCATGGCAGGATTAGTGTTGACTTTTCGTTAATTTCCTCAACAGATAGGTACTGAGCACCTACTGTGTGCAGGCAGTGGGGATTCAGCAGTGAACAGAACATCCCTGCCCTCTAGATGCTCACCATCTGTCTACTGGCCAGAGGCTGATACCTACCAGCGATGGCGTATATTAGAAGGTGCTAGATGCTGCGAAGAAAAGCAGCGCATGGAAAGGGGTAAGGGCTGTGGATCTCAGCCTGGGGAGTTTCTGGAAATGGGGCTTGGACCCTACCTGTGGCCAGGCGACTCTCCGGGGTGAAGTTCCAGGTTTTTAAAAAGCTCACCCGGGGATTTGGGGGCACTGTGAGAGTAGGGGTGAGGAAGGGTTTTTGAGTGTTAAATATGGAGGGGAAGGAAAGCCTTGTTGGGAAGGTGATGTTGCGCTCTGTGGCCCTTGTATCTTCGTAGCTGGGCACCAGGCCTGACCCACCCATACCAGGCACTCAGTGTTGGATACATGAAAACAACTTCTATTTACTTAACTAATGGCAATGTTACCACTGCTGACCTTGTATTCAAAGTACCATTTATTCAAAGTACCGATTCTCTAGCTGAAATGCTCTGGTTTACAGCACAGGTCTCCCATGTGTCCTCTGGGTTCATTGGATCATTTGCTGATTCAACCTAGAGTTTTTTTTTTTTTTTCTTTTCTAATTTTTAGAAAACAATATTTTAAGTAATCTCTAATGTCCCACGTGGGGCTTGAACTCACGATCTGGAGATTAAGAGTCTCATGCTTGGCCAAATAAGCCAGCCAGGTGTCCCTTTCATTTTCATTTTCTTCCAATAGACTCTGTAACCCCTAGGGTATTTTTTTCTTTAGTTTTTTTAAAAATATTTTTCTTCCTTCCCTCTCCTCTCCTCTCCTCTCCTCTCCTCTCCTCTCCTCTCCTCTCCTCTCCTCTCCTCTCCTCTCCTCTCCTCTCCTCTCCTCTCCTCTCCTCTCCTCTCCTCTCCTCTTTCTTTTCTTTTTTTCCTTTCTTTTCCTTTCTTTCTCTGTTCTGTTGGGTAAGAGTATCAGTGAAACTAAATTTTAGTATGTGTGCTGCCGAAGCAAGCACTCAGTAAAACCAAATTAAAATGAACTGAGGGAGTTTGCTGCATAATATGAACTCAAAAAGTTGATTGCTATAGGAGAAACCATTATGACCTTTCTATTATTTAATTTTAACAGTCTATAGATATTGGGACTTTCTGCCCCTCCTTCCTTGCAATTTTTCTCCCAGCTGGTCGGTGGAATATAACTTTTGGCATGCATTTTTTTGCTCAGGTTACATCCAAATTCTGTTAACCGCTATTGAAGCATTGCCCCAGAGTATGTAATAACATAGTGCTTAATTGAGCTATCAGGCTCCTAATGAATTCATACTGAGATTTATCATTTAATTAAAGAGCAGAGGGGGAAAAAAAGCAAAGGAAAGGTGTATGATTGTTTCTCTCACTGGCCTCCATTTCCTGTGTTTAAAATCTCCTGGTTTGTTTGTGTTAGCTCATCCAGGGGAGAGCGAGTACAAGTGCTCAAGGTATATGGATAAAATGGAGGATGCAGTATTTCACAATTATTTCTAATAGGTTTTAAAAATTGATTCAGATTTGGTGGCAATCATTACGGCACTTGATTAAATATGAATTATGTTATATATTTTTACAAAGCTCTCGATGAGGTCATTCTCCAAAATTATTTCTAGGTCTGTATATATAAGCCAATCTGAAAATCTAATCACGGGGAATCTGATACTGAAATGCTTTTGCTTTACTGAGAGGCAGAGAATAATTTTTTTCTTGAAAACACCATTTCTTATATCCTACGTGCTCCTTTAAAATTCACACTGCGTTAAAAAAGCTACCTTTAAGCAACACCTTTCATGGTAACTGCATTTTTAAGTACGCAAGTATAATGTTGCAAACCTGTAAATGTAGGGCAATCTTTTATTGATTCAAAGAGTCGAAATGTGGAATATTTTCTGTATTTAGGTTGTAGAGTTATATTACATGTTTTTTTTTAAATGAACAGTATTTAATGTTAAGATAAAATTTCAGTACCTCAACGTTTAGTATAGTTAAAAGACAGAGTAGTATTTCCCTATACTTACTTTAGATTTAGCCATGTGTAAGAAGTAACCTAAGTGGGATAAAAGAGGCCAACAGGATTAAATATCAGAACAGATTCTTTTTAAAATTGAGGTGTAATTGACATTTAACACTGTATTCATTTTAGGTATATAGCTTAATGATTTGATGTATAGCAATTTTTTTCTTGTGATGAGAATTTTTAGGATCTTTCTTAGCAGCTTTTCAGTATACAATACAGTATCATTAATGACAGTCAAACATGCTATATATTGCATCCTCAGGACGTATTTGTCTTATAACTGGAAGTTTTTGCCTTTAGATTGCCCATTTTGCCCATCCCCCACCCACTGTCTTTGCTGACCACCAATCTGTTCTCTGTATCTATGTTTGGTTTTTTTCTAGATTCCACATATAAGTGAGATCACGTAATATTTGTCTTTCTCTGTCTCACTTCTTTTACTTAGCATAATGCTCCCAAGGTCCTTCTAAGTTGTTGCAAATGGCAGGATTTTCTTCTTTTTTTTTTGAGGCCAAATAATATTCCATTGTATATCCATACCGCATTTTCTGTATCCATTGATGTGTCAGTGGACACATAGGTTGTTTCCATGTCTTGACTCTTGTAAATAAGGTTATCAGAATAAATCCTAAGTTTCTATGAAAGTAAGCTAAGAAACGAGCATCCTTAAATCCACAGTACAAAGCAGATATTCTGTGGGGGATATTGGTGACTGTTTCAGTCTCCTTGAACCTGTTTCCCTCATCTGGTTTTCCTTCACAGAGACATAGGAGGTCATGGCTGATTGCGACTCCTGTGCACGTACGTTTGTCTGTGTGTTTGTCACATGTTTGTCTGAAGACACGAGCTTGGTGTTTAGTCATGGTATCTCAGTTTTGTCTGGAGGGCAGAACAGTAAGATCATGGAAATGACCTTAAAGATTCAGCGTAACTCTTGCATTACATAGATAAGGAAATAGAGATCCAGGGAAGTTGGGCAATTTGCCCAAGGCCATGTAGCCAGTTGTGACAGAATCAAGAATGGAAGATACATTTCTTGACCTCCAGCCAAGTATCACATGCAGATTATTCAAGAAGGCTCTGGAGAGTACTAGTACTAGTAATAGTAATAGTCAACCATTTGACTTCCAAATGGTTGGCTCTGTCACTATGAAACCTTGGGTGACTTTCTTCTCTGCTTCCGTTTTTTCCCTGGTAAAATGGGAATAGTAATAATTCCCACCTCATAGTGTTGTTCCTATGAGGATATGAGTTACATTATACATAATGTGCTCAGAATGGTGCTTGGTACATGGTAAGCGTTCCATCAATAACCGCCGTTAACCATTGTCATTAATCTGATCCATTAAAACACATCAGACTTGTATCATCTCAGACTTAGCATTTGTGTGTCGTTGTTTTCATTTCTTTTATTTGCCCTATTTACAGCTCATTATAATTGCAGTGTGCCATATGATACAGTAGCTTGTCAGTCATAGAGATGCTCAAGGTGGTTTGGCAAGTGCCCAGGATTCCAGCCACCTGTTGTAATTGTTGCCAGCATACAGTAGATTTTCATTTCTGGGAAGGTGTTCAACCAAGAGTCCGACGCATTAATCTGACTTTGTGTCTTTAAAAAAATTCTTTTTCCTTTACCAAAGTATTCTGTTTTCCACCAGTTCTGTGAAGCTGAGCAATCACATGGGTCTTTTTGTCCCTGCCTTTTGAAAATGCATTAAAACAGTGGCAGATGTGCCAGCGAGATCACCTGAAATGACTTTCTGAGATGAACCTGTGTGAGCTGGAGAAGATAAAACTAGTTTTTCTTCTCCAGCAATTCAAGTAGCCAAAGGAGTGATTCCATCATGATGGGGTACTTAGCAAGTCAGGAAGCAATAGCGATGGATAACTTTCTACTTCTCACAATTTGCATGGCTATTAACAATTGATGACTTTTCCTTTAGGATGGCATTACCAGAAGCAGCAGTGCCTATCCTTGATGATAAACTTCTAAGGGCAGTCCAGGTGAATGTTAGGGAGGAAACTGTAGCCTGTGTTTTGAAGATCTGCGAGGGTTCAGACATGGTGTAACTTGCATTTTCATCCTTTCCCCCAGGGGACACAGCTGCAGTGATGCACAAACACATCATAAGAGCACTTCCATAATACCATTTTTGCCACCAAATCCAGATGTGATCTGATTCCTACTGGATTCCACACGGTAGCAGTCCTTGCTATGATTGGAATATGCTATGGGTGAAATCCTGTCCCTCAGAACTTCATCATATCAAAACAAACGAAAAAACAAACGTATTAGAATGGTATTATATTCTTGTCGAAAATCACAGAATCACAGAGAGGTCTCTGACAGCAGCTTTTGAAAAAAGGATTCTGGCGAATGGAATGGTTCACTAAGTATAAGTAAAGCGAAACCTTCCTGCCCTCAACCCCAATTTGATATTGTTTTAGTCCTGGACAAAGAACAGGCATATATTTTATGCACAGTGGTGACCATAGGCCTGTATTTGCATATGGAATAAATATTCAAAAATCCAATTTTTTTTTTCCTGGAAACATTCCTGCGTCAGGTGTTGGATATTATTTTCTGCCAAGAATTGAGGTGCTATTTTAAAAAATGCTACCTTTTTGGTACCCCTTTTCCTTGTCCTGGTGTCATCTTATCTCTTCTCCATAAAATAAAAATTGCCTTTCTTTCTCCCAGTAAACTGACTTGTAGATTCAGGTAGCAGAGAGATTAAAAAAAATAAAAATACTGTATTGTATTTCCAATTAGCTCATTTAATTAGATGAGGTGAATTAATTGGATTTTTTTGACATGTCTCAAAGTCTGAAACACTTGGTTTTAGAATTCCCAGGTACCGTGGCTTGGGCGCTTTGTCACCTCGCGCCTAAGCAGGAACTGGTGTAAGACCTATCATTTGAAGGCTGTCATTTGAGTTCCCCTTGGGGGTATAAAAATGGTCTAGTGATTTTTCAGATAACAGAGCATAAATCAGCAGGCTCTTTGGCCTGCCCTTCAGTCCAGGGCTTTCCCTGGTTATCACCAGCCTCATCAGCAGAAGGCTCGATTAAGCGTTTCTCTGTCCACACAGGGCAGGTGAGAAGATCATTGGAGGGACTCTCGGAAGCTTTTCTCCCCTCACTCTCACTCTCTCACCCTATGTAATTTTAGGGGTCGGGCAGGCAGGCTTTGGGGGTTCTTCTGTCTTGTCATGACAGGGCCTGGAGAAATTCTAGAACTTGGACTGGGGCAGTTTTAAACCTTAGGTCATCCTCCTTTGCAGTATTATTACTTAGTTGTGTTAAAAAAATTTTTTTTAAAGATTTTATTTATTTATTTTTGACAGAAAGAGAGAGTACAAATAGGGGAAGGGCAGAGGGAGAAGGAGAAGCAGACTCCTCACTTTTCAGGGAGCCTGACACGGGGCTCGATCCCAGGACCCTGAGATCATGACCTGAGCTGAAATCTAGAGTTGGCTGCTTAACTGACTGAGCCATGCAGATGCCCCTAATTACTTAATTTTTATCTCTCAAGTTTTATATACCTTATGGGGTAAAGCTGGCTCATTCTCCTCTCTACCCTAGAGTTCACCCCCTACAGCACCAGTTTGCTTGACAGTGCCTAGTAAATGTCATTGTATTTTATTTGATGAGCTTCAAAGACTTTCTTTAAGTCTAGAAATTACTGAACCAAGATGGATGGAAGAAAGACTATATATTCTGGAGTTCTTCATCTTCTTTTAAAATTTTCTTTAGCATTTACTTTTTACAAACACAAATCAAGAGGGCCAGACCAAAAAAAAAAAAAAGGATCACCTCCATTCTTGATGGAGAAATGCATCCGGTAGGCTCTTTCTCTCTACCATTTATTTGCCTCCAAATAGCTTTTAATCACAAAGTTGGGATATTTCACACTTGATATTCTACTTGGACTCAAATTGGTAAGTCCATTGTAAGTCATAAGTTTGTAGTAGTCAGATATAAATCAGGTCATCATCCTGAATGTCAGCTCCAGGGAAACAGAGATGGTGTGTATTTCTTTTTAATCTGTTTCCCTGGCATCAGCACAGTGCTGATCATGTGGTAGATCCTCAAGAAATACTTGTAGATTGAGTGTCTTTGGATCTTGGTGGCCTGTTAGTGCAGAATAAAAGATCTGGAACTGACTTACTCGAATTCTTTAATTTTGTTTGGAATCAACAACCCACAGGGGATGTCTAGTAGGAAAATATGTTTAGAAGAATGTGTCCTTTCCACCTCCCACCTTGAGTTTCAGTCTAGTAGGAGTGAAATTCAAGATTCGCCATCACATAATAATTTGCAGCTTTGAAATAACCCGTGTCTTTGTCATTTTAGCTATGAATAGGTTCCCAATCGTTGTATCCCTAAAAGCCTACTTTACGGAGCTTGAACCACACATTGTATTGTCTAGGATGGGCCTCGTTCTTGGCCAAGTATAGTTGCTGTTGCTTCAAAGCTTGCTGCCTTTGGGGGAGCTGGCTGAGAGAGTGAAGTCATTGCGGAGAATTGTGGTGCATCCAGGCAAATCCACAATGGAAGGACCATCCATCCGTTCATTCCTCAGTGCTTTGACTGCCCCCTGCCAAGGAGGGGACCAACCGTGCTGTTGGGAACAGAGCTGCAGTCCTGCTGTCTCCTGATGAACGAACGGTACACCAGCATGCCATGCTCAGCCAACCACTTGCAGTGCGATCATTTTTCCTGGACTCTAATTCCGTAGCATAAACCTGACCTAGAGGCACAGAAATGCAATTCTGTGGCATCCTCCACCAGGGACATGGCTTCCTACAAGCTGGCTTGAGTTTCCATGGTTCACATCTAGGCCACTTCATTCTTTTTTACAGACCTTCAGTTGACACTTTTCTAAAGAGCAGCACCTGGCATCTCCCACCACCACTCACAACGATGGATTTTTTTTTTACCACTCCTCTCTTCCCTTAGGTACTCTCTGGCTGTTATCAGGGAGCCATCAGAAGCACCTTGTGGCTCTTCTGAGATCCCTCCCCCCAGCCAGAGTCACCCCACCTATGTCGTGCTTCTTCCTTTTTGTTACTTTTATTTTCATAACAAACTCTTCCTCCCTCCTGTGAGGATTTGAGCTCATATGCGTGCCCAAGTGCATGTACAAACACATGTGCGTGTGCACACACACTTTCTTCCTGCCCCTTGGCTTTTCCTTCATTCTCCTGCCATTCATGTCAAGCTGTTCTACCCTAAGAATTCTCATCTTGGAAACTCAATTTTACATTTAACTTTGAAGACTGAGCCTCCCCAAGGGTTACAGCATAAACCACTATCTGGTGATGTTTTGGAAAAACAAAACAAAACATTTCTTTTAAAATTCAGATTGCAGGTTGTGGAAGTAATACTTGAGCATTGTTCAAAGTTCAAACATTACAGAAAGTGAAATGTACCTATAATATGTCCCCCATTTGCTACCTTAATATTTATATATATAATTCTCTTTCCTAATTTCTCATTTTAATTACTTGTGTATTAAGCATAATTCCAGGTCCATACATATAGATCTCTCACTTTTATTTATTTATTATTTATTTATTTAATATTTATTTATCTATGATAGTCACACAGAGAGAGAGAGAGAGAGGCAGAGACATAGGCAGAGGGAGAAGCAGGCTCCATGCACCGGGAGCCAGACGTGGGACTCGATCCTGGGTCTCCAGGACCATGACCTGGGCCAAAGGTAGGCGCCAAACCGCTGTGCCACCCAGGGATCCCAGATCTCTCACTTTTAACAGCTGAAGATATTCTGTTGGAAAACAGCCCTTTGATTCGATTATAATAGAGTGTAAAATGGATTTGACTACTGATCATAGTCTGTGTTCCTATATATTCACCCCCAATTTTTTGGTCAGAATGAGGGGTAGCCCAAGTTTCTGGTTTTGTTTTTTTTTTTTTTAGCAGAATGAGGTTTTTTTTTGGAGGGGTAACTAGTTTAAATGCTTTGATTTCTCAGTTTTCCATACTTGTTTAAAAATCAATTTTAAGGGCTAAAAACAACTTAGGATTTTAATTGCTTTTTTAAACGTAAAAATCATATACAGTGTATTTTTTTCTAGTTAACCAAGAGACCCTAATAGTCTCCTGTAGAGGAAGAATTAGAAGCTGTGCCCCAATCAGGATGACTCTGAGATTCGAATCACAGGGGTGGAAGCTGGGGCATGACCCCTTCAGTAAGCGTGATTGGGAAAAGATTTGTCCATATTCCTTGTGGAAAGGTGGTAGCCGGATACAATTGCAAGCTGTTTCACATTACTTCACATAGTGCTTTCCAAGCATCTGTCCGTGGTCTCTCTTGGCTCTAGTGCGTGCAGGTCAGGACCGGCTGGGCGAGATTGAGTCCAGCATTGGGGCTGAGAGTGGATCTCACTCAGATTTCATCAAAAGCCAACAAGAAAACAAAAGCAAAGAGGGAGAGAGGTAAAAGAAGGACACCACATTTTCCTCATTGGGGGGCTAAAATCCTGGGTGCTGAATTTTCCTTTTCGGATTAGAACTGGGTTGAACAGATAGGATTTATTTCTGAGGTTGTGTGTCCATCGCTGCAAGAATAATCCAGACAGGAAGAAGCTGCCGGATTTTAGTGTGACTAAAACTGTGTCTCCTCCTGCTTTTTTTTTTTTAAGCATGGCTGTATTCACCAGAGAACAGTCTGACATGTCCTTCTGTAGTGAGTGCTTGCAGATCAACTCTGCCAGAGATCACCATCCAGAAAGAACCATGCCAGAAATCACTTTGCATTTTTCTCATGTAGCAGAAATGAACCTGGTTCATTCCATCTCAACAGCTGTACCCAAAGGGCTCAGGGTGGACCAGACTGATTCATAAAGGAGGGCCAATGTAGGCTCTGGTTCAATATGGATGCTGTGAAGATGGGCAGATTTTTTTTTTTTTCTCACCTCCAGGTTTCATATTTCCATGAACACTGGCCTTCATTTTCCCCCAAACCAGTCTGTGAATGACCTCCTTTGAGTATCCTTGCTGATTTCACTCCAAAGTAATAGGCCTGGGAATGTCCTCTTTCTCAGCTCAGCAGGAGAAGGGGTAGGAGAAGGGGTATTCCACAATTGTGTTCGATGCATTTACTCTCTACCTGCTGGCTTCAAACAGTATTAATTTTTATGTGTTCATTGTGCATTGTGTTTAATTAAAAGCAGTTCTATTCGCAGAGGTACTTGTAGGATTTTTTTCCTCCTGAAATGAATAAAACAAATAGGCATCTGGTATTTGTTTTGTAGAACACAATCCCCATAAAATGAAGAGTAATAAAACATAATTATCTGTAAAGGCTTGTTTTATAAGCCTGAGAATGGGCTTGTTTCTACCAAGTTTTTAAATTCTACTCATATGATAAAGACTCTCTTTAACAACAAAAGCGTCCCGATTACATGTGTGAATTCAACTCATCTTTTATTAAACAAATGTTTTTTTTTCTGTTATAGTGTGCATGATAAGAGTTTGTCATCACATTTCTCCTACACACATTATGTTAAAGGAAGGTTCTGTTTTCTGTTCAATCGGTATAGCTTTAATTCTGATTTTTCCCCATACTTAAATAATTTCGTAGCCCCATATTGAATTTTTTAGGTCTCAGACCACTCTGTGGATTCTAAATCCTTTTGAAAAAGTACACACCAAATTTCTGCATATGTTTTTATAAAGTTTGTAGGTATTCTGATCTTTGGTTAAAGACCTCTGCCAGTGTCTGCTAATTATTTTGAAATGTGTGCTTATAATCTGAAGCTAAGATGTTAGCTTAAGTATATGAGTATCTGATGAGAGAAATCTGGTTTTGTAGCACTAGATTTAATTTCAGGGTTGGGCTACTTTCTAGGAATGGTGGAGTCCTCTCATCTGAGGAAAAAAAGAATCAGAATGTGGGAAATATAAAAATTATTAATTCAGAAGTGGATTTGCTATCAGATTAGATGGCAGTGTCTACATCCCTGGGGGCTCCTGTTCCCAAGACTGTTTTTATTGTTTCTATCCAGCACCAGGCACGAGCCTTGAAGTGGCAAATTCATCCTCTGAGGTTGTGTGTCCATTGCTGCAAGAATAAAAGAAGCAGTAACAAAATCATGCAGCGCAGTATTTCACAATGACAGTTTTATGTGGTTGTGTGATGTTGCAGAGTCTCGTATGTGATATCGACCCTTTTCTTTTGAATCAAAGCACAGAGTTTTACTGGAGAAGGGAGGCTTCAGAAATAACAGAGTCTAACACAAAATTAAGCCCCTACGTAATTATCCCATTTTGTCTAGTATACTAATTGCTTACAGGAAGTGGAAGTACATATATGTAATATTTACATCCAGTTTGAGTAGTGATTTCTAATTTTAGATTTCTCGCCCTTTTTTACATTATCCTTTTGCATTGGAATCACACTGAGACACTCGTATTATTATGAATGCACGCTGAATTAAATAGACATAGCTCCTTGATTTCTCCCTTCATGTTGTCATCTATTGGAGAATGAATAGCTTAAAATAAGAGCATCAATTCCTCATCCAAAGGGAGGCTGCATATTCCAATTCTAGATCAGTAGTCACTTTGTATGCTTTATTTGAAATACCATTTTTGAATATACTTGGCAATTTAAAGTGCCCGATTAAAAAGCACTGTAGAAAGAGGAAGTCTGTGGACGTGCAATTAGTCCTTAGGATTCAAAGCGTTTCCTTAATGTGTGGACAGCCATAATATGAAATCACTGGACACAATAGCTTTGTGCCAGGTGCTTAGAATAGAAGGCATTTTCAGGATGGATTATTTCTGTACCCTTGCTCCTAAAATGGTTTATCTAAAGAGACTCCCAACTCCATAAGAGTACTGGTGGTGTGAAAAAAATTCGGTGGTGTGCTTTCATAAAATTTTAGGCAGTTGATAACTACAGCTAGCCACATAAGTGACAGGTAATCTCTGTTATACAAGAGTGCTTAAGTTCTCGGACTCTATTTTATTTGATTGGCAACCTCCTCCCACCTTTTATTTTATTTTATGTTTTTCAAGAGATGAGGGTTGGGTGCCAGAGAATTTGCCAGATATTGTGCTGTTCCTTGCTAAAAAATGTAGCCTTCCTGGGTAGAGCCAGATGAGCTGTATATTCTGAGATTATTTATAGTGTTTATGATAGAAAGACCAAAAACACTAAGCACTTAATAGCTCTCCTTATTTACAAGTCAGATTCATCTAAGGGGTATTATTCTTTTATTTTTCTGGTGCTTGAAATGTTCCTTTAAAATAGATTATCGGGGAGGATACACGGTGACACAAGATTTGTTGGCTGTGAAAATGCAGAATGGATAAAGCTTACCTTTTTTAATGCTCTGCAACAACCAAAAGAAGGTCCATTTTATTTAAGTGGAAACACTGCTTTTTTGTCTAAGTAAAATCATTCTCTCTCACACACATGTAATATAGGATAGGTGAATGTACGTGAACATTTGGCTCTTATTTCCCAATTATATAATAGATGCATTCCATTAAAGTTTTCAGTAAAGTGGAATGTCTATTAAGTGAATTATTTTTCCCCAGCGACTTCTGTAAAAATAGCGCTGTCTTCCACTAGGCTGTGAATGTAGTAAGTTCTCACGTTAGACTACCAAGAAAAAATAATAGAAAGGAAAAACCCATTCAATACCATAAGTCTCAAGAAAACACTCAGTTTCTGATGAGGCTTTTAATGACACCAAAATATTGCCTGTGGTGGTTAAGCTAGGGTACATGACTTCAGTAACACAATGGCAGTATGCAGTGGTGTCACAGCCCTGAAAGTGGTACTCCTTTTCCTCACCCTCCTTCCCATTGTTGTCATGGGATAGAGAACAGTCACCAAGCCTTTAGCAAGTAGGTTATTTTAATAGTCTCGGCATCCTTGTCTTCTCGCTGTATAAACTTGACATCCATGTTTTGTTTTGTTAACTGAAATATGTAGGTTGAAAATACTCTTTATAAACATTTTGTCCTAACTCCTCACCAATTTGTTAACAATAGCTTTGCACGAGGAGTGTTAGCCAGGATACTTAATGCTCAACAACTGAAACATCCACGCCCCTTTAGCAATAAAGTCTGCTCCCAGGGCCTTTCGATTGCCAGCTACTGGGAGGCAATATGGGTTTCCCCTGCCTGAGTGCCTGACGTCTATTAAAGCACCAACTGTGTTATCAGGGAGGTGCTGTGCACGCCCTCTGTCCTCTCTTGCAAAAGCTCCACGTCTCCCATTTTATGGATTTGGGCAGTGGAACTCAGACTTGTTAGATGACTTGCTGGAGTCACTCAAAGAGTAAGAGGCAGAGCTGGCATTTGTCCTCCACTCAGATTGGGCTCTGGAACCTGGGCACTTACCTAATACCATGGGTTCCACCATGGGCTGTGTTTCAGAGTCATCTGGGGACTTTTCAAAACTGATGAGTATAGACTCAGCATCTTGAGGAGCTGGGCCCTGGGCATGTGTCTTGAAGGTCTCACCAGCCACCCTGATGCTCTGTCCGGCATGCCCGACAATGACTGAATCCGGTCACATGTCTGGCTCAGTTTCTTGCTAGGTTGTTGAGCTGCTGAATGGTCTCGTCCTCACCCTCTTCGAGCCTGCACTGCAGTGAGGGAAGTACACGTGCACACACCCAGCCCTGAGCAAGATGCATTGTGACAGGTACTGTGGTAGTGTCTTAGTCTGTTCTGGCTGCTATAACAAAATGCCACAGACCAGTGGCTTCTAAACACCAGAAGTGAGTTTCTCACAGTTGTGGAGGCTGGCCGTCCAGGTTCGGGTACCAGCACAATTGGGGTCTGGTGAAGGGCTGCTTTTGGGCTGCAGGCTGCTCACTTCTCCCCGTGTCCTCACATAGTAGAAGGGGAAACCTCTTTTATTAAGGCACTGACCCCATTCAGCAAAGTTCTGCTCTCATGCTTTCATCAGCTCCCAGAGGTCCCCACTTCCTAATTCCATCATCTTGGGGCTTAGGTTTCAGCATATGAATGGGGGAGGGGAGGGAGGGTGGGGGGTGGGAGTTGGACACAAACATTCAGACCATCGCAGGAAACAGAGACTGTGCTCTGTCGTAATTCTCACGAGAGGGCTTACAACAGAAGAGGTAGCATCTAGAACTTCCACGAGTGTGATTTATTCTAGCTCCAAAGAGGTGTTGCATCTTTACTCTGTAAGCTCTACAGTTAATTGCCAAGGGAGCCTTGGTCCGCGTTCTTGTGAAGGTCCCAGTCAGCGATCTTGACTCTCCCCCATTTAGTTTGCCTGGGACAGCTTGGGTGTTAAGACCAGTCATTTGTCTATTTCTTCAATTTCTTCCTCAAACTAATGGGTATATTCCTCAGGGTCCACCTTAATGGGATTGGTAGGTCAGGCATAAAGTTTCAGCTTGGAATAAGCAGGCTTGGTTGTGATGGTGTTCTCTTTCACCCTTTTCTTCTTGAGACCCATTGAGCAAAAGCTAATGCTTGATTCCTGAGTTTAGAAAACCTCTGTTGAGCTGGGCAATGAGGACACCAGTGTGAGCGTGGCATTCCGGAGCCAGTTAAACCTGTCTAGGTTCGGAAGACTGGTGTTGAGGTATCAGCTACGGCATAGGCAGATGAATAGGCAGATGACCTATCTGTCTAATGATACTGGGATTTAGTTCTTGAATTCTTTATGTTCAGAATGTGGATTAAGGCCAGGCTGGCTTTGACACCCAGGATCATTCAACACTTACGGTGACCTTTGGGTGATTGACCACAGTATAAGAGGATGTATCCTTAACGGCTAATAGGAGCAGCAGGGACCTGATGGAGGGTTTTAAATAGCACAGTGTTCTCCATAAGTGCCTTTTAATTGTAGAGAGGACTGTTCTGTAGATTCATTCATTTGTGCATTGAAGAATGTAAGAGTGAGTGAGGGAAACGGAAAGGAGGTTGGGAAGACCAGCAAAGACATCATTGGTGGTAGGGAAAAGGGTGACTTGTGACAAAGTTACCTGAAGTTGGATTTTTAAAAAATGTGGTCGACTCAGTATGTAATGACTTTTAGCCAGAAGTGGTGTTTTGGGTCACATTACCTGCGTTCAGAACTTTTTTGTTGTTGTAGAGAACACTGGCACCCTATGTTTTCTTAAATTGGCCCATCCTTTTCTTGCTAAAAGAAACTGCGGGCATCTGATAAAATATCCTTGTTTTAGGATAGTGGAGCTCACTGGCACTTTATAATGGCTTCATTTCTGGAGAGCTTTATTTGCATGAGTCTGAAAAAGAGCAAATGGATCTTATAGGAAAATAAATGTGGAACTTTCTGAATAATGTTGTCAGAAGGTTTCTAGTTGTAATCTTAAGATGCTCTCTTGGTGTCCAGTTTTGGAAACACATTTTGCCCCCAGGTGCGAGTAATAATGCTTCTTAGGACGATGGCGAGACTTACTACGTGAGAATTATCCTTCATGCGTTGTGTTATGGTGCATGATGTGGATGTTTGGAAATAGACACACCCCTGGACACAGCAGGGCCTTAGTTAAGACATCTACTATTTTTAAGACATTTGGCTATTTTTGGCCTGATGTGTTATCTTAGGGTGAGAAAAACCATCCACTTGCCTTAGTCTGAGGTCATATGCAGCCGTCAGTTCTCTGTAATGGACTGGATGATGTTATGGGTTTAAAATAACTGAAAATTAACATTTCTTGTCTGCACGATAGTGGTTGCAGCCCTCTATCATTTTTATGCTATTAATCACACTCCTTTTACGAGAACTCCAGCCCCCTCCCCCAGAAGTTAAAAGTCGTAATGTAATCCACCTTAAGTAATGCCTGGCTCAGATCCTGTAATATTTTGTTTTGTTCTCAGCTTTTGTGATGGTGTTAAGAGGAAGGCAAGTACTGTAGGGATTGGGTTGAAAGAGGAGAAAATGGAGCAGTTGCAACCCCCCCGGGGACAGGGTAGGAGATTGTTAATACATTAGTGATAGGAGGGCTTCTCCGGCAAATCTGATGGTCCAATTAAATGGAGGATATTAAAAGCATGTCACTGTCAATTCATTAAGTGACAATGGCAATTTCTTTGTGAGCCCCTTTGGTCTTTCTCCTCTTGTGACTCTATTTTCAAGGAGGAAAGCAGGAGCCCAAAGACCAGGAAGGCGGCTAGGGAAGTGCCACAGTTACTTAGATGCCCATTCTGTACCCCCTTCTTTTGGGGGCTGGTTCTCTGATGAAAAGATTTTATAGAAGACGCCCAAGTATCCGTTTGCATTCGTAGGCATTGGGAATGAAAACGGGGCCTCCAGGGGGGACAATCTGGTACCGCGTTCCCATGTCCTCCCAACTTTGTGAGCACGTACTGGGTGGGAGAAATCTGCTTGTGGGTCCCGCAAAGGGAGGCTCATGGAAGATTTTGGATTCGAACCTTTTTATTCTGCAAGAATACTGAATTCACACTTGGCAGTCTTGAGTAAAAGCCTGCAAAAATGTTTCCATTTAGGAAAACAATGTGTTTTAAAGATCACTTGGAATCTGATTGCCTGTGTGGCTTAGTGAGAACTTCAAGGCTTCTGTTGAGTGGTTAAGCGTGTTTGATGTCAAACCGTGTAGTGGGGAGTCTGTCCTGGCATCTCTGTCCCTGTCACTTAACTACATAAGCCTGTACTTCGTCATCAGGAAAATGAGGATTCTAGTAACCCCTTGACCCTCCTTGCTCTGTGGGAGTAAATGAAGTACTCCATGAAAAGCATTTAGCACAGGGCTTGCTTGGCACATGGGACCTGCCCCCAACATATTAACTAATTTTATTATCAACTTAATTTTGGGACCCCCAAACCCCCCCAAACTCCCAAAAAACATAACGATCTTCCTGTCTTTTGAAGGCCAAGACTATGAGGAAGCTGAGGCCCAGAGAAATGACATGTTAATTAGTAGTAGAGCCAGAATTAGGATCTGACTTTTCACTGGAGCGTGATGCTTCCCATAATAGGGGGTTGTTCTGCAACTGCATAGACGGTGTGCCCCCAAGAATTCTGCTTTGTTTTCCTGGGCATCACACAGCTCATGGGGATCGTATGAACTTTTCCGTTTGGCCACAAGACCTTCTCCACCCCGGCTATTACATATGAGGTCTAATTTTTATATACTTAAAAATGAGTTTTTATATATTTAAGAACCTCCGTTGCCCTAGTTCTTTTGGTGGCAAAAATTTCTGCACTTTTTGCAGGCATTATCATTGTCTGAGTTTTAAAAGAACTACCTTCTGAGAGAAATTCACAGTTTTTGATAATGCCCGAGGACTGCAGAGCACCATTTGAACTACGAGTGATAAAGAAGGGCAAGTGTTTGATTAAAACGAATCTCCTTTAAACACTAATGTTTCAGGCTCCATCCGACCTTCTGCAAGGGAGCTTCGGTGTCTGCTGATGGTCAGGTCCAATTTGTCGGGAGGTGAAAGAAAAGGCAATCATTTTCTTAATTCATTTATTAGCTTCCAGACTTGATATTAGGGAACCTAAAAAATGGCGTTGGATAATAGAAGAAGTCTAAGCGTTTAAAAAATGCCTGATGTGTCTTATACTTGCAGGAAGCAGCTATGTGATCAGATTTCAGTATGGTACGAAGTTCTTATTGATAACAGGCAAGTGGCATTTATCAGCTGAGCTAACTCAGGAAGCGCAGATGATTCGAACTGGTGGAGACACATCCTCCTTACAATTTTCTGCATTGCTGTTGTGGTTATCTGGGTTCCCTACTAAACAGACAGGGACATTCATATTTCCCTTCAAACACCAAGGTTTGCTTTTTCCCGGGGCCTGGTGTATTGGGGCTGCCATGGGCCTCACCTCTCCTGACTTGGTTGCTCACTCTTCTCTCTTTCAAGACTCAGCTCTAGCACCACCCCTGAGAAAGTTGCTTCTTGCCTTCCTCTGTCCAACCTGGGCCGGGGACCCCGTCTCGTTGAGATTACATAGCATCCAGCTTTTGCCTCTTTTCCTGGCCCTCGTGGTGTTAACATTACAGTTGCATTGTCGTCCTCTGGGTAGTGGTCTCTCTTTCTGGTTACTCTGTGAGCTCTCTGGGGACAAGGACCCCTTTTGTCTTTTGGTGGAGGGCCCAGCAGGGTGCCTGGAGGCAGAAGTGAATGTTCCTTGAATGAATGAATGCATCACTTTCTGCCAAAACGTGGCTTCCCTGAGTTTGTATGCCCTGTAACCTCTTGTAAGTGAAACCATTTCTACATAATTAGCCATTTCTGTTCTTTGCTACCGAAGTAATTTTTTATTTTCCACGCAAATCTTATTGTACCCACTCCCCACTCCTCGCCCCCTACACCCAGTGTGGCTCATGCTTTTTCCTTTCCTTAAAAAAAAATGTTTGGAGAGGTGTGAAGTACAAGATGGAATATAATGTGGGCTAAATCCAGGGCTATTCAACTTGACTAGACTCTTAGCCTTCCAGAATGTTGAGAAAGTAATTAGTGGGAAGGAAAGTGTTGGGAGAGATGGCTGCAGTTCTTTGTATGGGAAAGAATGTTTCTCCTTGGTGATGAGGTAGGCATTGTCACCCTTCTGAATAAATCTTAAGCAAAGTACAAAAACACCAGCAGGCGAGACAATGGCTGGCCGCTCTCCCTTTGGGATTGCAGTACCTTGTCTGAGTTAAGTTTAGAATTGGGTTTCCTGTTCAGGTTTTTGACGAGTCATAATGTTGAGTGGCAGGCTAACCTTTGAACTTTCTGTGTTTTTGACATCAAAAGGGATTCTCTGCTGTACCAAAAACGTTTTATGCATGGATTTAATACTCTTTAGGTACAGAGGAAAGAGCCTCAGTGAACTTGTGGAGTGTTGGTGGGAAAACCAGGATCTTTCATTTGCTTAGTTTATTTGGACTGTGGTTGTTTTTTTGGTTTTGTTTTGTTTTGTTTTGTGTTAAAATGGCAAGGACTAGATTTCTTTAGTCCTTCAGTATGTTGCTTTTAATACCCTTGAAATTATTTCTCTTATGCAAAATTGAATTTGATGAGAGTTTTGTTTTGTTTTTAGTGACTTGAATATTCCCCTGATTCTCCAAAACATGTAACTGTGTTAATTTTACCCATGAAAAATCTTGCCTATGAAGGGCTTGTTTTTGATAACATTTTTATAGTATATGACACTTTTTATAGTAAAAACATGAATCTGTAAGTGTGTGCTTTTTGTATGACTTCTCTTTTAATGGAATTGAAAAATCTTGACTCATTTGGCAGCAAATTTTTGCTCATAGTAGGTTCTTAATATTCAATGGAATTCCCTATTCCTGGTATTCTCAAAGTCTAATGTGTTGTTTCATTTTAGACTCTGTGAGAGTTGTGGGGGTTTCTTTTTGTTTTTTGTTTTTTGTTTTCCCATGCACACGTAAATATATTATGTTTGGTTACCTTTTCTTATTTTTTTTGGACTAAATACATCCATTACTCAGTGTTTCCCTATTTACACAGAAGAGTGATTTAAATCTTTCCAACATGGCGTTATGTGTGTTGTAACTGGAGGCTGTGACTTGTTCACCTTTATTTCTTTATTCACTTTTCATTTTTAGAAAGATGACTTACATATTTATTATGTAAAATGTCTTTCATAATGACCTTTGGGCCTGAGATTTTTTTTCCCCTAAAATGGTCTTGACCTCAGAAGGCTGATTGTTAAAATTTTAAAATTAAAAATCTAGTCGAATGCCCCTCATTCTTTAACAGACAAATAGTAAGTTATGTAAGGAAAGGGTTGGAAAGGGAAACTGTTGAATCATGTGACATAAGGATATAACAAATTTTGTTTTAAAAAATGGGCAAGACTAAATCATAATGTCTACAGAGGCACACTTCAATGATAAAACTATATAAAAATGCAAAATATTACTATTAAAAGTTGTCTATAAATATGTTGTGATTATAGAATGATCACTTAATTTATAACAGAAGCATTTTGGTATTTGCAAGTGTTCTCTCTAATTTTTTAAAAAACTGCAAATGAACTCAGATTATAGGCTATAGGCACAGGTGTTAATTGTAGCTAATGTGAAAGTACTGAGTTATTAATAAAAATATAAGGAATATTTCCTGAAGTATGGGTCTAGAAGGAATACTAAGTAGAAAGGTGGCTCGTTTTTTTTTTTTAACTGTGAAGTAAATTTATTATCATTGTATTCAATATTTATTACCAGAGTCCCTATGTTAATTCTGGTTTTATTGCTTTTCAGAATAATTAAGATCTAAATCATCTGCTGAATTCTGCTTGATTTTCTGACTTCTTTTGCTTTGTTCATTTATCCCACAAATATTATTCGTCACTTTCACTATGCCTTGCCTTGTGCTGAGGCTACAGTGAGTACATACCATAGAGTAACCCTGCTTTTAAGGATCTCCTAGGATAGGCCCTTGAATAGTAGGACTCATTATTTTTTGCTGTAAAAGTTTATTGGGGTCCCTCCTACAATGCCATTACTGCAGTATATGGCTTTTCTTTTTTGGTCAAAATACACATTTTGCCACATTTTGTGGGAATTTATTTGCTAAGGGTGGTCTCTGTTGAATCATCATTCCGGAAGCTTCTGAGCTGGGTCCTAGGGGATTATCCAAAGCCTAGTGGTGGTCTGGAAGGTTTGAGAATGCATGCAGCCAGAAGCTCACTGCTCATTGGTGACCTCCTCCATGTACAGCAGAAGCCTTGGCATTCCTAGTGTACTCCCTTGAAAGACGGTTCATTGCCTCCTAGGAATTCTGGACATTGTGGGAATCATTTGTGTCCATTATTTTTTTTTCAAAATAAAATGTAAAATGCACTTTTTGGAAGAAAAACGAACCTGTATTTCACTGCAACAGCTTGGACTTTTCCATGTGTTGTTTCCCTTAATTGAAAATTCTGTCTGGAAAATGATTTTTATCCTCCTTCCCTTCTCTCTAGTTTGTATTGGAACATTACTTTCTAAACATTTTAACAGAAATGACCCCCTCCCTCCAAGTAAAATCTATGTCAAATCTCTTATTATTTTCATTATTACTCTATTTTTATTTTCCTGTTAATACTTTTAGTTACTGCCTATATGAAGTCAAACAAAAATTACCGTGTAATTTCTGTGTGGTTACACAATTTTATAATCTGAGTATAAGATAAAAATGATTTCAGGAAATAATTGATTTTTCTAAAAGAAGTGTCTCTAGGGGCACCTGGGTGACTCAGTTGGTTAAGCATCTGCCTTTGGCTCCGGTCATGGTTCCAGGATCCTGGGATCAAGCCCCACTTTGGCTTCCCTGCCCAGCAGGGAGTCTACTTCTCCCTCTCCCTCTGCCTCCTCCCCTTGCTCCTTCTCTCTCTCTTTCCCTCTCTTAAATCAATCTTTTTAAAAAAGTATCTCTATCTCCACAAGTTCTATCGAATGTTCATTCAGCAGACACTTTTTTTTATAACAATAGCTCAAGTTTATTGAACATTTGCTCTGTGCGATGTGTGAGGCCTCCTGAGGAATCTTCAAGATGCCCACACTGTTCTTGAGCATGATGCTGAGTAAAACCCTTGATCTTCAGCAGGTCTAAGGTGGAGGGTGCACCATCGGGGAGGGACCAAGCCTGAGCCTCACAAGGGAGGAGTGGGAGGAAGTACACTCGCAGATGCTGAGAGCAAGAGAGATGGAGGCATTCTGAAAACTTCTTAGTGTTTATATTTGCAGTTAAAGCTCATGGAAAGCAGCGAGGCATATCTGTGATATCTACACCCTCAGGAATGACAGTACACAGAGATGATAATGGATAGTGTTCAAAACTCCACAGTTGACACCATTCCCTTTCCTTTGTAGGATGAGAATGTAAAGGGGAAAGTGAAATCTGTTCTGGAAACCTCATCAGAGAGGATAGCTTTTACATTTAAAAGCAGCCAAATTAATTAAATAAATAAATAAATAAATAAATAAATGCAGCCAAATTTGTGTTTTTTGCACTTTGAGATCAGATAATCCTCGTATTTATCAATGGGTGATTTTTCTGTAAAGATTTTTTGGATTTACTTTATGTTTGGTTTCAGGGATATGCACCCCTAAATTATAATACCGAGGACATTTAAATCTTCCCCCAACCAAAAGCATAACCTTGGTTGTATTTATTTTCTCTTTTCAGTATATTAAATGTAAAAGGAAACAGAATAAATCCCCCCTACGGTACAAATAACAGCTCCTTCCAAAGGAACTTATTTCTTTGTTTAAATAATGAGAAACTTGTGTCCTTAGTCACATTATTTAGTATACATTGTCCCCTTATTACAAACATTTCCAGTGCCTCGCAGTGTCCTCCTGACCGGTCCTTAAGATGGATAGATTAGCTTCTCTTCCATTTGTACAGCTGGAGTATGAGATGTGGAGACACCACATAACCAAGATTCCTAAAAGTACGGAGGCTTGGGTCAAGCCAGGCCTTGAGGTTAGAGTTCCCTGCCTCTGTCCTTCAGCTGCAAATGCTACACAGCCTGGTGTCTCAGAGCCCAAGACTTTGGGTGCTCTCCGAAAGATCTTCTTGAAGATACTACTGGAAAGATGTCTCAGATCAAAGATGATTGGATCTCCCATTTTCATCATCAAGATAGATGATCTGTGTCAAGAATTAGGACCCATATTTTCGCATGACTTTAAAACAATAACATCTGTCAAATGTTAACCCTGCCATAATATTTGAGGGGAAAAAGTTTTTATGAGAAAAATGTCCTTTAGGAGTGTGGGGTAATTGACAACCCTCTTTCTGAGTAGTGTTTTATGGTAGTCATTGGAAATGAATAGGATGGGTATCCACACCTACCGAAATGGGTCCAAATAAAACCCGTGGCCAGCTCTGCTCTCCTGGATCCCAGCCTCCTGTGGTCCAGATTTTCATATTCTTCTCAATTTGCCCCAGAGCGTGCTGTGACCCTCATCCATCTTTTTTGCATTTAACAAAGTTGTAAAGGGATTTATATGCTTTCCATTAGCCTTAGCAAAGCTGCTGTCATGAATATTTAATGGTGAGCACAGTTTGTTTTCTTTTTCCTTTCTTTCCCAGCCTGCCCCCCGCCCCTTGGGCAGCGAAGAGAAATGTAAATATCTCAGCCCCACACCCCTGGCTGGTCCCAAAGCCGCGCTGGGCTCTCTCAATTCAAAGCCTTGACCCCGGAAAGCAAGGGTTTTTTGGTTTTTGGTTTTTCTTTTTTCCTTTCTCTGTCCTGTTCCCCCCCCACCCCCCTTTTCGGTGCAGGAGTGGTGGCCCCCGGTGCGGGGGCCCGCGGGGGGCCTGTGGCCGAGCCCTGCGCCCCGAGCCGCAGCCCCGCCAGCCCGGGCAGCCCGGGCCGTCCTTTCCTTTGAACTTCACTGGAGCACAATAGCTGCCCTGCAACTTCGCTGGGGCTCCCTCGGAGGCATTCCTGACACTTCACGGGTCGCTGGTCCCTTTCTCTTTGCAACAGCAAAAAGGGTGAATGTCTGGGACCGAAAATGACTTTTGAAGACACTGAAAGATTTACCGTGTCTAGAGCAACCTCTGAACTTTTGTGGGGGTTGTCTCAGAAAAATGCACTTTTCCCATTGGTGGCTTAGATGCCCCCTTCCTCCCTCCGGGCCTCCCCTTCTGCCTGCCTTTACTGTGCAATTTCTCCTCCTCTGTCCCACCTCGCCCCACCTCCCATCCCTGCTCCCCCTTTCTCCTTTCTGTCTGGTCGATGCCTGGGCCCAAGGGGAGGGGAGGGAGGATAGTACAGGTGAGCCTGGGAGGGGCCCTCCTGCCTAATCCTTCACTGAAGGTCTAGCGGTCAAGCCTCCCTCCCCATGGAAGTCAGACTTGTTTGAATGCCTGACCCCCAGGTACCTGCCCTGAAGGATTCTTGGAAAGAGGAACCAAGAAATCCTAACAAAATGTTTAACCCGGTATTTGGATCTAGTAATTGCTCAGTAAGTGTTAGTATATGTTATCATTAATACTATACACATTTACTCCTTTTCCTGAAATTCCTCAGTGTGGTCTTCAAAATTCATATGGGTTCTAAGTCTTCCCCATTTATGAAGTGTAGAGTGGCATATATGTTAGAGCAAGGGAGCTGGGTTCTATTTTTTATGTGTACAAACAGCTTTCTTTTTTTGCGCAGTTAAATACAAAGCTAAGGAGCATGCACTTGGATTTTTCTTTGTTGGCTTCAGACTTTCCCTTTCTCCACATATCCTTGACCTCTCTTTTGCTTCCTTCTATCTATTGGATCAGACTTTAACCTTAGTTCCTTTTGGTGTGATTTTACCCACTAAGCACATTTTATAAAACCTCAAAAGTAATATCTGTTCCTGATCCAGAATGCAAGGTATTGTGTTGGCACTCCTGCCGTCGTCCCCCATCCCTCTCCCACTTCCTCTGCTTAAAACAGTAAAAATGCACTGCATCTCCTCCTACCTTTAATTGCAGACACTATTAAAAGATGTTGTAACATCACAGAAAACACCATGTCCCAAGTGATATCTAATCCTATTAGACTTCCCGGTGAAACTTATTGTAAATCTAGTAGTGAGCCAGGCCTGTGTGTGAAGATTTATTTTGAGATATCAAGCGGTTATTTCTTATAGGAAAGAGTGGGGAAAAAAATGCCGAAGCTTAGGGAAAAATCACCAAACAAATTTTATAGGTGTCTGCGTTAGCCTGCCCTTAGGCTTCTGTGGTTGAATCATTCTGTTTGCCTGCCAGCGAGATACTAGTCGTTAGCCTGATGAGTTCAGTGCTCTAACCAGAGGAACGCACATGGCTGTTGTAGGAACTGAATGGGAATGTGAGTAACATTTATCTCCTGAGAGCCTATTCATCTGCAAATCCATAAAAAACATATGACAGGCCTTGGAAGTGAATGGGTCCCTCTCTCTGAACGAATTATTTTTACTAGATCCTTAAGTGCTTATCTATCTCTGATGAACGCCTACCGCTGTGTGCTTAATTGATGGGAGGGTTGTTTCATTTCTCTTTGGGTTACCTAAAATTAATTAGTTAGCGTGTGGGTAACCTTATCTCACTAATTCGTAGTGTAGTTAGAATCAATGAAAATCTCTGAAAGATTTCTACATGGGCTACTAATTAAGCATCTCTTCCTCTATCCTGTTAGGTAGGCTTAACCACAACCTTTGCATATTTCTACATAACATTTCTTCTTCTTCTTTTTTTTTTTTTTTAGATTTTATTTATTTGAGAGAGCAAAAGAGTGAGAGTGTGCACGCACAAGCAAGGGTGAGGAGGGGGTGAGGAGCGGGGAGAGGGAGAGGAAGAGGAAGAGGAAGAAGGAGACTCCCAACTGGACTCAGGGCTCTGCCCTAGGACCCTGGGATCATGACCTGAGCCAAAAGCAGATGCTTAACCAAATGAGCCACCCAGGTGTCCCTGTGTTAAATTTCTTGGTAATGTATTTGGCCTCAAATTCCAGGTGATGAGATAGCTTTGGATTTTGCCCTTGAAATCTGTCCACTCTGTCAGCTTCAGGCTTCCCTTGGATTTGGTAAGCATGCCCCCAGTGCCTGCGATGGTTTTGTTGACAGACCAGTAGCAGGAAGGGACCCTTGGACGCATCTCTGTGGACCTGCTTGACTTGAGTTGACTTAGACACATTAGTAGGTCCCTTTGGGTCAGAGTTCCTACTGACAGTGTTTTCCTCTCCATTTCTTTATCGTGCTCTGAGGCTGCCTGGAAAGATCTTGTCAAATGTCTTGCTAAAATCCTGACATACTTGTGAACAGATGTTGGTATGATTAGGCTGCTTGAACAGAAAACACATATAGCCGGATCCGTTTCTCGAATAAACCAATTACTACCTTGATTTTGATCTCATTCCATCATGTTTCCTGTAAGTAAGACTTTCGGTGCAAATATTAATTGATGTTAAGTCAACAAGTGCTGAGGGTCTGGTCACAGGGGAGTAGGAAAGATGGAGAGAAACAGGGGGGCTGTTCCCTGGGGGTAAGCTAGAGCCTTGCTGGGTCAGATAATTATGTAACAATGTAAGGTAATCTATAATTAAATGCTAAGTGACGTGGAGCAGATTATAGATATTATGAAATGGGAAAAATGATTCTTCCATTTCTTATATCTTAAACAGCTTTCAAAATTGTTACAGGCAAATCTCTCCTCTGTTCTGAGGCTGTGCTCTGTCATTGAGACCTCTGTTTCTTGAAGCAGTGACAATTGTTAATATTTTCTGAGTACCTACTATTTGTCAGGGGGCTAGGAATTACACTGGTGTCGACTAATTTGACACTCACCACCTCTGAGGTGGATATGATTTTTTTTCTTCATTTTACAGTTGAGGAAATTAAGGTGGGGTGGCCAGTTCTCCCTCAAAGTCAGCTCCGATTAAATTCCTTCCTTTCTTTGCTGCGGTGAGGGGGGCCAAGGAGAGGCAGGTGTTGCGTTCTGTGAAGAGAGCCTGAATTTTAATCCTGGCTCCTTTTTACCTGCTTACCTCTGTAGGGAGGACGTCGGGCAGGCTGCTTAACCTGCCAGAGCTTCTCAACTGTACAATGGAGCAGGAGCGTTTTAAGGATTTCAGTGCCTCCTATGCAATAGGTGCTCAGTGAGTGGGAAATGTTGTTGATTAAAAGTAATGATAAGAATACCATTATGACTTTCTCCACCAAAGAGACCTGTTAGGATCTTACAGAAAAGGGACAAGTCGGTCTTGACAAGTTTTTAAACACCAGGACCAAGTACAGCATTAGTCCTTTGTAGAACATTTGTGGAAGGGATGGATGGAAAGAGAATAGGACAGGGACCAGGAGAGTTCCTGTAGCAAACAGAAGGACCATCCTTTTCCTGTGGGGTTATTCTCTTCCTTACTTGTTATTTGTTAATCAAAACAATCCATCTCTTAGCCTTACCCTCTACCATTTTGTGATGGTAATGGTCACTTCCGACTTCTTTTCTTTGGAAAACACAGGCAGACAAAACTGTCTCTTTCTGTCATGGAGATCTCAATGGTAAATACCCACTGGATCATTACTCCTGCCTTGTATTCCGGAGAATAGTATAGGATGTTGTGCCATCACAGTGTCAACACAAACAAAGAACTATGTAATTTCCCCCCATATTAATATATTGTCGCGTAGCAGGTACTATTATTAGCAATCTATAAAAATGGCTCCTGAGATCAAGCACAGGCACAATTATTTATTCTTCAATTATTTATTCAGTCCCAAGGAAGGGAATGCTGACAGTCACTGCAAAATCCACTACCTACCAATTTACAATAATTGAATGACGGAATCATTTGCAGACTGAAGTAGCTTTTTATTGACACTATTTTTATTTACTTAAATTCCTACTTTCACAGCTTAACTATGTTTACTACACCCACTTAGACGACCGAAATGAGAGCCTGTTCTTTCATAAAAGCTACTTCAAAACAAATAAATTAGAATTTAGTCTGAAAGGGTCAGATCATAAATGGAGGCTTTAAAACAGTCTCAGGAACATTCAAATCACAGTCTTAATATTTTGTATGGTTTTGTACTTAGATTGGATATTTTATGTAAAGTCTTTTTTCCCTTTTGAGTGCTTGCACCTCTTGAGATCCCTTTTCTAGCCAGGCTGCAGAGAAAGTTATGCTAGGCTCCATTTGCAGTAAGTAATTTCAATTCAGTTTATTCAGGGGAGAGTACCAGAAAGTTCCCGCCCTTGTCTCTTTCTTCTGCATTTAACTGTATTGGTAGGTGACGTTCTAGTGATTCCAGTATGTTATTTGCGTGTGATAAAATACAAGTCACAAGAATTTGCACATAACAGTTATTAAAGCATTAAAGTTTGGACTTAACTCCTGAAGTTTCAGAGATTTATTTATATTTATATTGATACTGGAATCCAAAAATTGAATCTTTTCCCAGATGGTGTGGCTTTCTTCAGAGATCAATTTCAGTTTTTCTTAATTCAGTTATTTTCAGTTTTGATTTTTCAAACTTTTGGGTAATCCTCAGTTAATCCCACCACGTGAGATTTCTGAAAGAAAAGGAACTTTCATTTACATTAATTTAAAAAATCCTTGTGCTAGACTCTAATTGATTTGAGGGGATTGACAAACCAAAATCCTATGCGAGAGAAAGCACTTCCAGTGTTTCAGAGGTATTTTTTGAAATAGCCATCATGCTTATTCTATTTGTATGTGTGTGCATGCATTCATTTAATGATACACACAAACATGTATACAGAAATTTTTGATGTGCTCTTAGAATCTTGGGTCTGCCAGAAAAAAATAGTAAAGTAAATAAAATAAAAATTTTTGAAAATATATTCCTAGAGTAAAAGTATATCATCAGTGTTACATTTCTATATAAATCAAGTTTACTGAAATTTAAAAACAATCCACATTTTTTATTTTTATTTTAAACTTGGACATAACCAAATACATCTACTGTTGACAACAGTCACAATATAAAAGTGATCACATTTTTTGCTTGAAGCCTCATTCTTATGGGTAATATGGGTATTCAGGGATATCGTCTGGTTTGTGAGTTTCCTGTCAGAATTAAATGAGCAAATATAGCACAAACCTTTGTAGTGGGCCTGGATGATAGGTAACCTGTACAGAAGGATCATCATATTATTCCATTACTAGAAGTAGTAGTATTACAATATCAGAGGTATTATTACATTACTAGAAAAATTTATGATCATGAATCATTTTATAGTACTGTGCACGGTACAAAGTGGCAGATTAAAAAACCCTTGCAAATGCCCATGACATTGCTACAAAGTATCTTTCAACCCTTCTTGGGAAGCTGTTTCCTGGAGGTAAAGTTGGTCATACAGATGACCTGTCTTGGTGTTCACTTAATTTCTGCAACACCTCTCAGCCTGTCTTTCTCCACTTACTCCAAATCTGTACTCCTGCCAAATACACACATGGCCATTTGCCAAAACACTTTTTGCTTTATTTTCACCTAGATGGGAGAATTCTATGATTTGTAAGAGGGAGACGATGCTAGGTTTGCAATATTGGCCTCCAGCAGGAGTTCTGAGACAGGCAGCCTAGAGAGGAAGAGGACATGGACTCAGAATAACCAAACAGGAGCAGACATGGCACCTGCTGTAGATCATGTGGGCAGGCAGCTGTTTATGATTGACACCACCAGAGAGCCAGGTATGAGGCTACCCTTTGGTTTTGTGTGAAGAAACCGTAAGCTAAAAATGACAGATTATTGCCTCTCTGTTAAAGTGTTGCAGGTGGGAAGTTGACCTCTGCCACATAATACCAACAAAGACAAGTCCTGGGCAAATAGAAAGATCTAAGTGGCTAATTTTCAGCCTCCTGGGTCCTTTCTCATTGTCTTGGCTTATCTCATGCTACTTGCCTTCTCCAGCTGGTCCAAGCTCTGTTTATCCAAGTGAGACCTGCCATTGACTGAACACATGCTATGAGCTGGGCGCTGTGCTGTGGTGGAGGGCAGGTATTCAGGGGAAGACCTCCTTAGTGGGTTTGGGTTAGCTTGGCCTCCTTCACCTGGCCCTGTGTTCCAACATGACAGCAGTGGAGACTGCAGGGCTTCTGAACAAATCACAACGGCAGCAAAACAACAGGAAGAGTAATAATATAAACAGCTCTTCTAGGAAGTTTGAAACCCATCTCTTGTTCACTGAACATCAGAAATATTTACCCTTGAAGATCATTTTCAAAAATTATTTTGAGTGTTATTTATCAGGCACGTGCGCTTGGGATACTGTGTTCTTGTCACATGTTCAGCCACCTCCAGAGAGGCAGTATTTAATCCAACACAGGTGTCATGCAACATTATCACTTTTAGTGTTTATTTATCTGTAATGTTATTGCATTAGCCAGTCACGTTACCACATTAGCCATGTGGATAAAAAAACCAACCAACGTTGGGCAGCCCCGGTGGCTCAGTGGTTTAGTGCCGCCTTTGGCCTAGGGCATGATCCTGGAGACCTGGGATCGAGTCCCACGTCGGGCTCCCTGCGTGGAGCCTGTTTCTCCCTCTGCCTGTGTCTCTGCCTCTCTCTCTCTGTGTCTCTCATGAATAAATAAATAAAATCTTAAAAAAAAAAAAAACGTGGTTTCTTCAAGACAAGATTTTGGAAGTGTATCTACATTTTTGAGTTCTCTTTCAAGATGCCAAGAAGAGGCTAACCACTTTGTTTTAAGACCTGTTAAGAACTCAGACTTTGGGAGCATCTGGGTGGCTCAATGGTTGTGTATCTGCCTTTGGCTCAGGTCATGATCCCTGGGTCCCAGGATCGAGTCCCGCATCAGACTCCCCATGGGGAGCCTGCTTTTCCCTCTGCCTATCTCTCTCTCTCTCTCTGGTTTCTCATGAATAAATAAATACAATCTTAAAAAAAAAAAAAAAAAAAGAACTCTGACTTTGGGAGTCCGCCAGACCTGCTGTCCCGACCCCCAAGTCTGGTATATGTAAGTTCTGCAGCCACATGACCTTGGTGCACCAATTTACTGAGCCACAAAATGAGAATAATAGTATCTCCATATAGAGAAGAAATGAGAGTATTTCTCAAGATCTGAAGATGTTGCCCTGAGGGTCTCTCTCAGGTAGTCAGAAATTGTAGTTGCTAGTGTTAGAGCAAATCCTCTGAAACCAGGCATTGGTGGCTACTTCTTATAGATGGTGACATAAGCTCACCTTCCATGGTGTAGAAATAAATGACTTCCTTCCCTTCCATAGCAGTCACGTGGTTGCCCCAGCCTTGCGACACTTACAGCATAGGCCTATGAATCATGGATCAGCACAAATGTCAGCAAGCTAGGAGAGGGTTTAGCAGAAGTAGGCCTGGCTCAAGATAAGGTCCCTGACTTAATATGCAATTTCTAAAAACCAGCCAGCATTTAGCTGGCCTTATCCCTGCTCGGATACAATCTCTGGGTAGTTGCTTTGCAATTTTAGTCATTGGGGAAGGATAACTTCCAATTAGTATTGACCTGACTGCTGCTTTGGGACGAAGCCCCTTCGTAGCCATCTGATTTCCTCAGCTGTGGCGTGCTTCATCCACACCTAAAACTGGACTCAGTTTTGAGCTCTGTTCAAACTGGAAACACAGCACCAGTCAGCCAGTGAACACCGCCGAGCCCACCTCCATCTTGCTAGGTGGCCTTTCCCATGCTTGTGTTACTTCGCACTACTTGTCTCTTCCAGCTGTTGTGTGCTGTGCTTGTCCAAGTAAGAACTGCCACTTAGTGAACACTTGCTAGGAGCCAGACACTCTGACAGGCTAGCTTAGACCTGTTCATGTGACAGCAGTGGCCCAAGAAGGCAGTAAGTGGAAACAGCTGGGCTTCTCACAGTTTAGGCTTGAAAGCCTTGCATTGTCATTTCCGCCACATTGTTTTGGTCAAAGCAGGCCCCTTGACTAAACCCAGAGTCTATGAGGGAGGGAACTGGTCAGTGTCATGCATCTAGGGAGAGGATTGCCACGGGTCCATTGCAGATAACCTACCAGAGACTTAGAGATGGCATCTGTCTTTTTCCCGTTTGGCTTCATCACTTATGAGCAAATGTCTGTCAAATACTGGATAGCAGAGTGTCTTGGTCTTAGGTTTTAAGTGTTTTGTTTTTTTTCTTTAGAAAGTTTAACTCCATCTGCAAGTAATTGATTATCTAGCACATCTATAAAATCTACATTTCAAACAGTTGCGGTGGCTAAGCAAGACGAACTTTTAAGACTGTTCAGGTCAGTAGCCTTATTAGAACTAGCATGTTCTTTAGACTCTTGAGTTTAGTTTCTTCTCATCTCCTTCTCATGAGCTCCCTTTTTTTTTACCAAATGTGACAGCGGAGACCAGGAGCAACTTGAGACCTATGGCCACGGTCAGGCAGGTATTTAGTGACAGAGCAAGGATCTCACCCCTTTCTGCAGCCCCACTGCCCCGTTGCAAGAACTGGGACAAGAAGAGATTTAAAACATGTTCACTCACTACATTTTGTCTTTCAACCCCCCCCCCCCCCCCCCCCCATATATATGCTCATTCTTAAAAACTCATCTTTGGTTGTACTTGGTTTGCAGAATGTGTGATTAGAGCCATCCTTTCTTTAGTGAATTCTCAAGGTGTAAGTTCAAATGCAGAGGGTTTTTTTTTCTTCTCCTGTGAATGCTTCAGTAGTATACAACTTTACAACACATATAAGATTCTTTTTTTTTTTTTTTTAATTTTTTTTTTTTAATTTATTTATGATAGTCACAGAGAGAGAGAGAGAGGCAGAGACATAGGCAGAGGGAGAAGCAGGCTCCATGCACCGGGAGCCCGATGTGGGATTCGATCCCTGTTGGGGCCAGGCGGGAAGGGAAACTCCTCAAGATGGCGGATACGCCAAAATGGCTGAAGTTCCTGTCACCACCTCCACTTGGGATGACAGCTTGAGCAGACCCTTACACCTCTCCTTTGGACTTCCTCAACCGAACCCAATGCCCTTCAAACCCCAGAGGAGGAAGTCACCTTTGACTGGTCGAATTGCAATCCTTCCTTTGCATAGTGAGGGTCACTCTGACTGGTTGGATTGCAATCCTTCCTTTGCATATGAGCCAACCAATAGGAAACCGTTCTGCCTTACAACGTTATGTAAACCCCCTACCACCTTGTCTTGGGGCGACTTCCTCGACTCACTCTCTTTCCCCCGTGAGTCGTGGAACCTCGCCCGAGGGTGCCTGCAATAAAATCTGTTCTTGGACCCTCGCTTGCCTTGGCGGTCTCATTTCCGTCTAGTTACTAAAAAAACTTAACAATCCCGAGTCTCCAGGATCGCGCCCTGGGCCAAAGGCAGGCGCCAAACCGCTGCGCCACCCAGGGATCCCATACATATAAGATTCTTAGATTCATTTGCTGAAGCCTCTGATTTAAAACCCTGAAGGGTTTTCAGATTTGAAGCTAGAGAAGAAATAGAGAATTGACACATATATTTGGACATAGCTTTGTGAAATTATGGTGTTCCTCCTGGTCTTTCCGGTCTGTTTGTTGCTACCATTTTGTTCCCCACTTGATCTGTCCTTGTGTTTACTTTAGAGAGCTTCTGGAATGTAATCCATTGGCTTCTGGGGAATTGAGTCTTTTCAAAGACTCCATCTGGAGGCATATTTAAAAGCGTATAGTTCCAGTCTCACTAAGTGTATGATGTTCGTCTCTGTGTAAATAACAGTAATGTAAGAACTGATAAGTTATTACTTCAAGTAAACCCTTCAGTCCTCTGAATTAGCTTGTGAGTGCCCAGGTGAGTCCAGTTGCAAACTCAAGGTCAGATCTCACAAGGAATATTGCAGCGTAATTTGTAAGAGGGTTTTTGGTCTGTCATGGTTAAACAGACTCCTCCTCATTCCCACTGAGAAGTAAAGCAATTTGTTTCCAAGGCTCCAGAGAACAAAACATCTGCATGTGGTGGGAATATCTGCAAATTGAGTGAACTCAGTGGTCACATCAGTTGCCATGTTTCAGCTCCGTCCAAACTGTGATCCTGTGATGAGGGCTTCAGCAAAGCTTAAGAAAATGCCTCAGCTGCTTTTGTGAGAGGTAGAAAAATTACTAAGTAGCTGCTTTCGGTGAACATTGCCCGCCTTGTTGAAGTGTACACCTTTCATACAAAAACCTCTAGATGAACTGAAGTGGAAAGTGCGGGTTTGTGATAATTTTGAATGATGTGTGATTGCCTTGATTAGCACTATAGTTACTAAGCAGATATGTGCTTCTTTGTTTTAAAAGGGAACTTGGATTTTTTTTTACTGTAACTGCCAGTTGCTTCATCTCTACCATCTTTAATATGTTCAAAAAAATTTTTTACCCACCTCATCTGTGCTTGTCAGTGATGTCAAGTTTTAAAAGTAACTCAAGCTAAAAAAAAAAAAAAAAAAAAAAAAAGCTATATAGAAGCCATCATCTGTCAGAAAGTTTGCATTTAATTTTTCCTTTTAGGTAGAGAAGAGACATGTTTTTGCTTCTTTTTTCCACATTTGTACCTTTGAGTTTCCAGAGCTTGGCATCCATATTACTTTGACTTTATGAATTCATAATGACTCTACTAATAGTTAAGAGATGGTCGAGGGTGGAGGAAATGGGTAAGCACTGGAAGAATGTTAAGCAGAATAAATTTGTCCATTCTTATCTTTGACGGTAATCTAGCATGCAGTTCCGTGCTTTCTTTAATCCACATCTAGAACCTCACTTTCTGAAACACTGATCCAGTTTGGCCAATTTCTTGTTTAAAAGCTTTTTATATCTGTCCCTTTGTTGTGGGCAAAACACTCAAGCTCTGAGACATAGTTCTTCCTCAATTGGCCCTAATCATTCTTCCCAGCTCATCCTTATTTCTGTTACTCATGAATGTCTCACATCCCTGCGTTGATAACATGCTAATCCTTCTGCTTTGTATACCTGGAAAACCCCCTCCTTCTACCAGCTGGTAATATTCCCTTGATTTACATGGATCAGTTCTGTCTACAGCTCTGTCTCCCTCAACTGGGCTTATTCACCTTTGGACTTCTAAACTAACAGGGGCTTGACAGGTCGTAGACCTCTGTGTAAATATTGAGCAAATCCGTGAATGAACCTTCATTGTAGGTTAGCAGGCACTGCATGATCCTTTCATAGAATCTGTATCAATCGGGTAATGATTGTTGAGATGCAGAGCTCTTCTTAATGATCCAGAAGCTAGGCAAGAAGTCATTGAATGTGTGATGTCCCTTCAGTTAACCTCTAAAAATGAATGAATGCTACCGGACAAGGATGGCTTTTTTACAAAAAAGTTTTGTTAATGAAGCCCCACCGCTACAAATCATCCCCTCCCCCCACCATTTCTTGTGGAATCTCCTTCCTTATCAAGGTAATAATACCTTGGAGTTTTGAAATTTATGAATCTAATCAAAGCATTTTTTTCACTTTGCTGAGTTACTCAGATTCTTGTCCTGTAAAGTGGGGATAATGTGCTTGCTATTACTTTATCTTATGGGGGACAGGATGGAAATATACATCTCTGGAGGTGAACAACTCTTACTTTATTAGTCTCTATACCAGAAACCAGCCCGGGCTTTTAAAAATCTTGAAATGCTACTTGGCTAACTGGCTAAACATGTAAGTATTTTACCTAGCTTGCCCCCCTTCAGGTGACCTGTGGTTGAATCTTGGGGTTCACGTTGAACAAAATGCTTTTCAGATTTCCCCAGCCACTTAGCTAATCCTGCTTCTCACCCCTGGGTGTGCTGAGCCAGCCACGGGGGACTTTATATTCTTTTCTGTTTGAACATTTGGGTAGAAAGTTTAGTGTTTTAAACCTTGTGGGTTATGAAATGGTTTTAGGTGTCTAATGAGCCACACCATGTTTCTACACAGATGAACAGTTTTATGACCACATTTTCTAGCAAATGTATTTGCTGGTTACTGTTGAACCAAACCAAACACAAACAGTCTCCAAACTGCGTCCTTAACAGCCCCCAACGTAAAGACTCTTGATTTATAGCCACTAGAGCGGCTGCCAGAGGCATCCCCTTCCTTGCCTTGGTTGAATGTGCTTTTAATTTTGGTGTGAATTGTCTTTGTTGATAATAATAAAACAATAACGGTAATTTGAGCCTTCATCTAATGTGTGTGCCAGCCCCTCTGCCAAGTGCTTTGCATGCAGCATTTACTTCTTTCTCCCCACATTGCTCTTCTGATGACTGATTTTAGATAAGAAAACCAGGGCAGGGAGGAGGGAAGTCGCCTACCCCAGGTGCCTGGCCACAATTTGCAGAAACGGACTTTTCGCAATGTTTTTGCATGTCTTTTCTGATGCTCCGGCTTTCTTCTTTCAGCCTTGGGGCATCTGGCCTCAAAGCACTTTCACTTGAGAACAGCCCTTGTGCAGCCGTTTCTGCTTTTCCTTTCGCTATCTCATGATGTAAGGAAAGGGAAAACAATATTGGCCAGTATTTTTAATAATAGAAGGCAGATATGCATATATCTGTATCTTCCCTAAATTGCTCTCCATGGTGGCAAGGAACAGACGTGCTCCACAGGCTCTGACGGTGTGATTTTTACCCAGAGCTGCCGAGCTGGGTGTTGTTACAGCTTGCTCTTGGACATGTTGGCACAGCCCCGTCATTGCTTAAGGTAAGCGCCTCTTCTTCATCACCTCTAATAGAAGAGCTTGCTACACTGTGACCTGGAAAAATGTAGGCATTTTCTAGCAACCCCAAATGTAAATGGCCCTCACTGGCAGGGACTACTGAAAACCACAAGTCACCAGCTGAGAAATGTTCTAAGAGAGAACAGTTGAGGAACTGAGGTACCATGCAAGGCTACATCTATTGAGCCTTGGGGGCCCCTGAGTATGGATTTCCTAAGAATGAATAGAAGTTGGTGGTTGCAACCTTGAATGTTCTTAGGACCTAAGCAGGTAGTGCATGGGGTACACAATGGAAACTGAGATGGTTGCCATGTAGGAAAGTGGGGCCAGGGCAGGAAGGGGGCGGAATTGTCTGGTCTTTCAGGAGAGGTTGGAAATGTGGAATCTTAGGGGAAATTTCCCAATTTTTCAAAAACTGGAACCGATTTGACTGTATGAAAGAGTCTGCGGGCCACACCAAACATGCCTGTGGGCCAGAATCAGCTTTCAGGAACCCAGTTGGTGACCACTGGTTTAATGTGTGTTGATAAATGAATTTATTGGTACTTGGCTAAATGGAATCTAGGAAGATTTATCTCTTGGGTAAGTTCACAGGAAGGAAGTCATTTATTCATCATTACTCAAGAGTTATTCATTCAACTAGCAAAGTATTGGAAACTTAGCTGTTTGGGGTACTTGGGGCACAGTTGAGAGCTGTCCGCCATGATGTGATGGTCAGATTTGGCAAGAAGACCTGCAGGGGTTCGGTGTGGTTCTGGTGTGCAGATGGGTCGTATGTGTGGGACTCTAGAAGCGTGTCTGTTGGTGAGAGGTTTTGGGGGGCTTAGGTCTATTTGCATGAGGTTCCAAGGGATTTTGCAAGTGGACCAGTAGTATACATGGGGGAAGTGGACTGGGATCTTTTCTCTGTATTACCCTATTTATCAGCCAGGTTTCAAAGAAGCAGAGCCATGGTGAATGTTACGAGATTGAGGGATTTATAGAAATTGGCCTTTTCTCAAATATGAGAGGATCTGGGCAAGTGAAAGTCTTGGTGTAGTGGGGTGTGTCAGAGGGTTAGAGAAAGTTCCACCTGGAGGACACCCAGATGGGACCATGAAAGGAAGCACATGAGAGGTGTCTGAAGGCCATTGCCTCTGTGTGTGTGTGTGTGTAGTTCTTGCCTCTGCTATCTATAGCCAAGTGTCTAGTGGTGGGCTGGGACCATTGCTGGTAGGCAGGGCCATTATTGAGAAGACAAGGGAGTGAGAGCGGAGGGAGAGCGGAGGGAGAGCGGAGGGAGAGCGGAGGGAGACATAGATACATGAGAAGCTTTACAATGGAAAATTTGATGGGTTTTTAACCTCTTATTTTAAAAGCATACTGTATCAGGTAAATACAGTGATCCTCTTTAGAAAGAAATTTCAATTCTAGAAATTCTCACACAAAACAAACCAATCCGAGATGTCTGCTCTTCCCAACTATGTAGTGAGATAATTGACGTCTCTTCCTATGAAGAGATGCTAGGATCAGTAAGAACTCCTGCTCACAAATTTGTCCACCCTCTGCCTGACTCCAGAATTGTTCTCGGAGAGTTCAGTCTTGGTAGTGAAGGGAAACATCATCAGTTTATGGTTGAAGATGGCAGTTTTTGCCAAAGTATGAACTGCTTTTGAGTGATACTTCAACTTTTTATTGAAATATTGGCTCCTGTACTTCTTGACTGGTAGGTAGCATGACTGCTGACAAGAGAAGGTAAATTATTTTCAAACTTCAGAGCATTACTTTGGACGTCCTAGAGCACAGAATCTGGTTTCCCCCCTTATAGCTTTTTGTGGCAACTGAACTCTTTCTTATCACCTACTCCTAATTTGGCAGATGTTTCTTAGTAAGTTTTCCTTGCCACAAAAATGACCAACCTCCATTTTTCCTGCTCATGTTGTATGTTTTTGGTGTGCATTTATGTCTCTGTATGTGTGTGGTGGGGAGAGTTACATGGTGCAGAGGTTTTGAGGGAGATGTCATCGAGGAATATTCTCCTGAAGTAACTAAACATTCTGAGTAGAGATAATCTTTTTTTTTTGAGATAATATTTTTTTAAGGTTTTATTTATTTATTTGAGAGAGATAGGGAGAGCATGTGAGCATGAGTGGGAGAAGGGGCAGAGGGAGAGGGAGAAGCAGACTCCCCACTGAGCAGGGAACCAGATGTAGGACTTGATCCCAGGACCCTGAAATCATGAGCTGAAATCAGAGCCTTAACTGACTGAGCCACCCAGGCACCCCTAGAGATAGCATTTTGCTTACGTGCAGATCATTTTAGATTTTTTTAAGAGAACAGACATTTATTGAATTGAGTGCCAGGCACTGCCCTGGATGGTTGGTCATCGTATGTACTGAGTATGAAGATTGCCTACTAGTCATGTCCAGGTGCAGAACCAAAGAATGGAAACTAAACTTTCGTGAATTCAACACATTACATTAATTAATTTAGCATGTATTTATTGAGCACCTAATATGTGCCTCAGGCATTGGGCTGAGTGCCACGGATATGAGTGGTGAGCAGAAAGAGCCCTGTTAGAGCTTGCAGTGTAGCTGCCGAACAGATAGTAATCAAATGATTATACAAGTAAGTGTATACACTCATCACAATGGTAGATGTCTGAGGGGATCTAAAAGCTGTGATGGGAAGGTGAATTGGGGACCTAGTCACGTGGAAGGTTAGGAAAGGCTGTCAAGAGAAGGCAGGGATTTGAGCAGCAGATGTACTGGGAGGAGAGACTGGCCTTTCCACCATGTCTGCATGAAGCTATCCTGCAGCCCTCTGCATACTGTAATCGGAAAGAAGAGTATCTGAGAGGATGTTCCTGCTCTGCCTCCTGAGTTGTGGGAAACTAAGTCACACCCCCAGGGCTGTTTGGTAACAGCGCATAGCTGGCTCTCGCCCCGAGGAGCCATTCTCCAGGCTCACCCAGTCGCCTCCTGAGCTCCCCAGTGACATCTGCCAAGGCCACTGGGTGCTTCGTTCCCAGCCAGGGTCGGGAACTCACACAACGTTCCCCTCCAGGCTCTCTCCTCTAGAATTCCTTGACACTTTGCCCTGTCCTGCCATTCTTCCGATTACATCAGTGTCTGTGTTGTGTGCCCATCATCTCTTTGTGGGAAGCTTACTGTTCGTCTAGCCCAGACCACCCAGGGCAGGATCCCTTCCTGGCCGTCCTCACAGATGGTCACCTGGGCTTCAATTACAGAGCACCTTTCTTCTCCACCCGGGGCTGGTTACTTGCCTTCCAAACACTCTCCTTTCAGACTTGCCCGCACACGTGCAGGGAGGTGCAAGAGGTGGATGCTAGTGGGCAAGCTGATGGGGGGCGGGGTGGGGTAAGTAAACTAGTGCGCAAGAATTATTTATCACAGTCTTCCTGGAAACTAGGAACCATTTCACCGAATCCATTCATTTCTTTCTCGCTGATGAATGAATAATCAGGTGACTCACAGTGAGCTGCTAGTTAGAAGGTTGCAACATGCCCTCACTAGTTCTGTCCTATGAGACCTGGGGAAAAGCTTATATTTAATGTGTTTTTCAGCACAATGTGTCAATTCTTCTGAGGTTTCTGTTAAAAGCTTTTTTTTTCCCCCCTCAGAGGAGGCATGGTTTAGAAAAAATTTATTAAGAAGCAGTGTATTAGATCGTCTTTTGTTTGCTGTCTGATTTCAAAGTGGTAGTATGATTACTTTTAGGTAAAATCACTATAAATGAATTTGGCAGAAATAATAGGAATTTTTGTTTGAAGGCATAATGAAACTTAGTCATTTTTTGCCATAGGTATTCATATTAGCAGTAATCATATCCCATAGTTATTGATCACTTACCATACACTGGGCAGTGGGTTATGATTGTGTATGGGTTATCATCATCATTTAATCTTTACAACAGCCCTGTGAAGGAGGTTCTGTTATCTTGATTTTACACATAAGGAAAGTGAAGTAAGGTTAAATTATTACTAAGGGAAGAGTCCAAATTACAAGACAAGCCATCTGTCCTGGAAGAACATGCTCCTAGCCATTTCTGCAACATGCACTCAGTAAGAGAGCAAGCTTGATGCTGGGAAAAGGGTTCAAATTTAACACAATTTTATGATCTGGCAAAATTTTTCTTTGGATGTGGCCGAATTTAAGAGAATGGAGACTTGTACGTGAATGGTCATAGCAACTTGTAATATCCCTAAACTGGACACAACACATATGTTCCTCACCATTTGGATGGCTAGACTGTGGCATATCCTTATAATGGAAAAGTATCCAGCAGTAAGAGAGAATGAGCCATTGAAACACTCTAACATGGATGAGTCTCAGAATATTATGTTGAGTGAAAGCCAAAGAAAAAAAAAAGAGTATGTGCTATATGATGCCATTTATGTAAAAATCTGAGAAATACAAATTAATTTACAATGACAAAAAGATTAGCGGTTTCCTGGGTATAGTTGGGGGTAGGTGGGGGTAGTGCCAAGGAGGTGACTGTGAAGAAACTTCTAAGGGTGATGGGTGTATCATTAACTTGATCTTGGAGATGGTTTCATGATCATGTATATATGTCAGACTTACCAAAGTGCACCTTTTAAATATGTGCTGTTTATGGTATGTCAATTATACCTTCATAAAGCTGTTATATATATACAGTAGGGGAAAGAAAGGGAATGATATATTTATGTGTGAGGGTAATAAAAGAGAAATTTGTATGGTAGGAACCTTATTCGCAGAGTGATCTTTGAACCCTGGAGAGGTTGTTACTGTGAGATCAATCTATCAGTGGGTATTTACCGAGCACTCTGCCCAAGGTACTTTGGGAGAATCAGAGGTTTGTTGGAGACACGAGCTTTCCTGTGCCTGGCTGTGGAACCCTGTCAGAAAGACCCTGAGCTTCGTAGTCAGCTGGATGCAGACTTGAATCCTGGCTCTCCCACTTGTCAGTCTGAAGCCTTTGAATTCCCTTAACTTCTCTGAGTTTCAGATTTGTTGTGGGGAAAATGGAGAGAACAGTATCTTTATTTCAGGTTGTCTTGAGGATATAAATATATATCAAATGCTTGGCCAGAGTCTGGAGCACATGGTGGGAATGCAGTGGCAGTGACCACAATTATCAAACGTGTGAGCCAGTGGTGCATTTTAACTGGCAGACTGGAGATACATGTTCTGGGGGAGGAAATACTTGCTGTAGGCTGGTCTTCTCAGGCAAAACTTCACTTGAAATCGCTTTTAGAGCCTGTACAAAAGTTGGATGATGTAGAATGAGCTGAGTACAAGTGAAGGGATAGGACTACATGTCATTTTGAGAGGTGTGTGCAGAGAGGAGGTCAGGTAGAGGAAGAACAAGAAAGCCAACATCAAGATAGTTGGTCTCCTTAATAGTTTTGAGTGCAAATAGTCAGTAGACTTGAAGACAGTGGTGGAGAAAAGGAATGGAGGGAAGATCTTTGTCCTGAGAGGACTTAAGTGATTATTTGTCATTATTGACATTTTGTTCCAGACAGTTCTTTATTGCAGGGGGCTGCCCGGTACATTGTAGAATGTTGAGCAGCATCTCTGGCATCTTCCCATTCGATGACAGCAGCACCCCATCCCCCACCCTATCTAGTCCATCAAAAATATCTCCAGACTGCCAGGTGTCTCCTGGGGGGCCACTGAGGACCACTGCTCTGGTGGTTAAACCAGGCTTCACTGAAAATGATAGTTTCTTTTCCACATTGGAAGGGAGACAGGATTGAAGCTCGTACAATGATGGAATAAACCGTTCTGGTTGTAGGGGTTTAGCAGAAGTAGAGTGGTTTTCAGCATTGATCAGGAGTCAGAACTGATTCACATCCCAGTCCCGCCAATTACAAACATGGCCTTTGGCAGACAACCTATTCGTATGTCAGTTCACTTGTCTGTAAAATGGGGGGGGGGGGGGGGCAGGGCAGGGGATTATAGTACCTACCAATAGGGTGGTTGTGAGAATAAATACATTGTGGCTGAAACCATTAATTATTTACTTCAGGAAAGCAGCCTACCGTTGGTTCCTTTATTCAGAAGACTTTGAAAGCCCCATCTGGGAAGACAAGGAAGTCTTTCAATCTCTAGCCATCTTCAGTTGATTTTTAAAATGCCATCTCTTGAACAGACATGTTAAAAAATTAGCCTGAAATGAAGGTATTGAAAGATAAGTGTGGAAAATGGTACTTTGTCTGCAAGCGATTCTTCTTCCGTGGACCCACTGAGAGCTCCTTGTGTTATTATGTAAGAGCCAGGTATCCTTGAGCAGAGCAGAAAATGATATATAGGGCATGAAGTGGCTGTCATTGAAGCGAGTGGCTGTCATCGAAGTGAGTGGCTGTGTGCTGTAAAGGAACTTCTCAGAGTAGCCTTGGCCCCAGGGAGGCTCCATCTTCTCGGCACTGGAGGAGGAGCATTCCGGACACAAAAAAGCAGACCACGAAAGGGCCTTCATTCCAATGAGACTTTTCAGGCGCCACTGGAGACCTTGCGTGGTAGCCAGATTGTCTTCTTTGACCATTTCCAACTGAAGCCTTCTGTTGCTTTTACAACACACTCGTTTCCGAGGCCGCTCAGGAAATGCTATTAGGGATGTGTCAGGCTCCAACAAATGAGAATTTCCTCCCCGCCACCCCAGCTACAGCGGTGCAGTGTAGAGCCTGGCAGGATGACGGATGCAGTGGCTTATCAAGGTCAGGAGTGGCAGCTGGCCCCATTGTCCCCCATTCAAAGAAGGATTCCCCAGCTCTGCAACACTCTAGGATTCTCACCCAAATTCCTCAGATTCCACACACACAAAGGAGGTGCCCTAAGGCTGGAGCAATCATCCTGGGGAAGGCAGATTATTTTAAGTCCTGTGTTGCTTTCACTACAGAAAGATGGGCTTCATCTGTCCTAAATAAAGGGTATTATAATACTTGGTTCTTCCCATGGACTTTCTTTCCTCCCCTAATTTCATGAATCTAGACTGCTCTGGAACATCATCTGAAATGTTCCAAAACAAAGTGCAAATCATTTGGTCCCAACCCTTCCTTTGCAGAAGGTGACTGTTAAAAGGGTTTAAAGATTTTTTCTTTTCACTTTAAGGAGCTGAAGCTTGTTCTGTGGCCTCACATATATGATTCTGTGAGTACGATGCTTATACTAGCCCAGGTATCTTTAAAAGTATGGAAAATCAAAATAATAATAATAATAATAATAATAATAATAATAATAATAATAAAATAAAGTATGGAAAATCCTTCTAATAATTTAGATTCATTTGACATGCTTGCTAACTTTATTAGGGCTAGAGCTGATTCAGATGTGAAAAACAATAGAAATTCGAGTAACCCCAAACAAAAAAGCTAGTAAAGCAGACAGTGAAATAAAAGCAAAATGTTTGTCCGTGTCTTGTCAGACCTACTGATTGAGAAAAGAAAGTGCACAGATTTAAAAACTTAGAATGCAAATATCAGGAGGAAATGCTCTGAAGATTTTTTTGGACATTCTTTTCTAAACACTTCAAGCTGATTGAGAGAAGAACCCATCCTATTACCCACGGAACAGTGTCTTGTGGTACCTTAGTCTCTGAATTTTAGGGAGTAGCCTTGGTCACGTTCACTCATAAGTCTCTTTACCATTGCTCAAGATTGGACAATGGTAAGGGTTAGTGGACATGATTCACATATGACTTTGCTGCAGAAAGGCATTGTGAGGGCAATAAGTCTAGTCTGCTTATTCTAAGTCTAGTCTGCTTATTCCCCTCGAGGGAACAAGTGCTGTTTCTGACACTTAGGAACGCTCTCACCCCCTAGCATACATTTACTTTTCGGGATGCATGTGGTGTGTTAACCCCCTTTCTTTTTATATTTTATTTTATTTTATTTTATTTTATTTTATTTTATTTTATTTTATTTTATTTTATTTATTTTATTTTATTTATTTATTTTATTTTATTTTATTTTATTTTATTTTATTTTATTTTATTTTATTTTATTTTATTTTATTTTATTTATTTTATTTTATTTTATTTTATTTTATTTTATTTTATTTACCCCCTTTCTGAAGCCCAGTGGCCAGGCCATTTCTGCTTTCAGAACGTGGTTACACTTTATGTTGGGAATGCAGAGCAGAAAATAGCAGGCCAGCCATGTGAAGAAGCAAAGCCAGAAGAGACAGTAAATTTTCAGGAGCAATTTAGTGCATGATTGATCTTACTGATACTGCTAGTGTAGTGGTTGTAGCCGACTGGGTTTACCCAACTGGCCAGTACTCTGTGTTTGCAAAAAATCCTGGGAGAAAAGACATTGATTAGATGATAAGTTAACTCCACACTAATGTTAGGAAATCAGCCTGTCATTGCTAACCGGGAAAGATGTTCAAAGTATCATATGTCTTACTAATCTCTGGCCAGGGTTGCCTTCTCTTTAATTTGCGTGTCCAATCATATCATCTCCACTTCTTTGATTTTCAAATGGTTGCATTTAGACTTCTTTTCCCTCCAGAATACCTGAGGGACAATTGCTCCCAGGAAGCAAACTGATGCTTTAGGGTTTTTTTGTTTTTAAAAGGACGAGTTTCAAAATTGTATGCTGATGTGTGTGAACTGTGTTCATTTTAATGAAACATCACTGTATCTGTACATACAGATTATTTTTTCTCTGCTAGTGTCAATGGCAGAGATTTTTTTTTTTTTTTTCATATTGTGTGGTGTGATGGAGAAGACACTTGGCCTGTCGTGAAAGGGGAATGAGGTCTTGGGCATTAAGCAACACAGGACACCGTCCTCTGATTCTCCCATCTAATTCTTAGGACAGTGTAATCTCCCATCCTCTCCCTCACCCCCAGATTAATCAAGATCTTACCTATGAATGCTGTAGAGCAGGGCTAGCCAACTATGGCCTACGAGCTAAGAATGGCTTTCACATTATTTAATGGTTAAAATAATCCAGAGAAGAAAAATGTTTTGTGATGTGAAAATTATATGAAATTCAAATACCAGCATCCATAAATAAAGTTTTATTAAAACCCAGTCCTGCTCATTCATTTACTGACTCCCCCAGTAGTGGAAGAGTTGAGTCATTACAACAGCGACCTTATAGTCAACAGAGCCAAGAGTGTTTACTCTCTGGCTCTTCACGGAAAAGTCTACCCACTCCTGGCTTGGAAGCAGATGGAAAATTGAGAGCCATCAGCAAGAGGAAGAGCACAGGCTTTAGAGTCAAGTGGTATGGAGCCCATGCCTTGGTTTCCTCAAAATGGCTACAGATTGTTCTACTTCTGAAGGTTTTGGAAGGAATGATGTGAGATAGTGAATGTAATGTAAATGTATACACACACACACACACACACATACACATATGCGCACACACATGTAGCTGGCTCTTGAACAACATGGGTTTGAAGTGTGTGGATGCACTTACACGGATCTTTTTTTTGGATAAATACAGTCCAATAGTGTCCATGCATTTTCCCTTCCTTGTGATTTTCTTAATAATAGTTTCTTTTCTCTAGCTGACTTGATTGTGAGGATTCCATATGTAGTTTGTATACAAAATATGTGTTAATTGACAGTTTATATGATTGGTAAGGCTTCCAGTTACAGTAGGCTTTAGTAGTTAAGTTTTTGGGGAGTCAAAGTTGTACATGGATTTTCAACTGAGTCGGGTGCACTAACCCCTGTAACGTTCAAGGGTCAACTGTGTGTGTGTGTGTGTGTGTGTGTGTGTGTGTACGTACACAGTGGAAAAATCTGTAATTATCTATATTATACACACACATACACCCTCACGGGCACTCAATGTATGTGTCTTTCCTCATCAGGGTTACCAATATTTCTTTTTGTTTTTGTTTTTAAAGATTTTATTTATTTATTCATGAGAGACGCACAGGGAGAGGCAGAGACAAAGGCAGAGGGAGAAGCAGGCTCCCCGGGGGGAGAGCCCGACGCAGGACTCGATCCCAGGACCCCGGGATCACACCCTGGGCCAAAGGCAGACGCTCAGCCACCGAGCCACCCAGGCGTCCCAGGGTTACCAGTGTTTCCAGTTCGTTTCCTTACCTTCTGTCGCCTGTTCAAACAGAGCTTTAGCAGAAAATACCTTTCCTAAGTAGCTGGAGAGTTAGAAGCTCCTCTTGCCCTCGCAGCCTCTCCTTTTCCTTTATTCGGTGCCTTTCTTTCCTCCACAAAGCTGCCAGCGCTCAGCCCGGGAGAGGGCCACCAAGTGTCGCTTTGCCTTGAGGTGACCGGGCGTACCGACCTCGCCGGAGGGAGCCTCCAGTCAGTGGCCCTTCAGGCCAGCCGCCTGGGCCTCTGGGGGAGAGTCTCACACGTGACGCCCTGAGCCCGGTGCCCAGGGGTCTCCCGGGGAGGACGGGGGGGCAGGGGGGAGCCCCTGGGGTCACATGCCACCTCCACCCACGGAGCCCCGTGCTTTCCCCTGACACGCTTCCTGTCAGGCCCGCAGGAGGGAAAGCTGCTCGGCGTGAGGGTGAAGCCCCCGTGGCGGATCTTGCTCGGCGTCCTCGGGCGCACAGCCAACAGAGGACTCCCTTCTTTCTGACTTAAGTCACACATATTTTTTTCCTTTTTTTTTTTTTAACTTTCTAAGCTGGCAGCCTCCTAAGAGCAGCATTGAGGCAGACCGAGCCAAGGATGCGGGCGTCCCGAAAGGAGCGTTTCTTGTCCTCCGGGCCCCCTGTCCTAGGGGCCGCCTCGACCCTGGGGCCCGGGCCCTGCCGACAGCCGGCTCCCGGGGCGCGGGGTGCTGTCTGAATCTGCTGCTCGGCCGGCAAGGTGGGCTCGTTTCTACCATCTGTAGGGAAGAAAGTCTAATCAGAGTGTATCAGACTCATTGGGCTTATTGGCACATGTGGTTAAGTCACTTCGGCAAACTGGGAGTGAGGCCTGCTGCTGCGTGCTCAGGACAGTTTGGGTTTTCATATGAATTGTGCTCAAATTGATGAATGGTGTGTCCATTTGGCCTTTTCCTTCTCTTGCTTGTTGAAGAACAACAGCAAACTTCTCCCTGTCTTTCTCCTCTTTTACCAATTTTTCCCTGTGACCTACCAGCCCCAGTTGGTGGTCTGTGATGTTGGAGTGGGAGAGTCCTTTCCAATCTTTTATAACTTGGGAGTTGTCTGGTGGGGGGAGTGAATAGCAGAGCTGCTTTCGTTCTTGTTATTGGCTTATGATGATAGTCTGGAATTATTTTATAGATTGTGTTTAGCTGCCAGCATGGTGCTTGGGTGTGATTAATTTGTGCAGCTTGCCATTGGATAAATAATATTCATTCCTTGGATCCTTGTTCAGAAGGGATTAGCCAAGTGAACTGGAAAACATGCCTTTGCAGGAGAGCTTTTGCTGTTTGTGATAATCAATGAACAATCTAGTGGCTGATTTAATTCAATTCTTACAGAACTAGCTGACTCATTGGCTCTTAATGCTTCTTAACTTCTTGGGCAGTGTTTTAATCTTCAGTTTCTTACACATCTACCAGTATTACGGTGGACATAGTTCAGAACTTAACATTTCCCCAGGGACTTTGCTCTGCGAATTAAAAAAAAAAAAAAAAAAAACCTTGTGAAATGGGTTTCAAGAAAATTGTTTTTTCTGATGGGTCCGTTTTTTCTGTCTTCTAGTGGAAAAAAAAAATTGCTTCAAAAAGTAAAATAAACAGCTTTTTTTTTTCTTCTTTTTTGGTAAAGGGAGGATTAAAACAAAATAAAACGTAAAGCACATGACACCTGAGAGACCTCTATGGCAGAGAACTCTCAGAGCCCATAACAGGGTTTGGGTTTGGGTCTTGCATCATTTATAGGGCTAAATAATTGATACTGAAGCTTTTGCCCTGTGGGGCGGGCAGCATGTTCCACCAGGAGGCAAGGGTTTCTGTTCAAATTTACAGTACGCTTGATTTATGTATCAGATGAGTGACTACAAAATAGAGGGGGTCGGTTGAGGAAAGCTTTCTTCTTTGTGCCTGCCTTTGCCTTTGAATGGTTTCCTCATGTGTTTTGTTCATCTGAACACTGCACTGACTTGCCCTGTGTAGAGGAGCTGGCTAGTTGCTTATAATTGTAGTAACATGTCTTTTGGCTACCTGGGAGTGAAGCAGTAAAGGGCCCAGGTACTGATTTTTGGGGTGTGTGGGGGTGCCTCTATGGACCAGACTGTTTCTCTACCTCAATTTCAGCCTAAGCTTAAAGGACGGGTGAATGTAAGGTTGTAAGATTGAATGAACAAACAAACGTACAGGGTGGCTAGGTTAGTTTGAATTTTGGTTTTACACAGCGAATAATCTTTAAATATGGAATATGCCCCTGTATATTACCTGGCAGCTTGAAGGAGGTGTTGGGGCAGTAGGTTTTCTGAGGGCCTTCAGGTTAGATCAGGTGCCCAGAGATAGATCATTGATGAGTGGGATGTAAGAATGGGGAAAATGAGGCAGTTGACTGGCTCAGTTGGAGGAGTGTGTGACTCCTAACCTTGGGGTCGTGAGTTTGAGCCCCATGTTGAGTATAGAGATTACTTAAAATAAAACTTAAAAAAAAATGGGTAAAGTGAGTGCCATTTATTAGGCACTTTTTACATCAAGTCCTACGAAGTGAGTCCTCAGCTTGTGAGATGGGTGTTAAAAACCCTTTATGCCTCTGAGGAGGGTGATAGCTAACATTAATTGAGTGCCTTCAAGAACCTCAATGTATCCCCAATGAGGGCTCAAAATCACCCTGCGAGGTTAAGTACTATTAGGATTCCCACTGGACAAAGAGGATGCTGGACTGAGGGCTCGTGACTAGTCAGGGACTGCTTGCAGTTGAAGGAAGGGGAGGCACAAGGGGTGTCTTGCTCAGGGTCACACAGTGATTAGTGGAGCCAGGATTCCAGTGCCAGGACACTTGGTTCCAACAGTTTTACTTTGGCTGCATGTTGGAATCCCTGGGGCGGGGGGCATTGCATGGGGTGGGGGGCGGGGTGCGGATAGGGGAATGGGGAGAGGACGGTGTATGGGGACACAATCAGAAGCCACAGATACCTGGGCCCACCTCCAGAGCTGGATTTACTTGGTCTAAGACTGGCCTGGCTCTCAGGATTTTTAAAACTTCCCAGGGCAATTTTCATGTGCAGCCAGGGTTGAGACCAGCTGCTCTACCCCATTTTTGGAGTAAAATGAATTACCCTCCTTAGGAAATCTAGTCGTTCTATGTGGCCATTCCTATAGCTCCTGCCCCTCCTCCACAGAAACTCCCCATTCCAAATCTGGCAGCTAATTTTTCATGGTCTTTGTTTCCTCAAAATTATTTTCAGGAAGTCCTGGTGAATATATGTTGGGGTATAAACAAACCACAAAGAAAGACCTCTTGGGGGTATTCTGTTGATGGATTTTTCTGAGCGTTCTTTTCTTTATTTCATGCCCCCCCCCCCCCCCCCCTGCCGCTCCCGTTATACTTCCTGGAGGAGGGAATATCCCTTTGTTCTTCATTTAGCTCCAGCTGGGTACCAGGCTGGCTACTTGAGGAGGTTTACAGATTAATAAAACTAGACCACTATCCTCCAGGAGTTTTCAATTTTGGAAGGGACGTATATAAATGTAATTCTAGGTTTAATTTTTGGAAAGTCGCTTCCGAGGAGTACAGAGTAGGAGGGAATTCAGAGGTGGCATAGGCGAGGGGGAAGGGGTGTGCAGAGTGGCCTCTGCTGCCCTCAGCCCTGGTGTGAGTCTTGCTTCGCCCTCTCCGTCTCCACGCTCTCGTGGGGACAGTGGTGGACACGCTGGTCCTCTGATGGGAAGGGGGACTCAGTGCCCATTGCCAAGGCCCCAGGGTGAAGGTGCAGTCCCTGGGAGCTGCCAGTCTCTATGCTGTAAGCTTTCCAGTGGGCCTTAGCTTAGGCTGCCCGGCCAAAGCATGGATCGTGGGTTTCTAAGCTTTGTCCATTGTTCCTTGAATTCATAAGGCCAAGAATTTTCCTTAATTTGGTAGCTGGTGAGGAGTCAGGAAGGTGCCTGGATGGGAAACTGGGCCTACTTCTGGAGGATAACCTATGACCCAGTGGAAACTGGAGTGGGATGGGAGGGGACCCCGAGACTCTAGGTTAGCTTAAAAAAAAAAAAAAAAAAAGATTCCTTTTTTTAAAAAAATTATTTAATTATTTTATTTTTATTTTTTATTTTTAAAGATTCTTAAGCCAGAGTGAATAAAGGCCATAACTAGCCTGAACACAGAAATAGGAAGGGGGAAGGCTTTTGGTACAAGGACACAGAAACATATTACATATGGTGAGTGGGGGAGAGGGGGTGACAGCTTTCAGCCTTGATGGTGACATTCACAGACAACACAGGAGGAGACGCTGAGTCTTAAAGGGAAAAGGATGATGAATTAGGATCTGGGCAAGGCTCTGTTGCAACCTTCATCACAGGCCAAGCAGTGCCATATTCCACATTATGGTGTACATGCCATTTTTGCACATTTGGGGATAATATAGCATCTCTTTAACTTATGCTGGTTTAGGAGCTTGAATGAAGAAAGGTCCACACCACGGTTACATCCCATCTGTCCTTCATGTTGAACCTGGGCTTTCTTGCCCTGGTTTGTGTAGGTCCAAGTGTAATACTTTGCATAGCGAATCGATCAATCTTCTATTACTGTTTGACGGTTGGGGAAGTTTCTTTATTACCAGTCAGTTCTGCAAGCAGTAAATACTTCTGGTATGCCAAGTATACTTATTTCTAAAGGGGAGTTAGAGTAATGAGACATTTACTAATGCCAGGCTCAACTTATAATTCAGAAACAGAAGGCAGATGACTCGGAAAGACTGCTCCCACTCAAGATTTTTAAGGTCATTGGAAAGCTTCCGTTTTTGTTGCAAGCTCTGTACTTTGTGTATGATATGTTGAGCCTTTTAAAAGATTGTTAACACTTAAACATTTTATCTTTGCCAGTATAGCCTGGACCAGGGGGTTGGCAAACTTTTTCTGTAATGTGCCAGACAGCAAATATTTTAGGCTTTGTGGGCCACACGGTCTCTGCGGAGACTACTCAGCTCTGCTGTGGTAACATGAACGCAGTCAGAGACGATATGCAAACAAATGAGGTCTGCTGTGTTTCAATAAAGCTTTGTTTATAAAAACGTGTGGTAGGCTGGCTTTGGCCCTCAGGCTGCAGTTTTCTGACTTCTGGGATAGCATATATGGGCATGAGGGCAGACCTTTTGATCTGATCTGCAGGTTCTTAGCTGTGTGACTAACCCTCCATTGTATCAGCTGTAAAATGGGATCAGTAGAAGAACCAACCTCACAGGGGTTATTACGATATTAAATGAGATCACACGAGTAGGTTTGCCTAGTGGCCAGAACTTAGGAAGGGCACAGAAAAGTTAGCTAAAGGGGGGGATCCCTGGGTGGCACAGCGGTTTGGCGCCTGCCTTTGGCCCAGGGCGCGATCCTGGAGACCCGGGATCGCGTCCCACGTCGGGCTCCCGGTGCATGGAGCCTGCTTCTCCTTCTGCCTGTGTCTCTGCCTCTCTCTCTCTCTCTGTGACTATCATAAATAAAAAATAAAATAAAATAAAATAAAGAAAAGTTAGCTAAAGGGAAAAGAAATCATTTCATTTCAGACCTCATCATACACAACCCTGATGTTTGATTGCAGTCATCGAAGGTAAGATGGAGAGAATGTGAAGCAACGTTTTTTGTTTTTTTCTTTTAAGATTTATTTATTCATGAGAGACACACAGAGAGGCAGAGACACAGGCAGAGGGAGAAGCAGGTTCCTCGCAGGAAGCCCGATGCGGCACTCCATCCCAGGACCCCGGGATCAGTCCTTGAGCAGAAGGCAGACACTCAACTGCTGAACCACCCAAGGCATCCCACGAAGCAAAGTTTTTAAAGGACCATTTAAGACCCCAGTTCTGGACAATAAACATATAAACTAGTTATATTATTGGCTTTTAATAGACCAGAAAAAGTCCATGAGATCATGGAAGCTCCACATGGCCAGTATTGTTTATTCTTTGGATGGTTTTTCTTGGAAATTCTGTGTCATTTTCTTTCTGGGAGTGAGTTAGACTTTGACCTATTTTTTTGGCGTAGGTTCAGGCTTCCCTTCCACCCCCACAACAGCACAGGTGTAAGGAATAATTTCTGGAAGTAAAACTAACAAGCACTTATTGGGTGCCTGCTGTACATTCACACTGAGTGTGGTGTTTTCAGTTATCCTGGGGCTTGCAGTGGAGTCGGAGGAGAAATATGTAATATGTGAGACAGCTGCGCACAATTGTTTATATATTGTTATATCAGCCCTCACCCATTTATATTATGTTAGTATATAAATGAGTGAGGGCTCCTGTGACACGGGGGTGTGTCTAAAGGTGTGGGAGGAGATTCAGCCTGGAAGAAAAGTCAAATCAGATGGTGTTAGCCCCAGTGGACATTTCTTGGAGAAAATCCAGTTGGGGCCCTGTGAGTGCTGCATAGATATCTTTCCTAACAAATAATTCAGCTTTGTTCCTCACAGGCATCCACGTTGAGTTTTGGTGGATAAAGCATCTCCTCATTTTAAAAATGTCACCGAATCACCAATGTGGTGACATAGGGGGTGGAACTTTGCGGTGACAGCCCATGGGGACTGTAATGGCTTTAGACACTTGGTTTTCCTTCACACTTCAAAGAACCCAAAAGTGAGGGTGATTTTATTTATTCAACAAAACATGCCACACACAACCACTCCTTGCACCTGGAATTCTTGTGGGTGGTCAGGCTGATCTGGTGAGCACAGTGGTGAGAGGATAGGTGAGAAGTCCCCCACAAGGATGGCAACTGCCCAGAACAGACGTTTGGGGCTGTTGGGCTCACTGCCATACACCCAGCATATCGAGACAGAGTGGGCCATAGAGTTGGAGCTCGATATTTTCTGAATAAGTGAGCAAAAGAAATAATTGAGGTCCCTGCCTGTTGTGCTAAATTTGGCGTGGGGCATCCAAGCAGAGTAGTCTAATGACAGAATGGTCATAAAACAAGGGAGAAATATTCCAGAGATGAGAGCTGTGATAAGCATTTGAGTGGCCAGAGGTGAGAGCACTGATGTCCATCGCAGAGTTCAGAAGGGCTTCCATCATGGTATTGTATGAACTTGATCTATTTTTTTCTAAGATTTTCTTTATTTATTCATGAGAGACACACAGAGCGAGGCAGAGACCTAGGCAGAGGGAGAAGAAGGCTCCTTGTAGGGAGCCTGATGGACTCAATCCCCAGACTGGGATCACTCCCTGAGCTGAAGGCAGATATTCAACCCCTGAGCCACCCAGGCATCCCTGAACTTGATCTTTAAAGGGTGGGTGCAATGATACCAGGCATACCAGGGCAAGGAGAACAGGGAAGAAGGGCATGCCTAGCAGGGGAATGGCTGGGCAGAGACCTAGTGAAATTAAAAATGGGTTTGAGGAATACCCCCAAGCCCTCTGTGTCTGGAGGGAAAGACTCCAGAGAAGAGTCATTGATGCACATACCTGGAGCCCCATTGCAGCTGACTCCTTGACATTTGTCGATGCAAGGGCCAGAGCTAGATGTCTTGGGGTCCCTCCTTGTGTCCTAAGTACCAAAGACCTTATGGGTATGCCCACCCTTACAGTGGGAAGTATCTTCTTCAGCAGGGCAAACATAGGAGAGAGTAGAGAGGAGGTGCTTCATCCATGCGGTTGGCCAGGTCACCTCATCCAACCCTGGGCTCAGTGGGGTGACAAACGTGATATTCAGCCAATGTAGGCTTCCTCTTTTTTTAAAAAAAAAAAATCTGTCCTGTGTACTTCTTCCTCCAGCTTGTTGGAAGTGACATTTCCTCTAAATAATAGTTGCCATTTATTGAGGAGCATGATTCATGTGCCAGATACTGTTGGAATGGCTTTATATTCCTATGAGATGGGTACTGTTAGCCTGCTGCTGTTGCTTTGAGGCAGAGACCTTATCTGTTTTGTTCCCTGCTCTACCACTCATGCTTAGAAAATTGCCTGGCACATAGTAGGTGCTGGATTTTGAAAGAATTAGTGAAATGCAGACATAATCGAATCAAGCCCTACTGGTTCCCTGTGGCATTTGAAGACCAGGAATGTATGATTTCAAAGTGTGGATTCTTCACTCTGTACCCTATCACCTCCCTGATACCTACAGGGGGAGATCCTCCTGTTTTTTGGACTTGAGGACTCATTTTTAATGTTCCAGTTGTGGAACATCCCACAGAGATACTTCTGGTCATTCTGTAATTTGTTATAGATAACAAATTTACAATAAACGAGGTGGTGGTTAGAAACAGCTTTGTATTTCCTATATTAGGAGCAACGTGTGTGTATACTTGTCCTATCTCATCGTCTGACAGTGCTTCCTTTGTGCAAGAATTGGGTCCCCTGCAGCCCAACTCCAAAACCGACAGATTGGGGCATGGTGGCTTAGATAAAGCATGAACTCTGGCTCCTGGCATCTGGGTTGGGCCTGAGACTGGCCTGACCCTGGAGCTAGAAATTTAGTGGCTCTGCTGACAGAGCCCCTGAGAACATTTAGCTGGTGCCCCTGATCAAACAAGGAGTCCATTCCCTACACAGACTGTTTCTAAGGCCTGGGTCTCCCATACTGGGAGGAATAGGAAAGCTCTTTGCCCCAGGGAGCTTTAGTCTGCTGGAGGAGATAAAAATGGAAATGGGGCAGACAGTGGCAGGTGAGAAGAGAAGAACATTGGAGACTGTCTCACAATGTTCTCTGTGGTCCTTGGATCTAGATGAACACCACGATTTTCTGTCTTGCTCCAGTTGTAGCATGGGCGTTCCTGAAGGAAACATAAAGGAAACTTCCATTAATAGAGCTGAGGATGGCACTGGTTCAGTAGGCTTGCTCTCCTGCTTATGGAAGCAAAGCCAAAGCAGAGACAAAGGGAAGGAGGAAATGAAGGGGGAAGATGTTTGAACTCAACAGGAACCCAAACAACTATGTCCAGCATCTTCTACGCTTATCTCCCAAGGTAACCAAAAGGTAGCTTCATCAAGATAGTTCTCTGTAACCTTCCATCACTTTGATGACACTTGGGATTCCCATCTCTGGGGAAAAAGACTCTCTCGGGAAGAGAGTTGCTATAGGGGTTAGCGGGAATCTGTAGTTTAAGGACTGGGAATTAGGCCAGATTTTTTTTTTTTTTTTTTTTTGAACAATAGAGCAATTTGTTAAAAACAATGTTTAAAAAAATACATCAAAATCTTGTTCCTCACCATAATGAGAAAGAAGGTAACAGAGGTCAAACATTGGCTGTTTCTACTTCTCATTTGAAATTTTTATGCACCAGAAAGCTTCTTTATTAAACAGCAATTTTAACAGTGCAGGACTATATGTTTTGGGGGCTGTTGTGCTTTCATAGGATTTTTGAAATGTAGCCACACTTCAGGGTGAAAATGCTAACATGGACATAGGAGATATGCTTTTGTCTGCCTTCCTAGCTTAGTGGATTTGTTTTGTTTGTGTGTTCATTTATTTTTGGAAAAAAACATCAGCCTGCTCAGTCCCTGATCTTACCAGCCCAACGAAGGCAGACCCTTTCAGACTCTATTGCTCTCACTCATAATTTATATAAACTTTGGTGCCTGTTTGGGTGTTCCAGGAAAACAGTTCATCATCATCTTCAAAAAAAATTCTTATTTTTCTGTCATTTTCATTTGGTTTTACCAGATGGCGGACTTCCCATTATGCTTCCTGGTTGTTAATGTTGAAACAGAATATAGACTTAACCTTGGAGTAAAAGAAACAATTAACAAATAAATTATCTGGGCCTATGTAGCCCAACATACATTTTTTTTTTTTAATGAACTTCTGTTTAGTGGAATTAGACAAGGCCACAAAAACTGTTGAGTTAGTCATTCATCCCTCCAAATATTTATTGAGCTCAGTGTTCCAGATGGCTAGCTACGGGGGAGTCAACGAGAAATTCAAAATCACTGCCCTAAAGGGGCCTACATTATTCTTCTTGGAGTATGTGTGGCGAGAGAAGATAGACACTTTAATAAATTAATGAGATTGTTTGAGAATATATAGTAAGTTCTGTGAAAGAAGTAAATGGTCCATGTGAAAGGGAAGAGGATAAGGAGGAAACTCATGGTCAGCGTTCAAAGGATCCTTTTCTGAAATGGATGGAGGCAGTGAGTGAGCAGGTTTATTAGGATCTTTTTGGTATAGTTTAATGAGGGATACTGATAAACTGAATATTTGTGTTGTGCCCTGCCCCTCCCCCCCCATTCATGCTGAAACCTAATCCTCAGTGCTATGGTATTTGGAGGTGAAGCCTTTGCAGCGTGCTTAGGTCATGAGGGTGGAGCCCTTATGAATGGGATTCGTGCCCTTATAAAAGAGACCCCCCGGAGAGCTCCCTTGTCCCTTTACAGCCTGTGAGGACCCAGAGAAAACAACATAGAGGAACCACAGAGTGAACCAGATCCTGAACCCTGCCAGAACTTTGGTTTTGGACTCTTCAGGCTCCAGAACTATGGCACATAAATTTTAGTTGTTATAAGCCACCCAATCTATGGCATTCTGTTACAGCAGCCGGGGGGGGGGGGGGGGGGGGGTAGGGACGAAAGTCAAAGAGTAATGGCTTAAAATGAGACAGCGTTGACTTTAAATCTCAGCTTTACCTTCTTGGATTTCCTCTCAGCAGATAGAAGTCGTTGTCTGCGGGGGCTGGTAAAAGGACCAAAGACAAACAGGGTGTCCCAGGGCACAGTCCATGCTCGGTAAACAGGAAGGGCTGTTATTAGCATTAGCTGTCCTATTTACAGGTCCTCAGTGAATAACAAATTTGGGAGAAAGGGACATGGCTGATGGGAACTGTTTTTAAATTGAAATTAAAACCACTGGATTTAATTGGGCGGTCAGCAAAGGCAAGCCGTGGAGGCTGTGTTGAAACAGAGTCAAACACAGAGAAGGTGGCTGACCTTGGTGACTTCTGAAGTCTCTTCCCTCCTGCTCCGTATGCTGATTCGACCCCTGCCAGGGTATTTTGCAAAGTCCCTGGTGCGCAGCAAGAATGGCACTGTACAAAATGCAGACCACTGTTGACTTCCATTGAGTTTATATTTAATCCATTACGGGGGTAAATAAGCAGCCAATGTAAGTGCTTCTTTTTAGAAGAAAAAAAGTTCTTAGCATGTTCTTTTTTCATATGTTACATGTCTTTTTTTAAAAATAGATTTTTTTTATTTATTCATGAGAGACACACACACACACACACACACAGAGAGGCAGAGACACAGGCAGAGGGAGAAGCAGGCTCCATGCAGGAAGCCCGAAGTGGGACTCAACCCCGGGTCTCCAGGATCACTCCCTGGGCTGAAGGTGGTGCTAAACCACTGAGCCACCCGGGCTGCCCTGTTTTGTTTTGTTTTAAAGATGTTATTTATTTGTCAGAAAGAGAGAGCACAAGCAGGGAGAGCAGCAGGCAGAGGGAAAAAGCAGGCTCCCTGCTGAGCATGGAGCCCAGTGTGGGTCTCCATCCCAGGACCCCGAGACTATGACCTGAGACGAAGGCAGATGCCTAGCACGGCTGAGCCACCCAGGTGCCCCCACATTATTACATGTTTTAAATACAGTTAGGATGTCTCTCCCTCTCCTGCTTCAGATACTTTTGGGACCCGGCACTCTCCTGCTTATTCTCCAGGTTATTTTTACTTCTTTTAAAATCTCTTTCTGATACAAGGAGAGATCTAGGATTGTTTCATAGGAGGAAAATTGTAAAACTGACAACTAACTCATCTAAGGATATTTAGCCGATTGGTAATAGAGAAAAGAAGAGATTTTGAATCTTTCAGTTTTCCGTGGATAAATCATATTTGACTTTAATATGAAAACTGGTAGAACCACTCAATATTGTATGTGCACGCTGCCTAGAAGCAGTCAAATCATGAAATACGTGTGTGTATGTGTGTAAGAGAGAATAAACACGAATTTCCCTTTTATGGCTTGTCCAAAGAGGGTAATGCTTTCAAGAATGTTATCACCTGAAAATTGTAAGGTGCATCAGGGCAAACCTCAGTGTCTTTTGATATGTGTGCATTCATGTGTGTAAGCCCGTGCAAGCTCATGTCCCACATCTCTTGCCTTTACATACTGCACACTTGTAACTTTCCAAGGTCAGTGCGGGCTAGTGTATTTGACATAGACATTTTACTCAGGTTATCCTGGAGAAAATTCTGAAGAGTCCTATGCATTAATCATGAAATTAGAAAATGTGACTTGTAAAAGGATGCCAAAATAGGGATTTAAATTTCCTCTCCCTCTTTCCCTCGAGCACGTTTAAGGCCGGTGTTTCCTATCTTGCTCAGACCACAAGGAGCCTGGGGAGCAAAATTTGGTTTGTAAGGTTTTTCCCCTCGAGATGCTGGTTGACTTGGTCTGCTGTGTACCACTGGCCCCTGGTGATTGTCATGGTAAGGCAGATTTGGAACACACAGGAAGATGAGAAAGGGGGAATAAGTTCATTTGGAAGGGTACTGTAGGAATAAGAACAGAGCTGGCAAAGTCTTGTAGGTTCAGAGTATCGAAGAAAGGGGAGGGGTCCTCAGTGCCTTGGGTGTAGGTGGAGGGGGTGGGAAGATAAAAGCCTATGAAGACTTTGACAGACACTGGATGAAGGGCCTTGTGTTTAAGGCTAAAGCGTTTTAGCTTCATTGTGGGCCCAGTGCCGTGACCTCATTCACTGTGTATATTTCTTGTCCTTATTGACGATCACAAAAGTGATGTTTGTTTATTAAATTGAAGTATTTTAGAACTAAGTTGACCCCTAAAGAGAAATTTTCCCATATTTGTAACCTGTCCAACTCAAATGAAATTACCACCGTAAACTGGTGAGTCAGATGATGAGTGATTGGTGGTGGGTAAGATGGGATGTAGAGGAAACAGAAATCATCCACAATTTCAGCGTCCTAGGTAGGTGGTGAACGAGGCTGTGAATGAAGGCATGAGAGGATGCAGAGCAGAGGAGCAGCTGGGAGACGCTGGCACATCAGGAGCAGAAAAGGTGGAGGGAATCTGAGGGACCGCTCAGGTTTCTGGCTCCAAGTTAACTGGCTGGATAGTGGTGTCATTAAACACACATAGGAGTCTAGAGGAAGGTATATGGTTGGGGACATGTCAACTTTGAAGTGTGTGTGTATGAAGATGTCTGTTAGCCGGCTGGAAATATAGAAGTGCAACCTAGGAGTGAGTTATTTAGAAATATGGATTTGGAAGCCACGGAAACATGGGAAAAAATGAGATATAGAGAAGTGGAAGCAGCAGAAACAATAGTAAAATGGGCCATGACTGCCCAAGTATTTTTGTTTGCAAGGCTTCATGAGATAAGGGCCCACACATAGATTGCGGTCATAGAAGAGAAAAGAACAAGGTATCTGCACAGGTCAAAGAGCTTCTAAAGGCTGTTCCCGGATGAATTCACAAAATGTTAACTTCTCATGCTGGAAATTCCTAAAGGAGCCATCATGTCATTTTTTTTTTTTTTTTTAACTTGAGAGGAGTCCAAATACAGAATATTTACAAATTTAGAGAAACATTCAATTTAGATTCCAAGATGTTGTCATTCCCATAGCTCTGTGGTGGGAGAAATCTGTTTCTGAGGATACATTTTTAAATGTCCCACCGAAAAACCGTGACTATGATTAGTTTTGGATTTTCGATATTGGATGTGTGTGTGTATTTGAATTGAGCTCATCGAAGTTGCATTTGAAATCATTCGTCTTCTGGGGTAAATTTTGTTAAAATTATCAAATAAGTATGTAAATTGTTTTTCTAATTTATTTCTCTATTTCAGATTAGGAAGAATTGACAAGGATTATATTTTAGCTTAAAAGGTTTGAACTTAAAACAGGCAAATAAATAAATTTATTTTAAAAATTTAAAATAACTCCTGGCATGGTGAGGATTTCTGTTTCTATTTCTGCTCTTCTGGTGTTGTATGTATGTGCATTTGTGGCGGATTCTAACAGTGAGGGTCTGCAAAGTGGCTTCGGACCTGTCTGCTTCCTAGCACTGCCACTCACTACTCTGGAGGTTACTCAGTGCCTCTGAGCTTCAGCCTCCTGTTTGCATGTGAGGATAGCGACCAGCATTGCGCAGGGTAGTTTGAGGAGTAAGTGACACTCTGGATGAAAAGCTCAAGAACAGTTGAAACCTGCCCCGGGTGGGTATTCAAAAAATGTCCATTGCCTTGCCTCTCTGTCTCTGTCTCTGTCTCTGTCTGTCTCTCTCTCCCCTCTCTCTCTCCCTCCCTTCCTTCGTTTGTTTGTTTGTTTGTTTGTTTGTTTATTTATTTATTTATTTATTTATTTATTTATTTATTTAAGAGAGGGAGAGAATCAGAGGGAGGCTCTCCAGCAGACTCCACATCCAGTTGCAGAGCCTGATGAGGGGTTCGATCCCATGACCCTGAGATCATGACCTGAGCTGAAATAATGAATCAGAGGCTTCACCCACTGAGCCACCCAGGCACCCCACTATTCTCTCCTTCCTGAAAAAAAAATCATTCTCTGTTTCTGTTAAGACACTTGTAACACTATTTTAACACGATACTTAAGGTACTGTCAGAAACCATGCTTCCCAATGTGTCTAGTGCACTTTATAATTTCTAATTTGGATTTTTCATTAAATATTTAAAGCTTTTCCATTTCATAAACTCCTCATTTGCTGCTGACACCTAGCAAGGTGGAGATTTCTATTTCTGCTTTTCTGGTAGCAGCTGAGTCCCCACTGTCCAGTAATGAACTGAGCCCCTGTGTCCAAGTACAACACAATGAGTACTGTGTTTTGGCCATTGGAGGAATGATTTCTCCTGCTTCTGAGGCAAGGGTAGACTTGGAGAGACCCCTATTTGAACCGGTAGTCCTACTGAATATCACAGCAGCTCAGAAACATAAACCACATCAGGAAAGTAGCGAGCAAGAATCTTATCCGGTGCTACTCCATTCAGGTATGCTGTAGGTCATCGGGAGCTCTGTTGACTTCGCCTGTGTGCACGAGGCCGAGGCACTGTCACATTAATCTAATGGGTGATCTAATGCCAGTTTGCTTTTCCATCATTGTCGGGGCTGCTGTTGTTTCTGTGTCTAAAAATGTACCCTCAAATAAACAGCCCATAGTCCACAACTCAGAGATGTTATCAGCCTTTATCACTTTTCTCTTTGAGGAGAAGGTAGCCTCGGCTCAGGTTTCAGCAATGTTGTCTTAAGATAGCTGGAAGGAAGTGTTTGAAATGGCACATGTGCTTGTGATTCTGGTAACCAAGGAAACATGCCCCATCCAAAGCTTCCTTAGGGGGAAAAAAATGATAGTACCTTTTGGGGTTTGTCTCAGAATCACCCACAAGATTCCAAAGGAATTTGAAATTAAACTAGGTCACTTTCAGAAACTATGAAGAATTAACAGGGACACCTGGGTGGCTTAGTTGGTTAAGCGGCTGCCTTCGGCTCAGGTCATGATCCCAGGGTCCTGGGATCCAGTCCCACATTGGGCTCCCTGCTCAGCAGGGAATTTTGCTTTTTCCTCTGCCTCTGCCTGCCACTCCCCCTGCCCATGCGTGAGCGCTCTCTGTCTCTCAAATGAATAAATAAAATCTTAAAATAAAAGAATTAACAAAAAGTGTACAAGGAAGCACCTCTTTAAAAATGCGCTGATTGCAAGAGCAACCCAGCACGTATGGATATAATATCCTACCATCTAAATAATCTGAATCTTGTATCCACTGTAATGGATGTTGAATAAATCATATCCAGAGTAAACTTTCCTCTGCCCTTGCCTATTACTTGCATTATTATTATTATTATTATTATTATTAGTTTGCCTCCAATTCCCAATGGATTGTTAGATTCTTCCCACCCCTTTTGTAACAGTGATTAAAATTATATAGTGATGGTTCAGCTCAACAGCTCCCCAGCTTGCATATGGATTTTGCTAATACATGCATCTTGTGTACAATCATACAAATTGGAGTTGATTTTGAAGATAATCATATACAAAGTTTTCTTTCAATAGATGAGAAACGGAGTCTTTAGAAAGAGTTACTTACAGGCAGAGGCCGTGCCTTGAATTTGAATGTACACATTTTGGTAATGTTCTTGACAGAAAGACCTGGGCATTGGTATAGATGGTGTCATATGATTACCGACACCATTTCAATATTTCTTTATGTTAACAAAAGATTTCTGAGCCCTGGACAGCAGGAAAGAAATACTGAATTCACAAACAGCAAAAGGATGAGGAGGACAGTCTTTCTGAATGCAAGGGTCGCAGTCTCATAGGCCACAGTGGTCAGACAGGCTTTACCGTGATGCAGACTGGTGTAGTGTAAGAGGACAGAGGGTGGGCAGGTATGTGGTGAGTTGCAGTGGGCAGAAATACCTAAAGTCACATAACCTCCGGAAGGACTCTTGACAGCCAGGTGGGTAGCAGCCCCTGCCTTAGACTTTCTTACAGTAAGCTGTAACCTGAAATCGTGCTGCATTTTTCTAAGGAGTATGTTTCACAATTAAAGAGGGTGAAGTGGGGAAAAAGTGCACATAGAATTTTCACTTGAGAGCATATTTTAAACCTGATGCCTGATTATTATTATTTTTTAAAGATTTTATTTATTTATTCATAGACACAGAGAGAGAGAGGCAGAGACACAGACAGAGGGAGAAGCAGGCTCCATGCAGGGAGCCCGATGTGGGACTCGATCCTGGGTCTCCAAGATCACACCCCAGGCTGCAGGCGGCGCCAAACCGCTGTGCCACCGGGGCTGCCCTGATGCCTGATTCTTAATTAAATTATATTCCTGGGATTTCAGCTTAGCTTGAAAGTTACATCCTCACTCTCTGGGAAAGACACCAGAGAGCCTTGATGGGATTTTAGATTACAGATTATTAGAGTCATGAAAATTTACACCGGCCTTGAAACAAATCTGTGTTGTCCCAAAGCACTGATTCTCAGAGTTCAGTGTACACCAGCAGCACCTGGAGGGCTTCTCACTGCAGGCTGCTCGCCCGTCAACCCCAGATTTCTGATTCACTGAGTCTGAGAAAGCCTGAGAATGTGCATTTTCTAACAAGGTCCCGGAAGATGTTGCTGCTGAGGCTGCCATTCCAGAGACTGCACTTTGAGGACCACTGAATTAAAGGAAACCCAATTATTTACTTAATTTAATAGAACAATTCTAATTATTTATTTCGAGCTAACATTTATTGAACACTTGTTATGTGTCAGCATTTGTACAGAAGTATACCATTTTATTTGGCACTTTTTTACCCTTAACCTAGTTGCTTAGCCAGTCACCTAAAGGCCATTGCGTCTCAGCTGGAACATCATAAGCAGTGGTGTGCTGGTAAATATTTAATAATTGACTCAATGCATGAGGAGGAGACCTAATCTTAGTGTTGCTAAGTTTCCGTGGTGTAAATACTCCCATCATGGCCAATTTAAAGCTACCTGGTATCATATCCACCATGTTGTATAAAATTCCTGAAATTTAACCATCATCTGTCTTCATATCACTGAATCATAAGGAAGTATCAAAGATCACGTTGAAATTTAACCTTAAGAAAAGGAAACCCTTGTGGTAGTACACGCGCTGCTGATGGGAATGTAAGGTGCAGCCATTATGGAAAATAGTATGAAGGGTCCTAAAAAGAATGAAAACTAGAAATACCATATGATCCATCAATCCTACTTCTGGGTATATATCCAAAGGAAATGAAATCAGGTTCTCAAAGAGATATCTGCACTCCTGTGTTTATCCAGTCATGTTTCACAATAACCAAGATATAGAAACAACCTCAGTGTCTGTCAGTGGATGAAAGGATAAAGAAAATGTGGTATGTATATACAGTGTATGTACATACATTATATGTATATACAATGGAATATTATTCAGCCATAAGAAAAGAAGGAAATCTTATAATTTGCAGGCACTTGGATGAAACCTGAAGATATTATGCTAAGATTTTACTTACAGAGAAAGACGAATACTGCATCACTTATATATGGAATCTAAAGAAGTCATTGTTTCCCTCTTTTGTGCAGCTTCATTTTTTTCCATACGTTTATCTTTTATGCCACTTCTCATTCCTCTGCTTCTTCCCTCCTTGTGGTCATTATATCCAGTCATTTTCGAATCTCTGTTAAAGAAGTCGTACTCCTAGAAACAGAAAATAGGACTGTGGTTGTCCTGCCCTGGGAGATGGGGATAAGGGGTTGGTCAAAGGATATAAGCTTTCAGTTATAAGATGAGTAAATTCTGGGGATCTCATGTATAGCATGGTGACTATAATTTATAATACTGCATTGCATACTTGGAATTTGCTAAGAGAGTAGATCTTGAGTGTAACCCCCCCCCCCCCAAAGTATGTGAAGAAAGAAAAACTAATCTAATTTAATCTTGCGAGACAGACTCTTACCATCTCTTTGAGATTCAGGTATGGAGAAGGATGGAAAATAAAATCTTGTTTACACCTGGGGGGTCAGATGGAGATGAGTATACTCAAGGCACAGTAGATACTGCATTTCCAAACTCAAAGAATGGCTCCCCACAGAAGTGTTTTATTGGCTCAGAAGCTTTTTAGTTTTGAATTAGTGGCTGACTTTTAGATTTTTCACTTTAAAAAAGACCCTTACATTTCTATCTTTCATTGAGTGAAACATTAGAAGTGTGGCAACTCAAGGCCCAGACTCTTTTTCAACAACTATTGGCTGGAGCTGAGTACCAACCACTTCCTCCTCCACCCATACCTGGTTCCAACTGGACAGGTCCTTTCCAGGTTTTCCCCAGGCCCCCAGCCATGCCTTGTCAGGACCTGCTTCTTTCATTTAGCTAGCTCTACTGACTGGTACCAGCTCCTTTGCTGTCTGCATCATTTGAGGATGCAAATGCAGGGGAATATGCATTCTCTTTTCTGGGTGTGGATTCCAGTGGGGTGGGGGAAGGGAAGCATTTCATCACCTTGGAGGACCTTTAAAAATTTTAACAGTGAAAAGTCAGGTATTTCTATTTGTTCCTTCTTCAGTGTTGTCACTATACCATGCCCTCCCCTCCCCAGCCACCAACTTTACTTGGGGAGCGGGAAAGAAAAAAAGAGGAATTACCCTTTCGAGAAACAGAAGCCAAGATCCAGGGAACCCGCGTATTTCTTCTTCTAAACTGTAGACCTGGGATCTAGATGAGGTTATTCCCGATAAGCGAACGCATGCTCCTTGGTGGTTTAATTACTGTTTATATAGTATAAACACTTTTCAGAATCCTGTTATTTATTTGTCACTCCACTGATTCTTTCCCCATTTTACTGTCAGCATCTTGAGTCTGCCCTGCCCAAGTTGGCTTTTATACCCATAGCTTTTGTTAGTATGGGAAAGCCCAGGTCAAAAGAAAATTCTCACAAAATCTTTTACCTGCCTGAACCGCTCTCTGTGGTTATTTTATTTGAGGGTGGTGCAATGAGGGAGAAGACAGTAGAAGATTCTCAGAGAGAAAACCATGGATTTAAATCTGATCATTATCAGATTGAGAGCTAAATATTTTGGCAACTTTCATGAGGAAATATGCTTGGGAATTTTCTGGATAAATATCATTCTTAAGTTTTGACAGCATGCAGAATTTAGGCCACCCACATTGTATGGGGGCATAGAACTTTTCAGTGAAGTTTAAATGATGTGTTTCAAGAGTTCGGTTGAGCTTGTAATTTAACCTGGGGGAGAGCAAACAAATACTTGTGGGAAAATATTTGTGCTCGGAATCAATAAGGAATGTCCAAGTAAGTTGCCTCCACTCGGAACGCTGGTTTGCAGTTGAGATTTCTGTTGGCTGGCATTCGTTAGTCACAAGCAGAGAAGAGCAAAGATGTGGACTCTTGGTTAGGCACATTGACTTGCTGAGAAACACTGTTACTGGCTACTTAGCTTATCATGTAAAAATCAAGTTTTTTTTTCACAGATGAATGATCAGTAAGATTTGTTAAGCATTTTCTTTGTGCCCCAAGGTACAACACAGGAGTTTAGCACCATCATACTGTCAAGATCCTCACTTCTGAGATGAGGGAGCTAGGGAAACTGAGAGTTGGTTACTCTATTGTGGTTTCATACACATGTGGAGAGGAGCTAGGATTTGGATCTAGCTCAACCTGATTCCACATTTTGAATCACATGTTATGCATGTCATGTTCCTTAAAAGAGGATTTCTTGTAAATTTTATTTTTATGTTCATAAATATTGAATCTGCAAATTCATCTCTATAAGTGTTTTTTTTAAAGATTTTATTTATTTATTCATTCATTCATGAGAGGCACACAGAGAGAGAGAGAGAGAGAGGCAGAGACACAGGCAGAGGGAGAAGCAGGCTCCATGCAGGGAGCCCAACATGGGACTCGATCCCGGGACTCCAGGATCATGCCCTGGGCTAAAGGTGGCGCTAAACTACTGAGCCACTCGGGCTGCCCTCTATAAGTGTTTCTTGTTTTAAACTCCGACATGTAGTTTGTATACTGCTTAGCATATACAAGCTGTCTATCCAAGTAGGCATGAACATATTTCATTTTTTTAAGATTTATTAAAGATCTTTTTTAAAAGACTTATTAATTTACTTGAGAGAGAGAGAGAGCACGAGCATGTGCACAAGGAGGGTTGTTTTGAGAGAGTCTCAAACAGATTCCATGCTGAGCATAGAGCTGGACAGAGTGTGATCCCATGACCCTAAGATCATGACCTGAACTGAAACCAAGAGCCAGTGTTTAACCAACTGCGCCACCCAGGTGCCCTGAACATATTTTAATTTTTAATTTTTAAATTTATTATTGCAGAGTAGTTGACATCAGTGTTACATTTCAGGTGTACAACATAGTGATTTGACAAATTTGTGCATTACTCATTGCTCACCATGATCAGTGTAGTCACCATCTGTCACTGTACACTGTTATTACAGTATTTTTTATTATATTCCCCATGTGATACTTTTCATCTCCATGACTTGTTTTATAACTGAAAGTTTATATCTCTTAATATCCTTTACCTATTTTGCCCATCCTCCCACTCACATCCCCTCTTTCAAAAATGTCTGTTTGTTTTGTTTGTTCATTTTGGTTTTCAGATTCCATATATGGGTGAAATCATATGGTATTTTTCTCTGTCTGCCTTATTTCACTTAGTATCATACCTTCTAATTCCATCCATGTTGTTGAAAATAACAAGACCTTATTCTTTTTTATGGCCAAATAATATTTCCTGGTATATAAACTGCATCTTCTTTATCCATTCATTTGTTGATGGATGCTTTGGGTGCTTCGATATCTTGGTTATTATGAATAGAGCTGCAGTAAACATAGGGGTGTATATCTCTTTTTGAATTAGTGTTTCTGTTTTCTTTGGGTAAGTGCCCAATAATGGAATTACTGGATCATATGGTGTTTCTCTTTTTTTGAGCAACCTCCATAGTGTTTTCCACAGTGGTTACACCCATTTGGATTCCCACCAACAGTGCCTGAGGGTTCTCTTTTCTCTGTATTCTCTGTAAAACTTATTATTTCTCTCTCTTTGGTACTAGATACTTTGTCTTTAATTGTTTTATATGAATACATCATTTATTTACTTTTCTGTTGGTGGACATTTGGGTTGTTTGCAGTGTTTTGCTTTTCCAAGCAGTGTTGCTAAGAACTTTTGCATATCAGCTTCTACCCATCTTCTGAAGCACAATTACAAGATTTCTAGTGTATAACTAGGGGGGAATTAATAATCAGTAAGGTATTAATATCTTCGACATTTATAGGTCATATTCCTTGAAAAGCTGTTGAAGGGATGAAAGGCTTGTATTCAGAGTGCTTCACAAAGCTCAACATCACAGAAGTGTGAAGGATAGAATGCAAGCGAAGACCTTAAGGAAGAAATTCCTCACTGCTGGGCAGTGAAGAAATTCTTAAAACCGGTCCACTGTAAGACAGGGACCCTGAACATGAAGGCCGCACTAGGCGGTGTCAGTGAATATGGGAGAGGAAGAGGTGGATGTTAAGAGACCCTCTAATAGGATAACTAAGACTTAGTAATTTACCATATTATGAAGCAGATGACTTTGAGGCACAATTCATTCATTCAGAAGTATATTATGGGCCAGATTTTCTGCTGGGCTTTGGTGGCAAGTGCACAAAACAGAGACAAACACTCCATCCCTTCATGAAACTGATGCACACAAAGAGAGTAGGACTGGAGGGGGATACAGATCAGTCAAGAGGCAATTATGTCACAGGATTCTCTATGGGATAAGAGATGGCCAAGTTGTTACGGAGCACCTGAGAGGGATGTCTAGCCAGAGGAGTAAAGAAAAAGAAAATTATTCCAGGGATTAAAATACTTGGTACCTTTTAGAAGTCCACGTAGTTCAGTGTGGCTGGACCAGTCTTTTGAAGGATGATAGTCATTTTGACTCTGTGAGGTGGTATCTCAGTGTGGTTTTGATTTACATTTCCCCTTATGATTAGGGATGTTGGGCATCGTTTGATGTGTCTGAACAGATTTTGATTTTTAATGAATATTTATGTACGTATGTATATATGATAATGAGTACATCTTACTGGATAACACATTGCTTTATGCCTTACCTTTCTTTTTATTTTTTTTTTCTTCTTATTGTGGATTTAGCCACCAGCCAGCCATTATATAAAGAAATACATATTTTAATCTCCTCTCTTTCATTTAGTAACGTTGGGAGACACCAGGTTTTCACACACCCACCTAAATAAAGTAGACAGATTTTAATATTCTGTAAAAAAGCACAGCATCTGGTGAATGGAGCATGTTGGAATTTCCATTGAGAAATCTGGCACGCATCAATTTTCTGGTGATATCTGGTGCTCTCCCTACTGACCTGGAAGTGTGTGTTTCTAAAGAATTTCTTTTTCCTTGAGGCCAGATGTGTCCTTGCCCTTTCTCTGACATGGCTCCAGGCCACCAGTGAAGTGTTGTGAGCTCTGGGAAGAGAGCGACTGCTTCAGGGGCCCTAGCAGTGGGGCCTTCGCCATCTGTCCAGTGTCATAGTCTTTCATGGCTTTAGATGTTGTCCTCACCACAAGGGCCTTTGAGGGTTGGGGACACAACTCTCCCTCAGACTCTTCTGTTACAGCTGCATAATTGGTTGTAAAACTTTCACTGGAGGTGAAAACTCATCTTGGCAACCATTAATTCCCAATGTAATTCATTTAAAAACTGCAGCGTTTTTATTAATGGAAAAGTAAGCTCATGCATCAAACAACCTGGCTCATATGTGTTGATAATTGCATATTGTTGATGACCATAAACTCCTGGATTACACCTGTAAAAGGTAATAATTCCCAAGACAACCAGTAAAGGCACTGGGGAGTGAATGCAAATTCAGCCCTTGCCCTTTTGCCATTTGTTTAGCTATGTTTGTTTTTTTTAAATGCGTTATTTATTTGAGAGAGAGGGAGAGTGCACATGAGTGGGGAGGAGAGGCAGAGGGAGAAGCAGGCTCCCTGCTCAGGGAGGTATTAATTCCAGGCTCAGTCCCAGGACCCTGAGATCAGGACATGAGCCGAAGGAAGACACTTAACTAACTGAGCCACCCAGAAGCCCCTGTTCAGCTCCATTCAAATTAGTGGGAACTGATCACTAAATGCTGGTAACATATCGGGAAGTTGGAGAGGAGTACTAAAAAGGGTAACTGGAGATTGAAGACGTTGTGTCCATATAGGGACATGAGATATAGCCACTGATCAGGCAGATGACTTCTTGAGATCATTGCTAAGAGTTCAGAGCGCAGTGGCAAGCGCTTCCCATAAGACTGCAGTTCAGCAGAACCCTTGTATGGTCAAAAAGGAATCTGCTCACCTTTTGGATCCACACATCACATAAGCTGATACTCTGAGCAAGCAAGTGAAGGGGATGAGGATCATCAGAAGGAGGGGACTGGGGGCTGGTTCTGTCCCTTAGCTGAATGCCCCTGAGCCACAGCCCGTCAATTTAGTGACCTCAGTGTCTTCCACATGTGTAGAGTGTAGCTGTTGCTTTAGAGGCACTGTGAGCATTTAGTGAGATCATGTATATATGGGAAACTCCTTTGCAAACTTGAAAGTGCTCTTTAAACACGAAGAACCTGGAGACCTGCCCTTTTCTTCATCTCCTGATGAGACAAATGGACCCAGGGGAAGCATCACTGTAAAACTGTTCTCTGTACTGGAGCTTCTTTCAAAACACCAACCCTGAGTAGTGCTTGTAGTTTGTCTCTTTGAAAAAAAAATTTTTTTTTATTTTTTTTATTAAAAAGTCAGTTCATGACTCATTCCCTGGGGCTGGAGGTACCTTTTTTGGTAACCCTGATTCCTGTGGCTGCGCATTGAGTCATTAGTTTGGACAATCTGTTGCCCGAGAAGATCCTGTTCTCTGTGTTCCAAATGAACCCTCTTGGGTTTAAAGACAGCACTGTCCAGAATGTGTGACTAATGGATCATTGAAGGTGTTAGACGTGGCTCAAACAACCCAGTGAATCAGTGAGTAACTGTTGTCTACAGTAGCCAGTGCCAGGTTTGTTCCCAAAGATAAAAGACCCAAGAAATAATTAAGTTGACTATAACAGCATTTGTGGCAGAGCTGGAAATCAAATGAAAATCAGCCTTTTGTCCTCAGGGGATTTTTTTCCCTAGTGGCTTAATATGGGTCATGCTCAAGAGGAGGAAGATGGTGAATATATTGATTATCGCAAGGAGAGAGCTAGAAGTTTGTTTTACCCTTTTGAAAATTTGACAGTTTACATCAAAAGCTTGTAAGTAGAAGGTAGGTTTATGTTTAGTTAAAATAAAAGAAATAAAAGTAGAGGAGCTGAAAGAGAAAGGAGTCTAGAGATTGTTACCTTTTAGATCGTTATCAAGATTATGCCACGGATAATTTACTCTGAGTAAACAAAAGATATTAACCCAAACTTTTCATATTGAGAATCTGATGGATGGGGTGGTGAGTGTTTTCTGTGAACTAGATGCTGGAATTCTCTTAGAGCCAACACAGATCCCAAGAAGATAGTAGGGCTTGGCAATGGCCCCTGCTGTCTTGTGCAGGGGGAAACCTCCCTGTATTTTCATTATAGTGGTGGTGGTGGGTGGTACCTCCTACCATAACCTCTGCATAACAAAAGAGAACCATCCTTTGCCACCTGGCATGTGGCACCCCTTTCCTGCCTGAGCCTTTGTCTCTCATTTTTGCTGTCTGCAAACCCTCCTCCAAAGATTGATGTGCCTGGATGATTTATGGCAGTGATTGTCAGGGATTTTTGAAGCCCATCCAATTTCAAGATTCAGGTTCTCATTTCTTGTCATTTATGGCACATTTGATGAATTCTCACCATCAGCTGACATGTTTCATAATTGTCAAAACTTTGATTGAAGTGGTAGTTCTGGAAAAAAAAAAAATATGGAAGGGAAAAAAACCCAACAACAACAAAGCTCCTTCACCACATTTTTCCCCCTGTGCCCAAAAATGCTTTGCCTGAGGTTCCCAGCCCCATCATTTAGCCACTCGGTGACCTGCTGACCTTGCAAACGACTCCTCATTCTCCGTTTACAGTCTTAATCCTACATTGGCTGGGCCTTGTATTTTGCTTGTTGGGGCCTTTTCTAGTCCAGATGGTAAAAGCTGTTGAAAGTGGCACTTGGGGAAAGTTTTGAAGCTTTCTTTAAGAGTCTTTCAAGGTTAAAAAAAAAAAAAAGAGCCTTTCAAGGTACATCTGAGTGGAGCCTGCCTAGATAGTATCAAGCTCTTTCCGTTATCTTAAACGTGATGTGGTTTGTTGTGTTTTTGTTTTTATTCCATAAGCCAACATTCTTTGGCTGGAATGCAGGCTCTCCAGGTCTTCGGCTGCTTTCACAACCTAGAAAACTGTTCCTGCACTTTGGAGTTTTCCCTATGGTGAAGCCAGCAAAGATCAGTCAGGAATGGACCTGGCTCTTTAATATGTAGAGTGATTTGTTGTTGTTAATGCATTTCTTCTAATTTTGCTCACCTCAAATCCTTCCTAATTCAGTGACAAGTTTTGTTGTTTATAGCAACTGACTCCTTTTCCTTCCCCCTCTGTCCCCAGGGTACAGTGACAATGAAGCCTCATTTCTACTTCTAATTTGTAGTTTCTTGGTTTCCTCCCCCAGAAGGAACGAATATCAGTTCTTTTTGTATCCTTCTAGAAATATTTCATGACATGTAAGGATTCACTCACACACTCACCCAGAAACACGAATGCATACAACATCCAAGATAGGATTTGAACTCATAAATCTGGACTTCTGACTCTTCTGTTTAAAACACATTAATAGGGCAGCCCTGATGGCGCAGCGGTTTAGCACCACCTGCAGCCTAGGGCATGTTCCTGGAGACCCTGGATGGAGTCCCACGTGAGTCCCACGTGAGGCTGTCTGCGTGGTGCCTGCTTCTTCCTCTGCCTGTGTCTCTGCCTCTCTCTTTCTCTGTGTGTGTGTCTGTGAATGAATGAATGAATGAATGAATGAATGAATAAATAAATAAATAAATAAATCCTTAAAAAAATAAAACACTTAATATCTAGGGCACCTGGGTGGTGGCTCAGTAGGTTAAGTGCCTTGGCTCGGCTTGTGATCCTGGAGTCCTGAGATCCTGGAGTCCTGAGATCGTGCCCCACATCCAGCTTCCTGCTCAGTGAGGAGTCTGCTTCACCCCCTCCCTCTGTCCCTGTGCCCCCCTAACCTGGCTTATGTGCATGTTTTCTCTCTCTCTCTCTCTCTCTCTCTCTCTCAAATAAATAAGTAAAATCTTAAAACGCACACACACATCAACATCTAGCATCTCCTTCCTGCTTTTTGGATAAAAGACCACCTCATTAAGTCCTGCAGTGCTGATGGCTTCTCCAGCCTCATCTAGTGCCTGAGTTCCCTTGCCTGTCCTCTCTTCTGGTTGTTTCTCAAACAGAAGTCTTCCCTGGTTCCTCATACTACCCCACTTACCCTGCTGTGTGCTGCATAGTTTCCTAGACTGTTCGTTTATAGCACTTGTCACAGTTTGTAAATTCTATATTTGTGCGACTATTCTGATAGCACTTCCTCCCTTGTGTTAGACTGTAAGTTCCAGGAAGACAGGAACTTTTTCCTTTCCTCTCCTCTCTTTCCTTTCCTTTCTTACCCTTTTGCCCCTAGAGCCCATGCATTGCCTGTAATATAGCAGGTTCTTCATAGATAATAGTTGAATGATGGATGAGTGAATAAAAAACAAATGGGGAGCTGGATGGATGGATGAATACATGAAGTAGAAGCTTCTTTTGGGTAGGAAGAAAATGCTGTCTTTAGGAAATAGTTGTGCTTCAGTATCCAAACACATTTTTTATCTCTAGGTTCTAGACATTTCTTGTTGTTGTTTTTAACCAATTCCTAAGAAGTCAGCCATCCTGGAAAGGTTGATCATAAAGCACTGTCAAGAAAAACCTTGGCAGTTATATTGGGTATTAACTCACAGTGCTTATTATACTCGCTCACCTTTCTTGATCTATTTTGTTTCAACTGTGGTTTATTTTTCCAAACATGAGTACCCCCTATTTTATTTTGAAATTTCTCCCACATTGTCATCTTTCAGTAAGGCATCTATGATCTAAAAGGGCAAGATTAGAGATAAGAGGAAGGGGAAAGTGAGTGACTGCCAGCGAGACTTACAGTCCGGTGAAGGCAAGATCCACATCAGATCTGTGTTCCCAGCATCTGGTGCAAATTAAGTGCCTACTGCGAGGTGTGGAGCAGAAGCATGACAATGAACAAATATGCAGGAGGAAAAGAAGAAACGGCATTGCTAATTCTGGAGCTGACATTACCATTAATGAGCAGCTCTGTTTCTTTGCTCAAGTCTTGCTCCTAATAAGCTTCTAGAGATGTGGGTTTCTTACTGCCGTGGTCACTTTTTCCTCCAAATTGACCATTGCTTTTTTCCCATTTGTTTTTTTTTTTTTTTTCCATCTAACTCTTCTGTGTTCTTCTTTGGTCTCTAAAAAAGAAGGAAAATATAGGGAGAGTTTGGGGCTGGGGGAGGACACTGAATTGGAAGGGTTGAGTCTGGACATGGTGCTCATTCAGTCCTGAAAGCTGAGGACTAGCTGATGATCACCACATTTTCCTTGTAGCCTGGGAGTCAGTTGACATTTCCATCAGCCTGTTTCTTGCATCTAAACTGACCTAGGGAGGAGAGCCTTTCCTGCTTTGAAGCTCCCCCTCTGCTGACAGAGCTTTCTTCTCAGCAGGGGCAGGAGTATTCTTAGCTCTTTCCCTTTATCTTGAGTGGGGCAGCACCATGCTTAATTGCCAGTGGTCAGGGACATTCCTTCTTAATAAGAATTCTTGACTTTTTTATTATTAGCCCATTGTTTGTATACCAGTAATGTTACTGCATTTGAAGTGCTTGAAAATAGTTTAATCTCTCTTCAGCCAGTGATTTCTGCTTGTTTTCCTGATTCTCTGCAAACTTCCCTTCTCCTCAGCTAATAGGTAGGTCAGCTCTACCCTAATCCGTCCCAAGTAATGAAATTGTTTTGCTCTTTTATGGAACATTTTGAGTACTTGTATAACATTTGATTATCTTCCAGGAAATAATGGGACCTTGCCTTGAAATTTTGTGTGCTTTATGACTTGGTTTATGACACCAGACAGAAGCGACAGACTTAAATCCTCTAGCCACCTGGCCTTCTTTCCTACCCTTCACTTGTTGAGCTTTTGACTTTTGATAAAGTTCTCACACATGCAAATATGCCTGGGTGCCAGGCCTTATGCTGTGTACGTTACAGGGTTTCAAATATTTGACCCTCACTGGTTTCCTCAGACTTTTACCTCCATCAGTGATAGGACACACTTTCTTTTTATCATAAAAAGTAATTGGTTGTTTCTTTTAATCTGCTCAGCTGCATACCAGAAAGTAATAAATCTTTGAAATTATTGAAATAATGAGCAACAATTATAGACATTGCGAGGTTAACCTTGGGAATTAATCCTAAGGGAAATTGAGAATTTATCCTTTTTTATATACCCCATTCCTCTTTTTTTTTGGTTTCTCTTATTATAGATTCATATATATCCACTTCACAGATAACCAAATGGGTTATTGCGCTTAGGTAACATAACCTGTACCTAATATGAAAGCTGTGCCCGAGGTTTCACTGATGGGTCAGTTTACCTGGAATTTTACGAGACGGGAGGCTTACTGAAATTCTTGGTTTTCAGCCAAGTTTCTATTTCACTGCAGGTGGAAAACCTGGATCTGGCTCTACATTCACTAAAATAGGTTGATTGGGGGAACCAAAATGATTGAGAGGATAGCGTGGGTTCCAGAAAGCAAAGAGCAAAAAGAATAGGACTCCAGGGTTGTAGGATGAAGGTGGAAAACATGTAGGATCTGGGCAGATGGAAGGTGGAGCTGTTCACCAAACCCCAGGGTGCTAGCACAAAAGAGCACCTCTCTGAGCTAGAAGGAGGTAGTTTTAGTTCAAATAAAGGGAGATGGAAGGTCTTTGCTTAGAAGATAGCAAACATATCGAGCTCATTATCCCAAGCACCTGTGCAGTCTGGCATGCCAGGGCTGTGTATTTGAAAATGATTGAGATAAAACGCAATGATGGCTTCTCGACATCCAGGCAACATCCAGGCGACACTTCTAACCTCTGAGTGCACCATCACATAGCCAGATGATTCTGTTGTACAGATTATGTTTTGATGCCCTTGTCAAACATAAAGTCTGGTGGAAAGTAGGCTTCTGGTCTAGCCCAGAGTGACAATTTTTATGTTCTTAATATTGGCCATCTTCCAGAAGTCTCCATTTTACAGTGCTTATATCTCAGTACCTGAACTTCTGCAGAGAATTTTTATTTGAGTCATAAATTTTTAATGTCAAAACCTTCCTGACAATTATTAGCTAAATGTTTAGTCCAAAAGAGAGATTAAATACATATATCTTATAACTTAGCTACCAAATGACTTAGCCCAGTGAGGATTTTCAGATTAGAAGTAGTTTCATAAGACTTTGGGGAGAGACACCTAAAGATCTCATATTTTAGTGTTCATAGCAAAACCTGTGTAATACATTATCAGCTGCCTGCCAAATGAAAAATACGTTCATAGAAGCAACCCAAAGTGTATAGTTAGGCAGTTCTTACCAATTAAAACTTCCCTCTTTAAAAAAAATTTTTTTTAATAAAAGTTCATATTTGCACAATAAATGATTTATAGAGAAATTTTAATGTGTAAGCTTTCCACCGAGTCTAACTGAAATTAGAAAGCTTTGAAATGAACTCATAAATATTGTGGTAACATACAAAATATACTGGAAGCCGTAAAATGTACAGCAGTTTGTCACTGAAAAGTTAAGCTACATTAAAGGATGTAGATTTGCCTTAACTCTGTCTTCCCCACATGGCTCACTAATAACTTTGTATGATGCTGAACAATCTGCAAAGTACCTTTTATATATATATATATATCGTTTTATTTGATCTGTGTAACCAACCCTGTAAAGTCAGGAGGGTAGGTATTACCATCCTGGTTTTATACCCGAGGGAGCTATGGTCACAAGAGGCTAAGTGACTTGTTGGAGGGTCACCGAGTAGCTAAGTGAGGGCTGAAGAACACACAGACTCCGTGGCTCACAAATCCAGGCCTCTTTCCCTTCAGCCATGCTAACCCATAATATAATACCACTCAATCAGGCGCAGTCCTGAAATAACCTCAGACAGTGCTTAACGCCGAAGGGCATATGCTGTGTTTTAATCAAAGAAGACTATGACAGCAAGGATTAGCTGCGCTGTCCCTGTGTCTAATGCTGGGTAGTTGCATATCTGAAAAAGCTCTATATTTGCATCTTTGGTCAGATAATACACTAAGCATTGTTTTATAGAGGATTACCATAGCATCTGTGGCATGTTCTAGATAACACAATTAAAATAGTTCTTGTTTTATGTGATGCCTTTAAAACCACCTCTAACCTGGTACACATACATCAATAAGTAGATTTGGACTGAAGCGTAGTTCCAATGTTACAAGGAAAGGTGTGTAGAGGAAAGACCACGAGCTGTCTTCGATTCTAGCAAGGGGGGAAATTTGTAAATAGAATCTCTAATGTCAGAGTGAACTCTAAGAGTGTCAGAGTGAACTGTTTGCATTTTATGTTGCTGTAGGAACTGAGACCAGATGGGTCCATTGCATCTGTCGATCATTTCCAAATGAAATTTCATTAAAATTCTCTCTAGACAAGTGTTTTTTATAAGGATTACCAGTGAAACCTGAAATGCAGATTTCAGGTTCCCTTTCTTTTATAAAAACAAAACCAAGGTCCCCCCCCTCCAAAAAACAAATTGTTGGAAGAACATTAAAATGATAATGCCAATAAAGGTGGAAGAGAAGCAGAGACTATGAATAATTGGTAAGTAGGACTCACTGAGTGGCCAATGTTGCTGGGAGCACTCTGACACACTGGAATAGGCAGGGTTCTGGACATGAGACTAAAGAACCATTCCTCTTGGCTATTGCTTCTGGTTACTTAACCACCATTTCTTAAAAAGCAGCGGTGGTTGTGGTTAAAAAAAAAAAGCAGAATCTGAAACCTGGATTCCAAATTGCAGGTGGCTTCAAATCTTGACTCTGCCACTTACCAAAGGAGTAAGTAACTTGGGGCAGTTGTTAAACTTTTGCAACCTATTAAAAGTGATGCTGACAATAATCCACATCAAGTATTTAAAGTAGTTTGTGACCCACAGAAATCCCCATTCTGTTCAGATCACCAGGTTAGAATGGTTGGGGATGCTGGATAGAGAGAGAGACAAAGATGCTAGCTACTTTAAGGCGTGTTCGAAGACCATTCCTATGAAGTGTAAGGGATTGCTTTTCTGGGTCCAGGTGAGATGGGATGAATAGTCATGGGAAATGAGTCTTTCCTTCAGTAGAGCCGGAACCCACGATTTACCTGAGGCTCTGCTAACAATTTAATGCTGGATTACTCATTATTAATCATTATTCCTGTTCTGACAAGCAGGTGTCTGATTCACAAGTACACACTGTGAATCTCTCTCTCTCTCTGCACATGCACACACATGCACATGTTTGCATGCACACATACTTCTTTATGGTGTAACAGATCAGAGGACTGCTTAGGGTTATATGAGCTGGAGACTTGAGTCTTCTTCTGTATGAAAGTTTGAGTCTTTCTCCGTGTCCACCTCCTTTTTTGTACTGCTCTGCCTTACTGTTTCTTAAGCGAAGAGGAAGGGACTCAACTAAAGGGAGAGGAATCAAAGGTTTCAGAAGTGAAGAACTGTGGCCTTCTAAAGCCACTCACATAGTGCCAAGTTATTTTGTGTATATTTCTTTAAGTTCTTTTCCCCCCTCTCTGCCTCTGGAGCTACCGTAGGCACATTGATCACTTTTTACAGCTTTTTCATGATAGGTGCAGTAGTTGCTTTTTTATTGAACCAGAGATTGCAGCATTATAAAACACACTCATTCAGAGGAGTAATGAAGGCCATTTTTAATTGCACTTGGGAAGCGGGGCACTATTATTAAATTATACCTGCATCTGTATTGGAAAGGAGAGGGAGAGAAAACCAGATCATGTTTCTCTCTGGGATTTGAGGTTTCCCAGAGCTGAAGTGAATTCAGGGCTGTAAGACAAAATTTGGAACTTCAGCCTTTTGGGATTGTGAGTCAGCATTTCCCAGGTCCTGTGATTAACCTCACATATGCACGACTCTTGCAAATCTAACAACCAAGAGGTTAGTGATCTAAGGTTATTCACTGGTGGGTAACTGACTGCGTACAAATAGGACACCGCGGCCCACAAGCCTTTTAGTTAAAAATTTTTGATTTAGTTTATCAACTTGATGGCTTAAACAACACAAACCTCTCGGTTCTGGAAGCTAGAGGTCTGAGATCAAGGCGTCAACAGGCTTCCTTCTGTGGGCTGTTCGAGACAATCAGTTCCATGCTTCTCCCATAGCTGGTGGTTTACTTACTGGCAGTCTTTGGTGTATTTGCACTTATAGAAAGAAGGCCCCAAACTCTGCCTTTATCTTTACATGGTCCCCCCTTTCTCTCTCTCTTTCTCTATCTCTCCAAATTTCCCCTTTTTATAAGGTTACCTTTCATTGGATTAGGGGCCCGTCCTGTTCCAAAATGACCTCATTTTAACTAGTTACATCTGCAATAATCCTATTTCCAAATAAGATCCCATTCCGAGGTACTTGGATTGGAACTTCAAAACATGAATTTGGGAGAGGGTGGCATAATTCAACCCATAGCATACACCTGTAGATTTGTCTCTACTGGCCTGTGTGTGTATCACAATGTTCTGCTGTCGACTGTTGAGAATTTCTAAGAAGTGTGGGAATTAGCTGCAAGAAAAAAAAATTCTGTGCAATGAACAGCACTAATTTCCTTCTTGACATTTCAGGGAAACATTCTGGAAAGTGAAATTGCTCTGAGCCAATGCATGGAAAATCCTGTGCGAGAGCTCATTCCTTTTGTTGCATTCTTCCAGAGATTCTTTTGGCAGCCCTGTGTTCAGTCCAGATGCCTTCCACGTCCGGTGGTTTAGGCATGTGTATACACGATGGTGTGCAGGGTTGTGCGAAGCCAATTACGGTTAGAAACAGTTGCTTAGCCAGCAATTAGGCTCCTTGCAGTCTTGAATTACACTGCTTTGCATTAAGATTGTGCAGATTTGAGTTGCTTTGGTAATTTGCAAAAGCCATTTTGGGGTTATAACTAGAAATATAATCTTGCAATTAGGAGGTTTTCTATCCGATACCTGTTTTGTTCATCAGACTGCAGGCCCATTTTAAGTATTTTTCAAAACCAAGAGCAGGGGTGTTTGCATGCCAACCAGAGGAGTTGAGGATACAGAAACCAGAATCCTGAATCTGGGTCTGGTCCTCAACCCCAGATTTTTTGAGGACCCAATTGTGGCTTTACTGTTGTTTACTTTAGCAACCCGACTATAAACAAGCATCAAGGAACTCTTCTTTTGCCTATAAAACCTGAGATTTGGGGGATCCCTGGGTGGCGCAGCGGTTTGGTGCCTGCCTTTGGCCCAGGGCGGGATCCTGGAGACCCGGGATCGAATCCCACATCGGGCTCCCGGTGCATGGAGCCTGCTTCTCCCTCTGCCTATGTCTCTGCCTCTCTCTCTCTATCTCTCTCTCTGTGACTATCATAAATTAAAAAAAAAAAACAAAAAACCAAAAAAACCCTGAGATTTGGCAATAGAGAAAACCTTTCAAAAGTGAGATCTGTTATTTAAATATGAAGTAGTATTCTATTATTAAGCCAGGCCACACAAGACTCGCTCTTTAATTAACATACAAAAGAGAGGATAATGCATGAGGAGAATGAGGTAGACTTTACTTAGTGATGTTTTGGAATTTTAAAATTCCTCCTAAGGTGATCAGATTTGGATCCAAGAAAAAAAAATGGATAGAAGTATTTTAACATCCAGATGACGGACATCTGCTTAGAAATATGATCATACCAGTCCATCTGGGGTAACGAGAGGCCAAGTGTTGCATTTTTTCCCCTCTTTCAGTGGAAATTTTATGAACATCCCATGCAGACAGAGAAGTTCACAAGTCACAGGACTCAGCTGGATGCTTTTCACAACGTGAACTCCCCTGTGTCGCCAGCACGCAGATCAAGAAGCAGAGCCTCCCGGAGGCTGCTTGTGTCTGTCTTCTGGTCTCTCTTCTGGTCACTAACTCAGAGTTTTGATTGCGTTGAAAATGTGGTTGGTTTTCTACCAGCAGTAAATACTGATGGGTTTTGAGAACAGGCTGCCAGCACGGTGTTGCTTTAGTTGTTGGTTGATTTTGACTGGGAGCCTCTTCATGCATCTTGCTCACCCTGCTGGAGGTGGGGTTTCGCCCCTCGGAGTTGAGGCCTCTGGCTGGCATGACAGGGAGCCGAAGATGGTGGTGGGGACAGGGCCACCTTCACTGGCTGCGCACCCATGCCAGGATCTCATCCGCACTGCCAAGTGCCATCGTGTTAGTTCAAGGGCTGCAGTCACCAACCACCACAAGCTGGTGGCTTTAAACCACAGAAGTTTGTTCTCTCACAGATCTGGGAGGCTAGAAGCCCAAGATGAAGGTGTTGCCAGGGCCATACTCTCTCCCAAGGCCCCAGACTTTTGCCATGCCTCCTCCAGCTTCCTGTAGCCTCAGTTGTCCCTTGGTTTGTGGCAGGAGAGCTCCCGTCTCTGCTTCCACCCGCACGTGGCTGTCGTCCCTGTGTCTCGGTGTGTGTGTCCCACTTCACAGAGCGTTCGCCTCTGTCTCTTTGCTTCTCTTTATAAGGACTCCAGTCATATGGGATGGAGGACCTGGCCTGCTCTAGCATGACTACATCCGCACAAATTCTATTTTCCACAAGCCTAATTTGAAGTAAACTTCCATTCTGAAGTACTGAGCTGTGGCGTCAGCACAGGCTTGGGGGACACAGGTCAAGCCATCACATCTAGTTTTTCCTCATTCCTGGTTTAGACGTCACCTTCTCTGGGAAGTCTTCTGTGACATTCCTTTCTCCAACCTCTGGCCTTTGGTCACCAGAACTTCCTCACTGTAACACTGTTTTAGCATGGTTCGTCATTGATTCTGTGTTTTTATTCTCTGTTAGACTCAAAGCACTCTGATGTCAGAGATTAGTTAGGGTATTTGAGAAATATATTTTTTTTTTACAATCTTGGAAGTGTTACATTATAGAAGTATGGAGACTTTTATGCATTTTGATGTAACTGAAGATCTTGGTAACAGAGTCACCTTTATCATCTCTCTTCTGTGGAGAAGAAGTGATACTGACCAGCAAAAGTAAAACCCTGGGTGAAACGTTAACTCCTCTCCTGAGTTTTTGTCAGTGTAGACAAATGCAGCTTCTAAATCCTTGGCTGGAGATCATACGGTTGTGGAACAGATGTGGCATCCAGCGCTCTTGAGGACCGTAAGCAGCTTACTGATCCAGCAGTTTAAAGACTGTTTACTGGCCGTGGTAACATTACTTCTGGTTGCCTGTCTTAATTCATTTTAGATTAATCTGTCTTGTAGTTCGAAGGAAAATGAATTGAGTCAGTAACTTCAAGAGTTATGTAAAATCTGTACAGTGCTAAATAATTGAATGGGGTTTTATGTACGGTCTTGAAATTGGAATGTCAATTTGACACAAATGCTCCAAAACAGAGTGTTAGATGAGCTGATCTGTTCCTCATATAAAAGCTTTGAAACTTCCATTCCTGTATCACGCTGGAACTTGCCATTCCCCTACCTCATAGCATAGTTTAGAGTGTATTCATTTTCCTTGAGGATGTTAAATTTAGGAAAGGCGAGTCTGCCAATGTGGCTGCTGGGCCTGGATTTGAGAGTTTGGGGTGATGGTGTCCAAACTTTAGTGTGCTGATAAGTCACCCAGGGAGTTTGTTAGAAGGGACACTTTCTGTGCCCCACTCCAGAAACTCTGATTCAGCAGGACTGTGGTCGAGGCCAGGAAAGTCCTTTGGAACCACTGGTAGTTCCACTATCAACATCCTTGGACCACGTGTAAAAGAAACACTGGTTCACAGACTTAGGGGGTTTGAGGGGGAACAGTATGTGAACTCTTGAGGGGGGGAACTCGATTGATTTCCATTAAATATATCTACCACAACTAGGTGGACCAAATACCAAATAGTACCTTTTTTTTTTTTTTATACCTTTGCCAACCAAAAAATAAATAAATTCTGGAGATTTCCCCAGAGATCTGTAGGAGGAAGGCTAGTAGGTTTCACGTTGTAGGGTTATCTCTTCCTAACTTCTGACTCCAAGTCCATTCCCTTCTTTCTAAGTGCCACATTCCATCCTACTATCTCGTGTTCTTTCCTCTCCCCTTCGGGGCTAAAATGAATGGCCTATCTGCTCTGGTCCTCTGTCCGTAGGTAAGTAAATCCTAGCTTAGGTAAGAATGGGATCTGTCTCAAGTCAGTGAATACTGGACCTAGCTCACATTGTCTTTACCCATAGCGTGGGTATTTTCATTTGCTTAATTTTAGAGATAAGAGCAAGAGCCAGAGTCGGGTACTTTCTTAGGGATAATAGAAAGAATCAGGCCACCACTTAGCCACAATAAATTTAGTTAATAATTTGGTTAATGTTAGATTCACTGCCTGATAATAATTACCTTCCAGTTAATGTTAGATTGAGTGCGTGTCCTGTGCCAGGAAGTTTACATACCTCATTCTCACGGGCTGCCCTGTGAGGCAGTCACTGTTAGCCCCATATTAAAGATGTGGAAGCTGATAAGTGATGTGTGTGGCCCCAGGTTTAATGGCAGTGACGTGCAGTCTCAACCAGGTGTCTCTCCCACAACCCTGTTCTTCATTGACCCTTCCACCACCAGTGCTATAAAGCCCGCTAGCCAGGCACAGTCCCATGACCACAGACTGTCCTGTTACATGGCCTGGTAGTAACCTGTGCTCTGGCACCAGAGACCCGCAGCCCAGGAGGGTTTTGTGAGCTCTGCCCCAGCGGCCTAGTGGGGAAAGTGGGACCGTGCATGCAGACTCCCTGCACTTGTACACGTAGGAACAGGGCCACACCAGGAGTGTCCCGTTATGCCTGTGGCAAACTGAGAAGCCACAGTGACTTCTTCAGGAATTAGATGTTGGCCCAGGGGAAATCCCATCAGATGTGTCCTATGTGTGGCGGAAGCTTCCAGCAAGCTTCTTAACTCTTGATGATTGCAGAATTGCTTTGGACTTAAGACTGGCTTCTGGCACACAGTTAAACAAAGCTTCCGTGCTTTTGACGGAGGCTTTTGAAAGCCTAACATCTATGAATTTCTCTTTATTAGTAAATGGTAACGAAGCACTTTCAAGAAAAGAAATGCATTCATGGTAGTAGTTCATGCTGTTGTGAAGAAAAGCATCAAGACGGAGACCAGGACTTGAGATGTGCCCTGGCCTTGGCCTCCTGCTCTGCAGGTGTGAGCATCCCCCTTTGGACCAGGGCCGGCTCCTTCTGATGTTTTCTGGTCTTCTCTGGTCCTTTCCAGTCCTCTGACGGCAGCAAAAGTCCTCCCTCTCGAGCACCATTGAGAAAAGCAGACTCTTTCCATTTCTAAGCAATTAAAAGGCTTCCTTGAAATGGATCAAAGATGCAATTGGGGATTTGTTTTTAAGGTGATATTAACTGTGGGTTGGAGGCCTGGTAGAGGCGAAACCGGCTCCTTGAAAACTCTACCGAAAGCCTTCCGAACCAGGAGAGGGGGGAAGTGCAAAGAATTTTGGAGTCAGACAAACCAGAAATGACCACCTTTCACATCTGTGATTTGGGCTCAGTTATCTTAGCTTCGCAGGACCTCACTTTTCCTAATCTGAGATAACATGGGGAATGCTGACCTCCGAGAGCCCTAACAATTAAGCTGAACATTATATCCAAAATACCAGGCACAGGGACTTGGACCTAGGATTTGCTCAATATGCATTTCCTTCTCCACATCCTAATACGGTCATGGGAAATGGATATTGGTTTGTAGAAACCTCATTTTATAGGCTTTATTTATTTATGTATTTATTTTTATAGATTTTATTTATTTATTTATTCATGAGAGACACACAGAGAGCGGCAGAGATGTAGGCAGAGGGGGAAGCAGGCTCCCTCTGGGGAGCCCAATGTGGGACTCGATCCTGGGATCATGACCTGAACCAAAGGCAGATACTCAACCGTTGAGCCATCCAGGGGCCCTATAGGTGTAATTAATTAAGAAAATAGCTATTGCGTAATTCCAGGCGTTCACTCGTTGGTGTTTATAGTAGAAATATTTTGTCAAAGCCTACTGTGCACCAGGTACTCCTCAAGCCACTTGGGGATAGACTATTAGTGGGGTGACTCCAGCTTCCATTCTAGGTAGGAAGATGGTTAACAGACGAGTCAGCAGATGGAGTGTCCTTTTGATGGCAGGTATCCTTGTGAGGGAGTGGGATCCGAGGGCTTCCCTGGGGAGATGGCTGCTTCCCCAGGGCTGACGACCAACCGTGGCTGCCGGACACACCTTTCCCTCACGGAGACTTAAGTTTGCTTTTGTGCGTCTCTCTGGCTCTCACTTTCCTCTCCCCTATTCTCTCCTTTACGCCTGCCCTCCTAGCGTCATGTTACCAGACAGGATAGAATGACCCACGGAAAGCTTTCGTGAATGTTGCTCTCCCGTCACAGTGTTAACCAGAAACCTTGGCACCACGAGAGCCTACCACCAAAGTAGCTTCTTGCAAAAGGAGAAACTCAAGCCTGAGATGGGATAGAGTGAGAAAACGGGACATGCCAGCTGACAGAGTTCTTGAAACTTTCATGAGGTTCTGGAGACCCATGACAACACTCGGAGGCCCACTCTGTTGCTCGAGAGAATTGATGCCTTGAGCCAAGCTAATGGAAGGCTCCCTGCAAGCTGAGGTGCTCTGTAAATACCTTCCTTGGTGGTCCTGAAAGCTAATAGCCGCACCAACTGCCCTACAGCTTCTCCTTTTAAACAGGTGTGATGGATTTCAGGAGGTTGGTGTAACACATGCAAGTAAAATTGATGCTGTTTTCTCTGTAAAGAGCCACAGTTGGAAGTCTCCCCAGCTGGTGGTCAAAGTGCTGTTTTCTTCTTGTGATTTTGCAGAGATTTGGGGAGAGGGTGAGGTAGAGGTGGGGGTGGGCAGCGAATAAGCCAACAAGCGTGAAAATATACACAGATCCTGCCAACTCTGAGTCCCAGCATCCATCTTTTTGAAGGCAAATAAAGACACGGGGGGTGGGGGGTAAAGGCTGCTCTACTTTGCCATCTCTCTTATACATGCCGTAGTGCCTTGCTGTGGATTTGCCCTCCCTGGTTCTTAGGGAGGATTTGCCCTATCCCTAACTCTTTTTTTTTTTTTAAGATTTTATTTATTTATTCATGAGAGACACAGAGCAAGGGGCAGAGGGAGAGAGAGAGAGAGAGAGGCAGAGGGAGAAGCAGGCTCCATGCAGGGAGCCTGATGTGGGACTTGATCCTGGGCCTCCAGGGACCACAACCTGGGCCAAAGGTGGCGCTAAACCGCTGAGCCGCCCGGGCTGACCCTATCCCTGACTCTTGACCGCCTCCTACATCTCCATACGCTTGCCGGCCTCTCCCCGGCTCTGTTTTGTACTGGATGCTTCCGGTGCAGACAGGAACGGCGGCGTTGTGTGGTGTGCGTGTGGCTCCTTGCAGACATTGGCCAGTATCCGGTCACTGCTTGCTCTAACCTATTCTCTTTCTCCACACCCTTTCCTCAAGCCGCCCCACTGTGGACCAGAGCCATGAATCACCTAAGGCCTCATTCTCCAGTACTGAAAATAGGGACATGCGATCTTGGCCAAGTTTTTGATGTTTCTTCCAGGATTGAGAGGTAATCTGGGAAATGTAGCTTGGCTGCCAAGAATTTGGCATTTATTGCCAGGACGCTTTGGTGGTTCCTCAGAACCGCAGAGGAGAGTATGAGGCTCTGGGAGGTGCGCTAATGTTCCCCAAAGCAGCTCAGAAGCCACTGTCACCAGAAAGGACTTGCAAAGGTTGCTATTGTGCTGTGGCCTTTGGGGCACCTCTATCCCCTGAGACTGAAGCTGCCGGCCACCTCATTTCACATGTTGACTTCCCCAGCCCTGTGGGATTTCCACCTCTAAAACCCCTTTCTACTTCCTTCTACATGTCCTGGCAGTTCTACCACTAGGAATTTATCCTACAGATTCGCTTACATAGGTAGGAGATGACCTACCTATGTAGGTGATTAATAATAATCACACCTAACACTTGCTAAGCACTTACCTAGTTTTTAGGAACTAAGGATTTAACAGCTCTGAGAGATAGGACTAATCATGTCTTTCCTTCCAGATAAGGTGATCGGAGGAGGAAGAAGGAGTTAAGTAACTTCACTACTTTTTTTTTTTTTAACGACACTTTTGCTTTTAATAACGGGATTGGAAACAACCTATTCAGTGTTTGTCTAATTATTCTTTTTTAAAGATTTTATTTATTTATTTGACAGAGAGCATGCGTGCGTGCATGAGTGCATGCAGAAGGACGGGAGGGGGTAGAGGGAGAGGGACAAGTAGACTCCTCACTGAGCAGGGAGCCCGATGTCGGACTTGATCCTGGGATCCTGGGATCAGGACCTGAGCTGAAGCCAGACACTTAACTCACTGAGCCACCCAGGTGCCCTGTGTGTGCCTAATTAAATATAAGGTGCTTCATTCATGCCATGGGATACTGTGCAGCCAAAGAAAAATGGTATTAAATATCTTCATGTATTAATATGTAAAAATCTCCGTGCTATAGTAAGTGAAAACAAGTGAGTCTGTGTATAGGATATAATGTGCTATAATTGTCTGTGGGGCTGGTTGGAGGGAAGATGATACATTTTTTTTTTTTTTATAATATCCAAGAGACAAATGGTAACGATTATGGTAGGAAGGGATCAGACTGGCAGATGAGAGACATAGGGAAAAGGAAAGTTTTTTTTCACCGTACTTTGATTTTTCTTTTTGAACTTTCTGAATATATTATCTCTCCATGATTACCTAAATAAGTGTAAAATAATAATGATAAAAATCTCTGCAGCACTAACTATTATGGACAAAACATAAATGAACTAGCTGACTTTGTAGTTAAAATTACAACAGCAAAATGATAGGTACCGTAAATGTTTATTGACCCAGGCACTTTCCATACATGATTTAATTCCAACACTCCTTGCATGATATATATTATTAGCACTGTTCACAGACTGAAGACTGAGGCTCATGGGAAACAGACAGGTAAAGGTCCCAGCTCTGTCCAGGAGGCCTGGCTAATTCTGAAGCCCATTGCAGTATGATTATTCCATCTTTGTGGATCCTTTGCATCTATTTGAAAGTGAACCTGGGCAAAGTAAGTTCGACTAATTTGATCAAATTACGAAACCACCTTTTACCAGGTTAATTTGAGGACTCAGTGATGAGTTGGTTATGCTTTAAAATGTCAATTTCACAATATGAGACCCTTGATAATGTTTTTCTAAAATGAATGCTTCTCTATAATTATTTTATTCTTTATTCCTTTGAGATCTTATTTTTAAGGATAAGACTGGGGAAGTCATTTTGTCTGGCTTTCCTTCTCTGGGTTATTTTGGCAAGATTCAGAATCCTGGGAAAAATGATATCCTAAGGGGAGGGAGGTGGCGTGGGGAATGGATGGACTTTCAAGGATTTGTTCCTCTTCGTGAGACTCTTGGCAAATTTTTGTGTGGATTGATTTGCATGGGGACAATTTTTTTGGGTGAGGGGTAGTTTTATTCCAAGTTAACAGATGTTTAGGTTTCCCTGCAGTTGCTTAGGGCAGCTATAACTTCATCATTACCTTCAGAGGGCATAGTGATTCCTATGTGACGTGTCCACAGACATGTTTTCTGTGGCCATCATATGGTTAAAAGAAACATAACTCTTTACCAACTCCAACAATTGGGAAGTTTCACATAAATGGCTGGATTCAGGGCTTAGGTAGAAAAATCGAAAGTCCTGACAGCACTTGATTTGCATTTCTACTTGGCACCAGTCTTCTGGAGCCACATGAGGAGTCGTGTTCTCAAGTTTGCATTGGATCACACTCCATGTGAGTCAAAGGCCAGCTCTAATCTAAATGGCATTGGCTTGGCCTGAGGAGAAAGGGGTTCTAGTTTCTTTTCTCCCTAAAGCAACTCTTATAATGATATGCATCATTATTTGCTGATGATGGAAATGAGACTCTGAGATATTAAATGACATCAGCCCATGTCACACAGTGAAATAGGTTAGGATAACATGAAACTTTTTTTTTTTATAATATGAAACTTAAACTCAGATCATCTGACTTTAACTATTTTCTGTAGTTAACTACGGTTGTCTCCCATTATTTTATTTGACCTTCATGACATTACTAGATATAGGTAATATCTTATACCCATTTTTCAAATGATTGAACCAAAACTTGGCGCAGCTCTGAAAAAGGAAGGTGGCAAACCAAAAGGGCAGCTCTGGCATCCAGTCCCAGGTGTCCTGAATCCAGACATCGTACCCTTTTAGTCGTACCCACAAACTACATAGATCTGTGTGAATTCCAAGGTTCTTTGCAGTTGAGACATTTATGATTCTAACATATTTGATTCCAAACAGAACCAGGAAAGGTGGAGGGAGCCTCATCGTTGATGCTCTTTTAGAACGAATGGGAAGTTCTTGGGGTCAATTAGACAACTTGTAGGAGGCTCATTCCTTGCAAGGCACTAACTGGTCTGGTTGCTGTAGAACATGGCTAAAAAGTAGGAGAGATGTAAAGAGGCATAACAGATTGTTTTCTAGAGCCCTGAAACTTTGGTGGGGTTTAAGTTTTAAACCCTACACCTGGAAGGGTTTAAGTACCTTTATAAAGACTACACTTCAGTAAGCACGTGTTAACGTTATTTAACTGTGTTCTTACTTATAGATGTTGTGCCATATAATATCAGTTAGAGAAGGCTGCTTGATGGAGAGTCCTTATAAGCGCCTGTATAGTGATATTTGAACCACATTAATTAATGCATGTACCAGCCACTAAGTTTGTAAGGTGGAGGTTCTCTGCCAAGAATGAAGAAACATGGGGCCATGTGCTATTTACCTGGATGAGTGAGGTTGCCCATTGAAGAGCTGACACAGGCAGCCTAAAGTCTTCACTTATACATAATGGGGAAGAAAAGGTGTAGAGAGGGGGCCCAGTATTACAAAGCCAGTAGGTATCATGCTGAGGATCCTGGACTCAGAACCATCCTGCCCCGGTGTAAATCCTGGCTCTGTCAGTTACCAGTTGTGTGACCTTAGATCATTCATTTATTTGACTGTTTATCGCCTCCTATTTCTCTTCTGTAAAACCAAGAAAATAAAAACTTCATAGGCCATCGAGTTGTTGTGAAATTCGATGAGTTACATGTGAAAAATACTGAGGGCAGAGCCTGGCACACACTAAATAGTGCATAGGTATCCTGCTGCTGCTGGTTTTTTTTTTTTTTTTTAATCATTGTTGATGTACCTGTTTCAGAATTGCTCTGTTGTAGCAGACAGAGTTTGGGATGTAGAGCCAAGAAAGTGGTGGGCACAGACAACCCAAATGGGCCAGTCTGGGGCTTCCTCCCCTAAGCCTTAATGTGAGGACATTAGACTAATCCCCTGTAGTCTCTCTAGCTGCAAACTAGCCTGGGATGCACTCCTGTGACAGGAAGCATTATTAAGTGCTTGATGATCTGTGGGGCTGGGAGAGCCCCTTGCATTCAAACCCCTGGCTGTCAAAAGACAGATAATCTTGAGGGAGGAGCATGAGGTTTGACCTTGAGTTCCAACCCTGCCACCCTCCAGCTCTAGGATCTCATGCAACTCACTTTTATTTCGGGGCTTTGTCTCCCTCACCCCCCATCTAATAGTGGAATAAAAATATCATCTATCAGGACCTGTGTGGGGAATAAATAGATAATGTTTGGTAAATGCCCAGAGAGTGTGGTGGCCTTGTAGATGATCAGTAAGTGGCAGTGGTTCTGTGTTATTATCAATGAAAAAAATCTGGTCTCAGATCCCGGAAATAAAAAATACTTTACCACAAGTCTTTAGGCAATTTTTTCCCCCTAAAATCATACAGATTGCGTATTACTTAGAGAATGTTGAGTAAAAGAATTGCAGCCAGGCCGAATGGCGGGGGCGAGGTGGTGGTGGTGACTTGCTTAAGATTAAATCAAAAAGAATTTCCTGGGTTTGTGAAATGAGGGAAGTTCACAGTGACAGTGGTGGTTAGGATACAGAGGATCTGAAACCCCATGTGTGGGACCAAGGATAATGATTGCAAGCAGTTGCAAAAGTAATAGAAAGGTTGAGCAATGGACTGAGTTTAGTTGGACATCTACCCTGTGCTCCAGGTCCAGTTTCTTCTTTTTAATGGCTTAAAGATTTGGGCTGTCCACCCTCTTCCTCCCCAGCCAAAAAGAGTTTCATTCCCCCCCCCCCCCCCTGTATTTCATCCACACTCTCTTGCCTGTGTTTGCTGATTCATTAAAAAAATATTTAGCGTCAGGAGCACCTGGCTGGCTGAATCAGGAGAGCCTGCGACTCTTGATCTCGTTTGTGGGTTCGAGCCCCACATTGGGTATAGAGATTACTTAAAACTAAAATATATATTTTTTTAATTTTTAAAAAACATTTTATTTCTTTATTCATGAGAGACAGGGAGAGAGAGAGAGAGAGAGAGAGAGAGAGAGAGAGGCAGAGACACAGGCAGAGGAAGAAGCAGGCTCCATGCAGGAGGAAGCCCAACGTGGGACTCGATCCTGGGACCCCAGGATCATGCCCTGGGCTGAAGGCAGGGGCTAAACCGCTGAGCCACCCAGGGATCCCCAAAACTAAAATATTTAAAAATATAAATATATATTTGGCTTCTACTATGTGCCAGGTCATGGATGTGCAACAGTAAACCACATGCTCACTCACACACACATAGATGTACATATATGCGCATATATACAAGTGCAGACACACACGTGAATCCCTTCCTTTATAGAGTTTACTTTCTAGTTGAGGAGGATAGAAAGTTTTTTTTTTTTTTTTCAAGAATTCAGTGATACACAAGGTTTATTTTCCTCAGAATTGTTGTAGGTTTCTCCACATTTTTTTCCCCTGTGTTATTTGGGAGGTTGTGTGTTCTACTTCTCTTCTTTGAAGGACTTCTAGTCTATGTAAAGTTCAGAAAGCTTCTTCATAGTGTTCCTTCTGGAGCCCTAAAGGATTTCAGGTAGCCATGAATTGCTCCACAATTCATTCAAACTTTTGTTAGCATATTAGAATGTGGTGGTAATCTTGCTTTTCTGTGTGTTATGCTAAAAGCAAAAGTATAGTTAAGCACAGAAAACATGAAAATATACCTGCTTGAAGTCAATAAATATGAAAATGAAGTATATTATTAAGCTATGCTGGAGGTCAATTTCAGGTGTATTCTGCTTTCCTATGGGATTTTTCTTCAGAAAGCTAGTAACTAGTGGGTTGGTATGTTGAGCAATGTTTAAATTGTAATCAAAATAGAGTAAGTCTGTTTTGACCAGAACATGTATGTCTGATTATGGGGAAATAAAATATGCTGACAATGAAATTAAACTTCAGTTTGAGCTTGTAGATATAATCAGCAAAATCTCTGAGCTTACCCCACATCTGGCTGGCCCATAAGGGAGTTTAACTAATGGTTTTCTTTTCCATTTCTTTGTTTTTAGCTTTTTGACTTTGAACTTGAGGAGTCCAAATTCCTATAAATGTTATGTAGAAAGGTCTCAGGGTGCCTGGGAACTAGAAAAATCTCATTCTTTAGTGGCTGGTTGGAACTTTAGAAAACATGCAAACACAGGTTTAGTTGAGTCTCTTTTTAATGTGAAGATAACAGTTAAGAGTGTAAGAAAGGGGATCCCCGGGTGGCTCAGCGGTTTGGCGCCTGCCTTTGGCCCAGGGTGCGATCCTGGAGTACTGGGATTGAGTCCCAAGTCAGGCTCCTGGCATGGAGCCTGCTTCTCCCTCTGGCTGTGTCTCGCCTCTCTCTCTCTCTCTCTCATTCTCTCATGAATAAATAAAAAAAATTTTTTAAAAAAAAGAGTGTAAGAAAAATGTCATTTTTTGAATGGAATTCATGTTAAGGAAAAATGATTTTGAAAATAGTTTATGGACATATTTCCATTGTTAGATTTTACTGCTATAAAGAACGGAGGCCCACCCCCTCAAAGCTTTCCTGTCTTCTCATTTTAGAATATTAGAAAATGACTATTTTTGTCTAAAAATCTCCCAGCAAGAATATCAGTGGTTTTCTTTTTAAAATTCATTTGTTAAAAATCTAATTTCTTTTGGTAAGTTTTCAAGAACATTAGGAAAGTCAACAGTATATTAGTGAATTTCAGTAGGCGCTTTTCTCTGAACTTGCTGAGTAGGATTTATCATCTCAGTCATGGTTACTTGAGTGTAGCACCAAATGCACTTCTTCTATTTAGATTTACTTTTCTTTGGTAGCTTTTTTTTCTCTTCTGAGTGGGGAGGCCTAAGGAGGGCCAGAAGGGCAGAGGGAGAAAGAGAATCCCAGGCAGGCTCTGTGCTCAGCATGGAGCCCGACACGGGGGCAGAGGGGCAGGGGTGCTCGATCTCACAACCCTGAGATCGTAACCTGAGCTGAAATCAGGTCGAATGCTTAACTGACTGAGCCACTCAGGTGCCCCTCTTTGATAGCTTTCTTATTGCAGCGATAACCTCATTAATCTCAAGAGTTGGGGGAAAACTTTGCATTTCAAACCTGATCTTTGAATGATTGGCTTATAAAATATAAACAGTGTAAAAATAATGCAGCATGTTCTATCACTTGTAGTTTTCACTGAATTTTTTCTTACTGTTAATAAATAAAACTTATTTTAAAATATTGCATCTTAATTTTCTTTTTATTTTTGTACATTTCATAATAACTACTTTTTTTGATAGAGTAGAACACATATATTACCTAAAAATAAACCAGTATATAGGGGCTGCATGCTCAATTTTTTTTTTTTTAAATGAGAGGTGGGTGTATAGTAGGGAATTAAGGAAACTAGTGTATGAAATGATATCCTATTAATGCCAAAGGGTTGATAATACTTAACTGTCGGGTGTGTTATTCACCTGGCAGGGACCTCCCAGGAACAGGCTCATTGTATGTTTTATTGTAGGTATTTTATGAATGACATACATTTTTATTATCGAGTGAAGAAAACATACAGGATTATGGGGAATGATTTCTCCCTTCTTAATCCATCTTTTCAAATCCCTTTCTCTAGGTATGTTGAACTCCCAGTTTTAATTATGTAGACTGGGAGATTTTGCTATATATGGGTCAGATTACCTTCTTAGAGCACGTAGAACCCTCCCTCCCTCCCTCCCTCCCTTTCTCCCTTCCTCCCTACCTCTTTCCCCCTCCCTTGGTCCCTCCCTTCTCCCCACCTTTAGTGGAAATAATAATGTAACTCCAAGATCCATGATATGATGATTTCCAAGTGCTCTATTTCTAGTTACAGTTCCTAAGGAATTATAAGAAGGCATTGGGAAGTGGCACTTGGCCTCTGCTTAGCTTTATTCAGATTGGCTCCTTTCCAAGGACCCATAAGATCAATGATGCGTGTAGTGCCAAAGGGCAGCTGCAGGGTCAGGGCATATTTATTGCTTGCTGGGGCATGTTATTGACCAATAAGAAGTTAAACAGTGCCTTCTAACACTGGCTAAGACATTGCTTTGGAGCCAGGAAGACAAGAGATCACCTCAGGCCACTTCCATTTACATGAACAGGTGTGCAAATGGAAACAAGGCTTACAGCTCTAGGCATCCCATGTGTCTGTCAGAATTTCAGCTTATTTGGTCATGGTGGAAAGGTTTGCAGACACGTCTATGATGCTATGTGTTTTTTGACTCAGCCTTCCTCAAGGTTGACAGGGATTGTTCATTTTGAAACCTGTGTAGCTACGCACAAGTTCACTGCAAGGTTTTGCTTGGGTGAGATGTGCTGGTTCATGTTTCCTAATGCTGATCCATCTACCTACCTACCACCTATCATCTTTATACACACAAACCTATTTGTAACTTTATTTCCTTTGAAAGTATAGTTAACATTAAAGGAAGGAGGGATAGGAGAGATTATGATAACATTTGCTGAAATACAAGCACCCTTTGCCTGTGCTTCAACGAATAAAAAATCTCAGAGGTACATTAATCAAGAAAAAGTCAAACCATAATAATATAATAGAAGTATAATGCATATTACACAACAATAACAACGTATAATTATATGTTAAATATAACATGTTATAAAATATAACATTTTATATCATATCTAACATTTTATATTATATTTAACAAATATAAAAATATAACATGTTATATACTTAACATTTATATATTGTTATGATATAATATATGACATAAGAATATATATGTATTTCTTAAATACGTAGTGAAAATCTTCTTTTAGCTTTATGTTGTGTTCTGAAGACCAACTCAAGGTTTATGTTCTGGCTATGAAAAAAATAAATGTTTATGAGATTTTCAAAGAATATTTCTTCTCAAAAAAAAAAAGAATATTTCTTCTCTCTTTTTTAAATGGAAAAAAAGTACTATTTGTGAATTATCAATGGAGGAAGGAGAGGGAGCAGGGAAAACATAGGAATCCAGACTCCCAGACCCCAAGGAGTAGAAACTAGTGTTTCTTACCTCATCCCCCGACTCTCAAAGTAAGATAATAATTTCATTTTGGTTCCTGGTATTGAAATAGCATTGAGGATTAGGTTTGTGTAAGCCATGCAATCGTTTACAATTCATGGGTTTTTCTAACCACATCCTTATAGTGGAAATTTTGGACATGTTAAGGCTCTATGTTGTGGGAAGTGGGGAGGATTGATGAGAGTGGCATTAGGACTGAAAAAAGAGTATCTAATAGCACAGATATATTTTATATTCTATTGTTTAATCACATTTAACAAATATGCAAAGATGATGAATGGTGTGTGTCTGATTTAGGAAGGAGGAGTTCAGGTGGGGACATGAATCTTTGTGACCACCCATACTTTCTGTAATTGTAATCTCTATATGATCAAAGTATAGGAGTTCAATTATGGAACATTTCATATCCATTTAACAAGAGTCATCCTCCTTTAAAATTGCAATTAGATATTGACTTGATTGTTAGTTGGGCATTCTTTGGTCAAATTTTCATTGTTTCACATAACAAGGGGGTGTTTTATGCAGAATCTGGTTGTTTTTCATCCTAAAGTTAGGCATTGTATTAGTTATAAATAATTCTGTCAAACGCTAAATTAGAATAGCCAGTTTTTTAAGTGATGGTACTGTTAGCTACTTTTGGTTTCTTCTCTGTGCCAGCCTCTCATCCTTAATTTCTGAGAGGATGAAAAGAAAGTGAATGAGCATTTCCCCAGGGCCTGGTTGGTCCGGAGCATTGTGTTATACAAGACATATGTTCTCTCCTTTCTCAGAACCCTGGGATGTTAGAGATATCCCCTTCGTTTCACAAGTGAGGAAAGGTTGATTTATCTGGACAGCCCACCTAGTTAGGGAGTAGTCAGGCTGGGATTGGAAGGCAGTGTCTGACTTCAGTGCCTAGAATCATTCTGCTGCAGTTTCTTGAAAATGGGCCCATTTGGACTCATCCAGGGTTTTACCAGTTAGTTTTTGGTACCAAAGGCCTTCAAGCCTTCACCCGTGTTCGACTCTCTTGTATCTGTGTGATAGGCACAGACCACTTTCATGTTTATGCTTTCTTGTTTGCAAGATCAGCAGGAAACAAACTCCCTCTCTCAAAACATGCAGAATTTACCCATATGCATGAATGACAGTGGGTTCCCTCTTTCAAAGAAGATGCTTTGCAAAATCATAACACTGCCAATCACAGAGGATACTGCAGGGAATGGCTGCATAATCAGCGTGACTTTTCTGGGGACAAGGGGTCATGGGAGCTCTTTGGGGAGCAGAGGTAACCCCAAGCAGAGGTGAAGCAGCTGAAGCTGTAGGGCAAGGGGATAGGAGATATGGAGGGAGTAAACAGCAAGCATCCTGGGCAATGGATGCTCATTAGCTTGCTAAGAGACTTGCTTATTATCTCGTGTTAAGAGATATTTGAGGAGGCCAATTTCAGTAAAATAAAGGGCATGCTTTACCAAGGAGGACATCTCAGGACTTCATGTGGGTGTCATTTGAAGAGCCTTCTGGAAGAGCTCTCCCTTGACAGCGTGTAGATGGCCTGTGGAAGCCTTCATAGGGAAAACCGGCATGGGAGGTCAGATTCTGTGGCACTTGGCAAGAGTCACTGATGAGAGCGTACATTGTGTGGAGTTTCTTAGGAGGAAGGAGGAAGAACCATCGTTACTGATTTTTTTTTTTTTTTTTCAGTGTAAGTTTGAGGTCTCGAGACCAGAGTCATCTGTGGAGGGCATGAACTCTAGTGTGGGAAAAAACTAGAGAAGTGTGTGAGCTTCTCAGTTCTTCCTGAACAGTTGCTTTGTGACTTTAGATCCTGTGTGATCATGCAGACCACTACGATGTCATGGAAACAGCATCAGGCTGGGATGGCTCTCTTCACAGATGGGCCAGTGTGTACCTCAGGGCTAAAAAAAAAAAAAAAAAAAAAAATGTATTCCTGGTTTTGTCATCTGTAAAGTGAGGATGTAAAGTGTCAAAATGCTCACCCAACCCTGAGGTTGTGTAATCTGTTGGGTTTGTCTCTAATAAGAAGAGAGCAGTCCGGACAGTTGATTAATCCAGGAACCATCCAAGCAAACTAGCTCCCTTTGTACGTACTTGCCATATGAGGGGAAAGGGTTTTACAATTTTGTGGCTTCATGTGCATGAAGCTATTAATGGAATAGAAGCTGTGCTTATTAACTTAGGACAAATAATCAGGATAAGCTGAATCTGTGGTCATGCTTTCAGGCAAAGGCCCAAGTAGGCTGTTCCTTATTCCTTGCCTCTACTGAGTGATAGAAAAGGTGTATATCAGGTCAGCCAGTTCAGTTTTTCTCGACCTCTTTGCTAAAGCAGTTTCTGTTTGAGTTCATGGCATTTAACCCCTTGTCTTTCATCCTGCATAAGAGGATTGGCAAACTGTGGCCCAAGCTCTTGACGGAAAAAGTTTGTTAAGCTTGACCTGTGTTAACGATTTTGGCTTGTTCTTACCTGTGCATTTATTGTGAGCAAGTGCTGCAAACCCTCCCTGACCATAGGTGGGGTAGACTATATATATATATCAGTGTGTTCCAATTGGTCATATTGAAAGTTGGGAATCATCCTTCCCGATGTGTTAATAGTGATTTGGAGAAAAACACAAAATGACTACCAAAACACAGAGAAGGCCAATGCCCAACTTCTAGGATCACCACTTAACTCACACAGACAAGCAGAAAGGAACTCTGCCTCTCTCCTAACTACAGAGTTGCGTGGCAGTGGAGGATTTTGAGAGGGAGCATCGTGTTCTTCAGAAGGCCTTCCCTCTTGCAAGACTGCCACTGTAAGAGGCATTGTGGGTAGGAAAGTGGTGAGGGAACTAACAGCATTTTGGCATCTTATCTCTCAGTGTGTGCAAGGGCAGGATGAGACCATGGAGCAGTGTTCCAGAGTGAAAGAGGTATTCCACTGGCCTGCACTCAGAAAAGCTACCGGTAGAAATTTTAGCTGCTTCTCCTCTAAAATATTGACCCTCAGCCCATTCTGGGTACAGCAGGTAGTGACAGATCCTGAGTGTTCAGCTGTTACAATGAGCCATCTCAACAATGACAGTTGACCGTCTGCCTATTGCTCTTCTCTTCCTTTTTTCCAATCCTGCCTTAAGGAATGTAAGGAGGAATGTAGTTTTGCAAAGGGTCTTGGAAATTGTAATGCAAAAGATTGTTTTTCCAGTTACTAGGACTGTATCACAAATTACTCTGAAATTTACTGGCATAAACAGCCATTTATTATATTGACGGATTCGGTGGGTCAAGCATTACGACGGGGCAGAGCAGAGATGACTTGTCTTTGCGCTGTGATGTATGGGGCCTCAGCTAAAGAGTTCAAAGGCTGGGGTTGGAATCATTTGAAACTGCATTGTCTAATAAAACTTTCTGTGATGATGGAAATATTCTATATCTGCACTATTCAATATGGCAGGCACTAACCACATGTGGCTACTAAGCAATTGAAGTATGAAATATGGCTAGTATAGTTAGGGAACTGAATTTTTACTTTAATTAATTCAGGTTTAAATAACTGCTAGTGACTACCATATTGGACAGTACAAATCTGAAGGCTTCTTCACTTAGCTAAATCCAGATTTGCACTGTCTGATACTAGTTGAGTATTTAATTTGGGCTGTCTCCATTGGAACACCTCTATGCAACCTCTCCATGTGGCCTGCTCCTCCTATTCGTGCAGTGGTGAATTCCCAGGGTGAGCTTCTTGAGAGAAGGAGCTAAGGAACCTAGCAGTAGAGTAGACAATATTCCTTCTACCATATTATATTCATTAAAGAAATTATAAATTCCCATCCAGGTTTAAGAGGAAGAGCAATAGATTCCATTTTTTGATAACAAGAGGGCAAGTGGGAAGGTTCTGGAAGAATATTAGCACTGGAAATACTGCTCTAGTGATTTCTGGAAAATATAATCTGCCCCTGCTGTTCAGGTAACCAGTTCATTCATTCATTTATTCATTCTGCAGACACTAAGTGTCTACTCCGTGGCTGGCATCAAGTTATTTAGGGGATGACGGTTGAAAGAAATGAAACATAAAGTAGAAAGGGTGAGTGGGGAGGGCACACGTAAGTATTTCCAAGGTAGTGTGGTATGTTCCCTGATGATATGTAGAAAGTGGAGAAGAGGTGAGTAGCTCAGATGCATAGGGATCTTTTTGAAGAAGCAGCATGAAAACTGGATCTTAAAGTCAGATTAGACTGGCTGAAGAGTTTACCAGAAAGAGATAAGTAAGTTAGGCAAGGTTGAATGTATTCCAGAGGAGGGAAGGTACAAAGTTAAGCTTTTCCTGGGGATGCCTCAGTTCTACAGTGCTTGTTCAAGAAATAAGACTATACGATTACCCTGCCAACCACATCCTTCATCTTGAGCATGTGTGCCCACCCACACCATGCATATTGAGCACCAGCTGCATACCTAGCAGGTTGCCAATCCAGAAAAATCCATAGCCCAAGGGGATATCATTGATGAATTACAGACAAGTTGCCTGTCAGCAGGAAACATGGATTGGATTAGAGAATCCTCACACCATGCTGGCTTTTCTAAAGAAGGTCTGGCTCTGAGAGAGGAACAAAGATGCCTGAACACACATGGTCAGCATTGAAAACAAATATTGATTGGCCCCTGCTAGGGAGCTGAGCTAGAGTGGGTTAGAGTCCGATGTCAGAAAGTGCTGGGGTGTGGAAAACCATTAACTGTGCTGATTGACCAGAATAAAAGCTCCATCTATTTTTAAGGTCTCAAAAATAAGGATGAAATATTCAAACAAAAGAGTGAAGGGGATGGTGAGACCCCACAGCAGGGCAAAGGCCCTCTCTCCTCGTTGGCCTCTGTTACTCTGGCTTCTGGACTTGGACCACACTTCTCTATCTCCTGTTCTAGCATTTTCTGGACCTCTATTTCTTAACACTGGGTGAAATCCACTTAATTGAACACGAACGTCCAAACAGCTGATGTTCAGTAGTGTTCAGATTTAGGATTCAGACTGTCTGCTGGCTTCTTAATAAACTGGTAGAAAAATGCTCTGACTCTATCTGATTGCATCTGACTGTCAACTGAGTTAGAAATATCTCCTTCACTGCCAGATGTACAAGATACTGTAAAAGGAGCATTTTCTCTAGCAAATTAGACTTGCTAGCTCCATGGATCTAGATTGACTGAAACAGCTTGTTATTCAAGGGATAAGTCTGGATTTGGTTCAGTCATTTCTTTTAAATACAGGACTTCAGAAGTCTGATCTAGAGTCCTTGCAATGAAGATTTTTAGATTCTGCTCCTTTACTTTGAAACCTGTGATTTGTTTGCTCTTCTAGAGCTGTATTCTCAATAGAACTTTCTGCAGTGATGAAAGATTCTAAACATTCAGGATAATCATTAACTGCACGTAGATACAGGGTACTTGAAATGTGGCTAGCGCAACTGAGGTGTTCGGAGTTTAAAATTTTATTTCATTTAGATTTAGTGACACGGCGCTAGCGACTATCTCATTGGGCAACACGGTTCTAGGATCTGTTTTTAGAAATATTTACTCAGGTGACCACTCACTAACATATTTTTAAAGTTTGTTTGTTTTTTGTTTATTTTTAGTAATCTCTACACCCACCACGGGGCTTGAACTTATGACTCTGACATCAAGAGTCATGTGTTCTTCCAACTGGCTAACTCTAACTTCTTAGCAGTATCTTAATTCAAGAGTCATTTCTGTCCTGCAGCAGCCATCTCTGGAAGAAGCATGGCTGAGGGTGCCATTGCCAGACTCAGGGTTGGGATGGGGGTGAAATGGGACAGGGTTGAGAAAGGACCACCAGGCCAGCCATGGTACTTGTTTTTCCTATAGCATTCTCTGCAAGATAACCAGGGTACTGCTAGTAGGTTCCTAGCCAAAAAAGTTTGGGGAAGGCCCAGTTAATTGCAATTACGTAGGTTTCCTTTCTGAAGCTTTTCTCAGCCTTCAATATGCCAATATGGCATGTGAAGCTCCAGAGGGAACCAACTATGTCAGTACCAAATGTATTTGATCGGAACAGACCCCTTTTCTCTCGTGCTATTCTATAAAACGTGCTTTGGGAAATACAATTTGAGCAATGACCGCCACAAGAGATGATAAAACTTAAGGTGTGTTAGAGTTGATAAATCTGCCCTCCTTTGGATCTCTGCAGAGTTTAAAATCAACTTTTATGTTTTGAGTCGAATCATTCCTTCGCTGTGTTTGCATTGTTGGTCGACTCTTCCGGTCCATAATTACACAGGCTGGCCTGGCTCCATTGCATACCCTGGAAGGCCAGGGACACAAGTGGATTTTTTGTATAGTCTTATCCCTTCAACCCAAGGGCTGAAACAACCAGCATTGGCACAAAACGCCTGAAGGTGTCGGGGAGCAAGGCTGTCCTGTTCCCTCAAAGTCCTTCAGAGGGACTAAGAGGCAAATTGACATGAGAAAGAGTTATAGGAAAAAAATCTAATTTCATATGTACAGGGTATCTACCCAGACAAACACATTCCAATGATAATGACGCAAAATGAGATTCTATCTATCTGTCTGTCTATCTATCATTCTGAATTAAAGGGAAGGGCTTGGGAATGTAATTCACAGGAAGATGAAAAAGAGTAAATGTTTGGTAAACAAATATTTGCTGGTCCACTCAGAAACAATGGGACATAGAGGACTTTGATCAGACAGGCCTTGCTAGGTTCCTTTCTGTCTGCATACTTAGTTAGTTAACGATGCCGATAGCACTTCTCCTGGAGCAGGTCCTCTATCTAAATTCTTTTTAGGCCATTGAGGGGAGAGTACAGAGCTTTTCCTGAATCTGCTGGGTTTTGATTACTTTTTGACTCCAAATCATCTTCACTCCCCAGTGGCCCATCTTGGGATGGCCTGCTTTTGGCCCCTACGTAGGAAAGCGTGGGACTTCGTACCTCTACTACTTCTGTGCCTTTGCTGTTGACTTTCTCAATGGCTGAGTTAGTTCTTGTACTAGAGAGATGCTGGTATCTCCTCCATCTGTAATTACTCGCTCACTCTTTTTTCTTGATCCTCATATAAGCATGTGTATGAATGCATGCTTCCTTCTCCAACTTTTTTTTTTTTTTTTAATAACTTGATGAGCCAGCAGAAGACAAACACAGCAGAGCATAGCTCCCTATTCCTTTAATCAAGTGAGTCACTAAAGGTGGGGAAAAGAAAGAAATGCGAAACTGAAAGAGAAATATTTTCCCCTTGTCCTACTCTTTCTTCTTCCTCCCTCCCTTCCCCCCCTTCTTAAAAATTGTTCAAAAAGTTATCTGCAGAAAACATCTGTCTCCCAAAGAATCCATGTAATTTGGTTTCTGAACTCGGCATGTCCCCCTCTGGTTGGAAGGAAGAATTTCTGCCACATGACAGAAGTGAAAGCAGCCAGATGCTGTCTGTGAAGTTGAAATATTGAGCTTGATGAGATGACAATAAAGTGACAAGAAGTGGTATTTTTCTGCTTGATGGTGTCACCGTCGCCGGGTAAGAAAGAATTCCAGAAAGAAGAGACTCAGAGACAGGAGGTCTACAGCTGTCTGTTCCCATGTCCTCGTTACTGCGGGCCCACTGCCATGGAGCTAGAGCCCTCTGTCTTCCCTCTGCCTCCGTACTTATCCGGCTTGTGCTGATTATCTTGTCAGGAGACAAAGGGTCTGCAAAGTAGGTGCCTGTGAGGAGTGTCAACAGCAGCTCTGCGGGGAGCTCCACTCGGAAGGCCTGGGGAGCAAATGCAGGCCTAATGTATGAGGCCTGGAAGCTTCTTCTTTGTTAAGAAGATTCATGGGTCTCTGAGGAGTGGAGTAATCAGGGCAAGGGGAAGATTTGGGGCCAAGTCTTTGTATCCTGTATCCATCTGCTTAAAAAAATTTTTTTATACCTAGTCGTAAAGAGGAGGTCCCATTGAGGCCTATTTGAACAAATATTTGCTCTCCCTAATTATGTACCCAGAGCAGCTCTCCTGAATGTTTAATGCAAACCTTAATATTTACAATAGCATAAGGAAGAGTTTATAATGTGTTTGGAAGGCTTCTGAAGTCGGGGCAGTAATTCTTCTTTGCACTTGTATAAGACTTCTCTTCCTAAGAGACCTCTGCCATATTTACTTTAGCCACTGTTCACAGAAGTGAAGTAGGGAGATGAAACCCCAGAGAAGGGTTAGGCACCCCCCTGGGCAGCTGCATGTTTTATAGGTGGCAAGACACTGGTCTTTGCCCAAAGTTTCCTGCCAGTCACGAACCTTTACTTCTGAGCAAGAATAATAGACAAGCTTGGGGTTGCAGGTGCCTCCGTTATGAATGGTGAGTGTCACGTGGCAGGGTCAGACGGGGCTGTTGACCTTGATCGTGGTCTTGTGGCTGTGTTCCTTCCCTGTGACAAGCCTTACCCATCTCTTCTTTTATTCTCAAGATTTAGTGAGTTTGAATAGGATACTGTCTGAAGAACTCCACTGGGGACATGTGGGTCTAGAAGACTGAATTTGAAACCTTCCATCCTGTGTACGGACCTTAGGAAGGTTGTTTAGCTTCCTGGTACCTGTCTTCCCATCTGTGAAGTAGGCACAATAGATGCTCTTTGGTCTGAAGATTAGAAGGAGTTCGAGCCCAGCTCCTGGCCCCAGATGGACCCTTGTGCCGGAATGATGGTTATCATTGCTGTCATCACCTAAAAAGCCTTTTGACACCTGAGGGCCACCTTCATTTTGCAGGTTAAATAAAAAGGGCTTCTGAAGTGACTTCCAAAGTTTTTTTTTTTTTTTTTTTAAAGATTTTATTTATTTATTCATGAGAGACACAGAGAGAGGAAGAGACACAGGCAGAGGGAGAAGCAGGCTGCCTGCAAGGAGCCCGCTGTGGGACTCGATCCGGGAACTCTGGGATCATGACCTGAGCTGAAGGCAGACACTCAACCACTGAGTCACCCAGGTTTTCCCAAAGTTCTTCCTCCATGTGATTCATGGCGTCCAGCACAACACAAGCTGGATGGTTACTTGGGAGTCCCATCTCCCTGTAAAAGAAGAGATGAAAATAGGACAGGTTCTGCATAATGCAAGTAGGGTGATGAGGCCATGAACTTGCCCACGGCTTTGGAAATCTCTAGGAAATCAGGTTGTGGGCTGCGAAGACAGTCTAAAATGCATCTATTTTTTAGTTATTTTAAGTAGTTCTATGAGACCAAGCTGGTTTTCAGGGGACAGCCCCTGCCCGATCTCTGCATGGCCGCTTGCCTGGCTCTGAGTTGGACTGGCAGGAATTTGTGCAGCTTTGTCCACAGGGTGTGGGTTGGCCTTTGGCATTAGGAGGCAGCAGCTCCTCGCACTGCCCGGTCTGCAGCAGGGAAGAGGCAGATGCTGCTCTGTTGTTCCTGCTGCTGCCCCTGCAGGGCTGCGCTCCTTACAGCACGGGGCAGGGGGTGGGGGCGGCGGGGGGTGGGGAACTGGTGGGGAGCACTTGAGGTTGGGAGGAGGGCAGCTGCCCACCTGCACCGCGGCCCGCGGCCCTCCTCCTGGTGGTCCGTCCTGCCAGGGTCTTCACTGACGGCGGGGGAGTGCTCACCCCGGAAAGCAGCGGTGCTCACCCTGTGGTTTGTGTTCCCGCTGCAGCGGAACCCCGGGAGGAAGTTGTTCAACCTGCAGGCTCTCAGCCTCACCCCCTGACTTCCCCAGTAGTCCTCACTGAGGCTGGACCCCAGAATCTGCATTTTCTGATGAGCTATCTGTGCGAGCCTTGTGCACTCTAAATTTGGGGAACCTCTGCATTCAGGAAATTTGATTTTGTTTTTGCAGTAAGAAGGATCACCAATATTTGTCATCGGTTTATTGTATGACGCTACTTAGTGTTTTGCCTGCCATAACCATGTGAGACAGATCCTAATAGCACACTTGTCTTATCGGTGGGTAAACTGAGGCATAAAGGATTGAAACAGGTTGCTCCAACAGGGATTAAAGAGACAGTACTTGGGACACCTGGGTGGCTCAGTGGTTGAGTGTCTGCCTTCGGCTCAGGTTGTGATCCTGGGGTCCTGGGATCCAGTCCCGCACTGGGCTCCCTGCAGGGAGCCTGCTTCTCCCTCTGCCTATGTCTCTACCTCTCTTGGCGTCTCTCATGAATAAATAAATTTTAAAAAAAATCTTTAAAAAAATAAAGAGCCAGTATTTAAGCCCAGATCCCTGGCCCTGGTCCTCCCCCCTTTCTCTTCCACCTCCCTTAGGTGGGGATATTACATGAATGAATCGTCCCAAGTTTACACTGAGTACAGGGTGATCTCTTGCTAACACATTAATCACAGGATATTTTAAATTTGAGCCTAACTTCTGCTAAAGCCTGGCATGTGGCTGGGGTTTTGACTTGAAGTATGCATCCCGAAGCAATTGCTTTTAAGGAATATTCTCCTTTGTTCACTTTGGCACATCCGACCCTGCTGTGTGCCTGTGCTGCTTGGTGGGCACCAAGATGCTCCCACTGTCCTGGGTGGCCCCAGGAGTGCTATCTATAAGGGGCTGCTCCAGTGTGGGCTCACCCCCCATGCCCCCTCCCCCTCCCAGTTATTCTGCTGCCTGGGAGGCCGTGGGGAGAGACCAAGACTCGGGGGCCACTGAAAGTATTTCTTTTTCTTTTTCGTGATTCCAGGTTAATGTCTGAGAAAAGTTGGCCATCCACATAGGACCAGCCCAAGCAGGTTTGAAGATAAAAATCAATCATTCCATTCATAGTACTTTCTTCAGATTCCTGTTGCTTCCAATTCCAGGGAGGAATTTACTACATAAACGACCTCACACATAACTTAAGGTGGAGAGAGATTTTCAATATGTATGGACCTGAGGTTTACTTGAGAATATTATTTAGGGGTGGGTGGTGGTGGGGAGGTTCTACTAACCACATTGAAAATCCAAAGTCTAATCTTTATTTAACAGTAATTTTAGGGGCACCTGGGTGGCTCAGTCAGTTAAGCATCCGGCTCTTGATTTCGGTTCAGATCATGATTGCAGGGTCGGGAGATTGAGCCCCGCTTCAGGCTCCATGCCCAGGGCTTAAGATTCTCTCTCTCTCTCCCTCTCATTCTGCACCTCTCTACTCAATGCATTCATGCTCTCTCTCTGTTTTTCTTCCTCTCAAATAAGTAAGAATAATTTTAAAATGAGTGGTCTTTCACCCTAAATATTTGCAAGTTAAGTTTGTTTGTGACAACATGAAGATTTAAGACTAACTGTCCCATTAACCACTTGCCAGATGTCCCCTGTGTCTTGGTATGCATCTTACAAGTTGTTTATAACAAGAACTCTTTAAAAAAAAAAGAAAAAAAGAACTCTTCACATTTTCTGTTGTGTTTTTGGAAAATGAACCTATGATCAATGTACAATTTTCTCTAGGGCTTGTCTCTCATTGTTATTTTGAGTTTTCTCCCTTTGTTTAAAGGGCTGGATATTGAACACACACACTGGAGAGATGTGCCATGTGGAGACTTCATTTCCATTGTGTTCTGGATTAATGGGTTTTGGTCTTATTTTTAGTCTTAAAGTTATTCTCTTTTTTTTTTTAATTTTTATTTATTTATGATAGTCACACAGAGAGAGAGAGAGAGAGGCAGAGACACAGGCAGAGGGAGAAGCAGGCTCCATGCACTGGGAGCCTGACGTGGGATTTGATCCCGGGTCTCCAGGATCGCGCCCTGGGTCAAAGGCAGGCGCCAAACCGCTGCGCCACCCAGGGATCCCTTAAAGTTATTCTCTATGAAAGGAAGAGGTAAATAAAGGCATTTTTGAGGTAAGACAAGGATACCAGAAGGTTTGAACTTTGTAGAAGAGGAGTGAGGCCAAAGAGAAAGGCTGGTTTCTAGCTTTCTAAATTTATTTATTTTTTTAAGTTTTTTTATTTATTTATGATAGTCACAGAGAGAGAGAGGCAGAGACACAGGCAGAGGGAGAAGCAGGCTTCATGCACCGGGAGCCTGATGTGGGATTCGATCCCGGGTCTCCAGGATCGCGCCCTGGGCCAAAGGCAGGCGCCAAACCGCTGCGCCACCCAGGGATCCCTCTAGCTTTCTATAAAGAGCAAAAAGAGGAGGCTTTGAGCAAAGCGTGTGTGTGTGTGTGTGTGTGTGTGTGTGTGTGGTGTGGTGTGCACACACATGTATACATACCTGTATATCTAATTGTAGGATTCATCTTAGACATCATAGAAAGACCTTGACACCCTTTTATTTCTGGAGTGGATGTAGGATGTTGACTGTGAATTGGTTCCTTTGTATTTTAACTCCGAATACGTAGGGTCACACACATGATAAAATACTTAGTACCTCTCTGAAAGGAATAGCTCAACACTCAGGAGTCACCACTTTCCTTTTTCAACAAGATATGAGTGTAGTAGGCTTCTGTCAAAAAAGCTTTACTCCACCTGGTCCAAATCACTGAAGTGAGGATGCAACATCATATTTTATTGTTTGAGCTGAAGAAGCCTTGGAGGGTGGACACCCAGAGCCGTCCTTTATTCCAGCATTATAGAAAAGTGATCAGTGAGTTGATTGTAACATTTTAGAATTGTGGGATCCCTGGGTGGCGCAGCGGTTTGGTGCCTGCCTTTGGCCCAGGGCGCGATCCTGGAGACCCGGGATCGGATCCCACGTCGGGCTCCCGGTGCATGGAGCCTGCTTCTCCCTCTGCCTCTCTCTCTCTCTCTCTCTCTCTCTCTCTCTCTCTCTCTCTGTGACTATCATGAATAAATAAATAAAATCTTTAAAAAAAAAAAAAAACAAAAACATTTTAGAATTGTTTAAATCATCAAAATGGTAAATTAGCCAAGGAACCAACAGTTGATCTCACCTCACGTTCTCATAAATTTTGACTAAAATAATACAGCTGTAATCAAGGTGGCCACACACCCCTGTCACTTCATCTATATCTACATATCTATATTTATATCTATAGTTTATAAAGTTAGAAAAAGCTCAAATGAACAGTTTATTTCTTTAAATTTTCAGCTGAAGTATTCCTAATTTTTTAAATAAAGGCCTTATTTATTTATTTGAGAGAGAGAGAGAACACAAATGGGGAGCAGCAGAGGGAGAAGCAGGCAACCCGCTAATTGGGGAGACCCTGAGACCATGACCTGAGCCAAAGGCAAATGCTCAGCCGACTGAGCCACCCAGGCCCCCCCTAATATTTTTCTTCAAATGACCTCTTAATTTATTTCCCATTTTCTCATTTCATCGAAGGCATAGGATCTCTTTGTACTTAGAGCACCCTGAATGTGCAGACTCAAAGGCATCTTTTCTTTGAGCTTTCTACTCCCGCCAGGGAGACTTTCTACTCCCAGGGGTCCCATTCTAAAGCTCTCCATGAATAGGGAAATCCACAAACATTGTGCTGTGTGACAGGAGGTCTCCCTCACTGAGGGCCTGGGTTACAGGTGTTCACGAACGAGATCAGTGCTCACTAGTGGCTTTCTCCCTGGTGCCATGGCCGGGAAGTTAGGAAGAGGGATACATGGCTGGTGCTTTTGAGAGCTGGCAGGTTGAGTGAGCACAGGCTTGGTGAATATTCCATAATTGTGAGACCAACTCCTTGTCCCCCAGAGGTTTGATCTGGTACACGTGGGTTCTTTTTATTAACTCCTTCATTCAGTGCTTCCATGCTCCAGAGTTCCAAAGAGTGGTTAACAAACAGACTTTCTTCCTGAGACAAGCAGGCACCTCCTTGTCTTAAGTAACCATCTTGAGGGCGTCTCTTTGAGATCACAAGTGGGGAGTAAGAGCTTTGCTGACTTGCCCACTCCTAGTGTTCTCAGTGTGTTACAACTTCTCTGGTAGCTTTTCTCCACCTGTTCCAGGCTTTTCTGGTTCTTGGGCATTTTTGAGGTGGTAGGAGTTGAAACAAACTTTTTTTTTTTCTTTCGATTGCAGAAGAGAGTCACTCAGCCAGTTTTTGATCTGCTCTGTGTGTCCTTCAAAGCCTTACCAATACCCTCTTTCAAATCCTGTCTGGCCTCCCTTCTTGCATCCTGTCAGAATGTTCTTTTGTGTGTTAAGCCAGATGATGGCGTTCATCTGGTTAGAACACCTCAGTGGCTTCTCATCTACAGGATGTAGTTTCCACCACTCAGGCCTTCCTCCCACTGGTGCTGCTCGCCTAGATCATCTACCTCAGTCACCCAGGAGCTTTCAGCTTCCTGTAGACCCTGTTCCAACGGTCCAGCCTCAGGGCTTCCACCTGGACCATTCTTCCCCAAGATATCTACATCTTTCTTCACGCCTTCCCTTTGTGCTCCGTCACCTGGTGGCATTCCTTGATGGCCACATCTAAAAGTATCTGCAGCCCCTGCTGCCACCACCCTGCCTTATTTTTCCTAATTGCCACTTGCTTATTTGTCTTTTCCCCTGGAATAAAGTAGGGTGCCATGAAAGCAGGGAAGTTCTCTGTTTTGTTAATTAATCTCTCCTTAGCACCTGGAATTTGTAGGGGCTCAGGAAGTATTTATTGTGTGGTGAATAGTGTTTTTGTTTTGTTTTCTTTTCCATTTCTCAATTACGTATTCTCTGAAAATTACAATAGGAGGAGGAGCCAGAGAAGACAGAAACCATAAACAAGAAAAAGGCAAGATAGATAAATTCAGAGTATGAAGGACCAGGCAGGATGCATAATCATGATTAAGAAAAGTACCTCTGCTTAAATATTATTGTTAGATCTAAAAACAATAATACATCTCTTTGGGTAGCCCTTTTGCAAAACACACGCACATATATTAAATTGTTGGATGGATTCCCCTAAAAGGCCCTATTAAAATAGTATTATGTTTTTTTTGGTAATGCCTATAATGTTGACCTTGTTTGAAGTAGGACTGCCTCTAGTTTTTTGAGGTCAAGGGAGAATATTGTAACTGCTGGTAGTCATTTAGAATATGCATGTGAAGTCGGGGTTACCATTCCTGAGTCTTGCATGTTGAGTTTATTTTTTTATTATAATACTTAAGGCTGATATTCATTACTCCTTCTCCCTTGCCCTGCCTGCTGTTAACTTATGTGGGAGAAAAAAGAGACGGACCTTATTAGCTGCCTTCAAGGAAGCTACAAATCTTGGTGTGATGGGGGTGTCTTAAAGTAAAACTATTTAATATGGGCCTTAATGAAGTGTCAAGAACACTCAGGTCAAGAGCAGGAGACTAATGCTGGATGGGGAGCACATTTATTTTTATTTTATTTTATTTTTTTAAAAGATTTTAGTTATTCATGAGAGACACAGAGAAAGAGGAAGAGAGGCTGAGACACAGGCAGAGGGAGAAGCAGGCTCCATGCAGGAAGCCTGATGCGGGACTCGGTCCCAGGACCCCAGGATCACGCCCTGGGCTGAAGGCAGGGGCTAAACCTCTGAGCCACCCAGGGATCCCCCTGGGGAGCACATTTAAATGTGTTTTTTATCTTGTGAAAATATTAATTTTTTAATAACTGGGGGTAGGCAGGAAACTAAAATGACCCACAAGGTTTCCACACCCTGGTGTCTACACATCTTATCCTAGCTATCTAATCAAATGTTAATGTGGGTGTCACCCTGAAAAGACAATTGCAGACATAATTAAGGCCCTAAATAGTCAGCCTTAAGATAGGAAATTATCTCAAGTGGATCTGACCTAATCAGAGGAGCCTTTAAAAAGGGACTGGACACTTCCTTACGATAAGATGCCAGTAATGAGAGGAGTTCTACCTTAGGGAGCTTCTCCATCTCTGGCTTTGAAGTTTGGGGGTGTGAAGTGTGGGGGATGCGGCAAGACATGCGGGGCAGAGAGTGGCCCCAACGGATGGATGTCCAACAAAGAGATGTGCACCTCAGTCCTGCGACCACAAGGAACTGAATTTCACCACAGCCATATGTGCGTGGAAGAAACCCCAGGCTCTAGATGAGAATGTAAGTCTGACACTTTGTGAGATCCTGAGCAGAGAGAAACCAGTCATGCTGTGCCAGGGCTTCTGACCTACAGAACTATGCATTAATGAATTGGTGTTATTTCAAGCCACCGTGTTTATAGTAATTTATTACAACAGCAATAGAAAACAAATATAGAGGGAGATCTCATTCATGTTAAATCTGAAAAAAAATGAAAACAACCCTAAAATGTACGAAACAAAATGCAGTTTGCTTTCTGCAGGGAAGTACTTCTCTGAGGTACAAATAGCCCGCACGCACAGCCAGTGCAATCGCGCTCATGTCAATCGCCTTGTTCCTGGTTGAATGAAGAGATAAAACGTTTTTGTAATTAGTAGATCAACTGTTTATAAATTAATGGGTAGCCCCAAAGTACTAGTGTAGACCTAAAATAGTTTCTGCCAAGTATTTTATCCACTCTTGGAACAGCTTTATTCATGCATCGTAATTTAGCAGTTCTTCATGGACAGTGAAAGATTACTTTCGGCTCTCCTCCTGCCTGAATACTGTAGTTTCTGAATTAGTAGGGATGAAATTGATTGTCTTGGGGAAGGGGGTGTAAACAAAGCATTTAAAATCCCCAGTGTTGCTGGTCTCGCCTAGAGAGAGCCTCTGGTGACTATCGTGATGTTCACAGGTGTTTTGCCACAGAGGCAAATTTCAAAATGGGTTTGGATAAATGAGGCCCCTCTCCTTAGACTTGGGCGAAGCATCTTTCTGTAAGATGCTGTATCCCTGCAGGCAGAAAAGTCATGCAAATAGTCCTTTCGAAAGGAAGCCACGGATGCGATCGTGGGCTGGCTTTTCATGAATGACAGCACAGTAACAGGAAGGCCACAGCTGCTCACCCGGCCGCACACGCCACACGGGCCTGCCCTCCCAGCAGGAGTGTGTGTTTGTCCCGCCGGCTGGGGACTGTGGTTTGGCCTTTTTGTTTACAAGAGAGAGGACAGCAGCCTCTGTCCTCCGGCTGCCGTAACAACAGGGTTGGAAAACCAGAGCAAAGTTTCCACCCCAGAACTTATTACTCTGGAAAAACCTTGCCCGAACAAACAAACCTTTCTTAATGAAGGGCCGTCTGCATACAAGCACAGCCTCCCCGCCACTCCCCGGGTTAGAACCCAGGGGACAGGAAAAACGTCATGAGAACAGTGGTTCTAAAGCAAACTTTCTGAGTGGGATTTCCATATATTAAGTTGGCAGAGGGCCCAGTGGTGAGAAACCGGAAACCCACTGAAATACAGTTTGTAATGAAGATTTTAGCAGGGGGATTCATTGTGCGTGCTGGTGAAAGAAGCCCCATCTCTGAAGGTCTCCCCAAAGTGAAGTAGGCGCAGGGTGTCTGGCTTGGTTTGGCCTGAAACGTGGGTTGGGGGTTGGGGGGGGGAAGGGGACTCACTGTCTCCCAGGAGCCAGGCTGAGGTCCTCCGGGGAGGACTGGTGAAAATATACCACGATCTCTTGTTTCTGGGAGCTTGTGCCCCCTGCCCCCTGAGGGGGGGGGGGGATAGAAAATACCAATTATTTTAAATTGGAATTTAGATATCATAATTGCACAGTGTAACCTTATCATTAGAAATTTTGCTGTGAAATGGAAGAGACTCACAGAATGTAGTGCTGTACAATGTGCCGGGGCGGGCCGTGGGGGAGCACAGTGACAGGAAGACGCAGCCATCAGAGAAGGCAGGCCTCTTTAAGGAGGTGGCATTTAAGCAGAGACAGGCCTTCAGGATGAATCAGCCTGGAAGATTTAGGGAAGAATCCTCCAGATGGGGAGAAAACACAGCCGGAGGCTGGCTCAGGGAGGCAGTTGGTATAGTCAGAGAACTCCAAAGTGGCCGATGTGGCTGGGACAGTGAACGCTAGGAGGATGTCGCCAGATGGGGATGGAGAGGGTAAGCTGGGCTTCCTCACACCTGGGCTTCAAGGAGGTCTTGCTCTAGCATCAGAGTGCTGGGGAGCCATTGAAGGTTATACAGCAAGGGAGGGCCCTGCTCTGCTGTGCATTTCGAACCTCTCTACCTATTCCTTATGAAGAAGGGACCGTAGAGGGGAAGCAGGGAGGCAAGAAGCAAGGTGACAGTAGAGGCAGGTGGGGATGCATTGGAGCAATCCTTTGGCAGGAGGCTCAGCAGGACTTGGTGATGGATTGCTTGTGGGAGGTGGGGAGTGGGGGATGAAGGGGCAAAGGGCCAGGATGGTGCCCAGTTCATTTTCTTCCCTTTCGTCTCACCCCTGTCCTATCTATTATCATCTCAGGACAAATAAGAATGGGCTTATGAGATCATTGCTTTGATCAGTCAGTGCCAGATTCCAGTGATCTAGAATTCTGTGCGGAGCTTCTTAAGGCCTCTAGACATTGATGTAGAGCGCTGACCCACTATGAATTAATGACATATCCACACTATCGTAGACAGGCAACCACAGTCACTTAACACCCCGGGACTCTCTTCATTACAGCTTTGTTACCTTGTCCATCGTGTCTACAAGCTTCACATTAAAGACTTTGGTCCCAATGCATCACTGAAAACACCTGCAGTAACCCATGGGACTCTGGGGGAAATATTGGGATGCAGACATGTAATGAAACAATTTAGTTAAGTGGGAATTTACTTTTTCAGCTTTTGTATGTCACTCACTAAAGGTACAGTGGTCCACATAAAGGTTGTTTTGTATGTATGTTTCCCCATGGCACTCTGTTTTATTACAGAGCTTTGGAAAGATGAAAAGAGTCACTTTACTCATTCAAAGGTAGAAATTAGGGGTGGAAATGTGGAATGTTTTGTTGTGGAGATGATGTATTTGCTGTTAACTGTGTGTTGCCTGGTGTAGTTACTAAACTGTGGAGCGGAGCTGCCTTTGTCCTGTTTTTGTGTTATTTCTGTTTTCATTGTCTACCATAATACTCTAGTGTCTTCCATTGTCTAGAGTACATTTTTCTCCCGCTTTTTTTTTTCTTTTTTTTTTTTTTTTGAGAGAGAGAGAGAGTATGTGCAAGCAGAGGGTGGGTAAGGGTGGAGGGGGTCAGAGAAGGAGAAAGAATCTTAAGCAGGCTTCATGCCCAGCACAGATCCTGACACGGGGGTCGATCTCATGACACTAAGATCATGACCTGAGCCAAAATCAATTAAGAACCAGACGCTTAACCAACTGAGCCACCCAGGCACCCCCATTTTACTCTCTTTTGATACTTTTCAGGCATCGGACTCAGTTTTAGAACTTTTGCTATCTGCTTTACCAGGACTGCCCTCCCGCCTTCCCAAATTATCATAAAAATATGCCTTTGGAATTAGCAAGGAAGGCAGAAATAAATGGAGGATGAGGATTGGAGATGAAGTCATCCTGTTTGGTTTTTAACCCATCATAGTAATCTCTTCCTTTTGGGACCAGGGCTTGGGAGAAAAGCATGTCTCTTGGAGTCATTTTCACAGAGTCCATGCTGAGCTGTGCTGGTTCCTAGCAGTGGGACCTAGCTTAAGTAACCATGGAGCTCGCTCTGTTTCCTCATGTGTAACGTGGTAGTAGCACCTGTCCTGCCTCCATCACAGGCTTGGGGTGAAAATCAAGTAGGAGGGAAGAGTCAAACACTGAGTTGGCTTGGTTGATGGTACAGACTCCATCAGCAACCGTGGTGGTTAGTGTCATTTGTCCACTAGTGGCAGGAATGTTAGGTCTTACCCCAAACCAAACCTAGCCTTTGCAAAGTCTGTCTTCTGGGGGTAATCACTACTTTCAAAGAAGCACCAAATGGCCAAAACCAAAAGTGGGAATAAATGTAGCTGCAGCACATTTGAAGGAAGATAAACCTTTCTGGACTGTCATGGGAATGTTTAGTTAATTGTTCATCTAGCTATGTCCTCTCGAGATTACTCCCCACTCCACCCCACCATAGCCTCATATAGAAATATCACCCACACTGGGTTTTTTTTTTTTCCCCTCACTAGTTTAGATAAATTGTGATTTTTTTTGGGGGGGGGGAGGGAGAGTATTTCTGATAAGAAGTACTTTTACGTGGTTGAATGTGACCTCTAGATTCTTTTATATCTCCTAGCATCTGCATTAAAATTCCAAAGGAGTGATCTACTGGCTGAGGAAGCTGACACAGAGAGATGGGAACAAGTCATTAACTCATTACTCAGTTTTTATTTTGTAACCACTTAGAATAAGTCTCTGTGTAAAACAGGAGTGTAACGATGTGGTTTTAGTTAGGGCCAGATGTGGTTGTTTGGAAATAAGTAAGCAAAAGGTTGCCAGACATTCACATTTCATTGCGCTTCCTGCATTGTTGTTGTTTACTAAATCTGGCAACACTACTGCCCTTGAAGCAAGGGATACTCTTTCCATTTATTCCATAGCACCTCCACTTTTCATCAGCAAAGAAGCGCCCACACATCATGGGACCCAGTGGATATTGAGAGGGCATGCATTCCACCACCTTTCTCCAAACAGATAAGGTCCTAGACACCAAGTTAAAGCAACTTCACTCTTAATTATTGGGGTTAGGATTTATTTTCCTTGAAATGAAACTCATCACTCTGCCTATTTCCCCATTTACGCTTCGCTAAATGCCTGGGTTGTGTGTAGTTCCTCCAAAGGAGCTCTCAGTGGGGAAAGAAAACTTAGTGGTAAGTTTGGGGTTTTATGTTTGTGTCCTTTCTTGTAAACCTGCCCAGCCACCGATCTTGGATACTGAGTCCAGAGATGTGCACACAGATCTCATACCCTCCTCTCACCTGATCCTTCATATGACCAAGGCTAGGCTGTAATCAAGAAGACCCAAAAACTCAACTGAAGGACTAACCTGTGCTTCATTTCATGCAAGGATGTCTCTACCTTTTCTACCATCTGTGTCCCTTGCCCCTTTATATGTTCTTTGTATTAGGTTTACAGATTTAAGATGGATTGTGGTCCACACATCACCCTTGCCTCTCCAATTCAATCAAGGGTCCCACATCACCCTTGCCTTTCAAATTCATTAATTCATTCTAACATCATGATTCCTAGGCAATTCCTTTTCCTACAAGTACTTTCTCTTACTGCTTTGCCATACCACCTTGTGTCCCTACTGAAGAGGCACTTGGATGTGTGAAAAATCTTAGGATTACAGATCCTTCTAAACCTTGATCCACTGTGTAATAGTGGACTCTCTGAGAGGTCAGTTCCCAAAGATATGCTCACTCTGTCTGGGGATGCAAACACTAGAACCTTAATATCCAGGGCCATCCCCTCCGGGGATCGCACCTGGGATACCAAATCCCTGACATCTTTTTTGCTATCGGCACTCAGCTCATCCAAAAAGTCCCTATTCCTCTCTCCCCCACATCAACTCCCTCTCCACCACCAGCCCTTCTGCTCCTACTGTGCTATTTCAGGATTAAATCTCCCATTTGGGTCGTTAAACAAGTGTATACTTTTTAACTTTCATTGAAGTATAAACCTTATGAAATGTTGTGCATGTATGCACCCATGTAATTATCGCCAGGTTCAAGATACAGAACATTCTCAGCACACTGTAACATCCCCCATGCATTCTCTTGATACTTTCTTTTGCATGATTGTAGATGTCATACAAATGGAGCCATACTGTATGTACTTTTTTTGCTCTAACTGCTGTAATTCAGCATTATGTCTAGGAGATTACTCCATGAGGTTGTGTTTATCTTGGTTCATTCTTTGTTCTTGCAGTATTCCATTGTACGACTATGCCACAGTGTGTTTACCCATTCCTGTTATGGATGAACATACCACTTATTTCCAGTTTGGGGCTCGTTACAAATATAGCTTGTATAAACATTCTTCTACATTATCTTTTTGATGGAAACACTTTTTTTTTTTTTCCTGTTGGTGGTATAGCCGCAAGTGGAATCGCTAAGCAGTAGGTTTTTCATATGAGATTTTTCATGGGAGATGTGGAATCTGATATTTGAGAATTATGCCTCATAGTAACTTTGTGGGGTATATTTTTCTGTGAGTTGGGAAACAGTTCTAATCAAGGTCTGAATACCTTTTGCTTGATACTGTTGGAGAAACTATTTCTCTTAAGTTACCATACCATTCTGAGCCCAATTTCAGGTCTGTTTGTTTTCCGGAAGTCTTAGCCCACTTCTTTTAGCTCACGTTACTATTTTCTGTATTAGCCTCCGTGCTCTTCCAGCATTCAGAGTCTTTTTGAAAAATAATAACATATGGGTCCAGGGTCAACATGTCAGAGTCTTTCATGTAAAATTACTCCTGGGTTGACATTGAACCACAGATGACAAGTTTGCCAAATTATATGAAGCAAAACTAAAACTAAAGTGAGGAGGTTAATTTTTCAAATGGATTTATTTGGGCAACAAGCATTTATGGAGCATTGTATGAAGCTATCACTCTGTCAAGTACCAGAAAATATAGCCATTATTTGTAAGGAGCTGCCAGTTTGTTAGTGGGAGGTGAGGGGGCGTGCAGAAAAGGAAACCAATGTTTTTAAGGTCCTTTACATACTGCCCTGCGTGTTAGAGGGGAGGGCAGGGGTGTGGGAGAGCACACATCAGGGCATCTGTTTCAGACTGGGGACTCAGAGACGGCTTCTTGGAGGAGATTTTGAAGGAAGAGAAGAATTTAGGTCTTTTGGAAGACAGGGTTGGGGGTTGAGGGACTTCTACTCCAGGCAAAGTGTCCAAACAGCATATTTAAAGGAATGGAGGCATGAAATAGTATTAGCCATCCGGTAGCCATTTTTAAAAACAGTTTTCATTCCACTGACAGTGTTATTGCTGTATACATTTCTGAAATACCTCTTTTGGAAAGACTTTCAGAGCTAATTTTCAAGCCACACCAGAAAATCATTCTTGATACTTTATAGCTTTGACCCAAATGGTATGCTCCAGCTGGATACTCACCAGAGTTGTCTCCTAAACGCTTTCGGCTCATTCCAAAGAGATGCAATCTGTCTTCAGAAGGTTTTAAAAACTCACCACTATTAAGAACATTCAAAAGCTTGTGTGTCTCAGGACTCGGGAATCAATTCTAAAATGCCACTTGTGTGCAAAAAGCACTTACCATTGGAATAAGTCTATAACCTCTTCAGTTTGAGGTTCAGTTTCCCAAAGACTTGGCTTTTAACCAAGTTTTATTTTAGAGATTTTTTTTGGGGGGGGGGGGTTCAAAATGGGATCATTTTATATGGCGAGAGACAGTGGATGTGCCTTATTGTAAGCCCAAGTGCCTTTTGAAGAATTTTATTCTAGTAACATCATAACTAGTTCTAGAATTGGTGAAACTGGCTTGTAACCTGTGGCAACAAGGGTCATCTGAGAGACAGCACTGAGAAGCAAGAGCAAACTCCAGGTGAAGGTCTTCGGTGGTATCAGCCTGATTTAGGCCAACAGTCAGATCCACAAAGCTGTGGAGCAGCAGGAGAAGGATGAGGGAGGATAAAGAGCAGAGAGGAGGGCCCCGGAGCCTGGTGAGTCATAGAAGCTGGCCCAGCTCAGCAGCAGCCACTTAAATGCCTTGCCTCTAGCTGTATATTTTGAGTTGACCTCTCCTTAGTTCATTGGCTCCTATCACATGTAAACAAAAATAAACCCAGAGCTTTCCTACTGTCAGTGTAAGTCTTACCTGTTATTTCCCATGTTTTTAATCAATCTGAGTTATTTTTGAAGATGGGAACTGTTTTATGACCCAGTGAGGTGAAAGGAGATGAGAAGAATGTTAAACTTTTCACCTGACGTAAAGGCTTTATTCAACGAGGGACTAAACATTGGAGCTGGTCTACACTGGTCTACAAGCTATGTAGAGGCCTATTTGTCACTTATTTGTTTCCACTAATTCAAAAGTTTTACTCGAGTTGTTGTCTTTAACTTGCCTTAAACAAAAACACATACACCATGTACTGCCAAGTAATTAGGTTCCCAAATCAGTCTTTGCTAGCATCTTTCTTTCAGATGTATTTACAGACTTTTTCTATAAGGTGTAAAGGCCACATATTAAACTAGCATAACAACTGTTAATTTGCAAATAGCCAACAACACATTTGGGGATGGAGAGCCTGAAGGCTGCCAGAGTTTTCCTCTGTTCTTCACGCACATTACACATTCTCACGCAGTTTTGGTTAGCATGACCCTGAGGATGAACCAATGAATCTCAGCCAAGACGGTTTCCAGTAGAACAGTTGTAGCTGAAGCGGAGGGACTTACTGGCCATCTCTACTCTCCTGTCATTGCGTCTCCGTCCTTGCATCATGTGTGGCCATCTATATTCATTGTTTCATGAGATTGTCCACCTCAGATCACGGAGGAACACCAGTGCTTAATTTTTTATAAAAATACGATTTTTTTCTGTGGCTCTGCAAGTTCTCCTACCACCACCTCCCTGCAGTTTGTGTCTGAAAATGCTGTTAAGCCTGAAGGCAACTTCAAACTAGGGCCTCTCTTGGTTTTTGGGATCTTTCTTTGGCTTCCGGTGAAATGTATAAAAACTAGTGAAGAAAAGTTATTGATATTTGCCTTTGCATTTGCCACCATAATACATGTGCATGTGTGTGTTATGTGAACATATGCCTTTTTTCTCCCTTGGAATATAAAGGAGGTGCTTGGAGTATAATGAAGTTGCTCTCCTGACAGCTCTTCACCTTGTCTACCATCTGAATGAGAGTGGTTTCATATTCTCTTCCCACAATTGACCTTTCCCAGGTCTACCAGTTACTTACGAATTTTAGTTGTGTCCAACACCCTTGCCACAAATTTGCTTTTCAAGTGGAAAACAGTAAATATTCCTCTACAATGTTCTATTGCTCTGCAAAATAAACGGGCAGAGGTTATAAAATAATGTGTACTGCACAATGGATTCTTCAGCTGCTCTCCAGAAATCCAGGAGCCTCTTTGAGTGCCAACCTTAATTTAATTTTTTCTGTTGTTCAGGTTGTCATGTGTTATGAATGGCCCTCTTGGTGATCCTGAACATGTTGGCAGAGACCTCAAGAATGTTCTTTTTGGGGATCCCTGGGTGGCGCAGCGGTTTGGCGCCTGCCTTTGGCCCAGGGCGCGATCCTGGAGACCCGGGATCGAATCCCACGTCGGGCTCCCGGTGCATGGAGCCTGCTTCTCCCTCTGCCTATGTCTCTGCCTCTCTCTCTCTGTGACTATCATAAATAAATAAAAATTGAAAAAAAAAATTAAAAAAAAAAAAAAAGAATGTTCTTTTTGGAAAAGAATCAAGATGGGGTAGCATTTGCAGAAAGCCTTAACCCAGATGATCATCAGGCATCTATAATTTACATAACCATTCCTTCAGTGGTTTGGGGGGATAGAGGAGGAATGGTGAGCATTCTTTAGCTCTTCATCACTGACTTTAATTTCAATGGCTTCTTAACTTCCTCACAGTTAAATCATTAATAATCATGAAGAGTCTACAAACTTTGGATTTAATCTTCATTAGTAAGTGAAACTCAAAGAGTAATATGCTTTAGTATATTACTAAATAGTGTAGACTGTTTCTCTATTATCCTTATAACCACCTTTCAGTCTTCAGGTTTCGGTGGTCCCCTTAACTCCAAGAAGTAAGTCCCATGGAATGATTTTGATCAGGGAACATGTGTCAGTAACTATTTTGTGACTTTTAGCTCCAGCTATGTTTTGTGGGTTGGCCAGAGTTTATCACACAACTTCCACTCTGGGAAATCTGCCCATACTTAGGCTCTGGGGGATAGGGGAGAATGGAGTATGATTGTGGAAGGGGTAAAAGAGAGAGATTTTCCTTTGACTTTCTGTAGTGAGTTAAGTGGTTTGGTGTGAAGTAAGTGCAGGTGGCTACAGGCCACTCCCTATCCAAGCAGGACAAATGAAGGTCATTTTGCTCTTTCAGGGAGCTGAAGGCAAGCCTGCCATGGGTGGGAGGGGGGAGGCCACCTGGGGGCTGGGACTGGGGCCAGGAGAGGATGTCACAGGATTTGAAGACCTTCTCTGGATGAAGGATCACAATGGGTAATCCCTCAAGGTTTCATCTTTCCTAGAACCCTGTGAGGTAATTCTTACTGCCTTTATTTTTCCACATGGAAAAACTGAGATAACTCATGATTACACTGTCCAGAAGTAGCAGAAAGTGGCCTAATTAGAACCCTTGTTTTTCAAGGATAATCCACCGTGTGTGCATTCTCTCGCACATGCACTCTCGGTCCATTTCAATCAGATTTGCAAGGAATTTTGGTTTTATCTCAGTCAAGTTTATAATTGCTAAATCAAGATGTGAGCATCCAGATCACCGAGAATTTCAACTAACCCAGTTTCTCAAGTGGGGTTGTGGACTACTTACCTTGAAATCACTGCAGGGAGCTGGGGAGGTAGGGACTCATTGAAAATGCTGGTTCCTGAGCCCTGCCTCAGACCAGCTAGATCAGAAGTCCTGGGGTGGGGCCCAGGTATAAGCACTTGTGCACTAAAATGTGAGAGCCATGCAGTGCAACCATTTTTGTAGAGTCCCCTCCCCACCCCCCACCAAAGGCCTTGGGAATCAGGATAGCTAACCAAGTGTCTGCAAGCTGCCAGTGTATAAATTCTGCCTGAGGAGCATCTGGTTTTATCTCCACCTTTTACACAAAAGGAAGCTGTGGTTTGCAGGGTTTAAGCAACTTGTTAAAATTCTCATGGCTTATTTGTGGTAGAGTGGGGACTAGAACCAGTTTTCCTTTTTTTTTGCCCTGAAACTCTCTGCCTCCAGCCTTTTAAAAATCAGCTAATCAAGGAGACTTGGATCCATTTCAGTCCTGTCAGTGACCCTACACTCCACATAAAAGATGAGTCCTGTGAGAACCACCATTCTAATTCACACTCATTTGAATGTTGAAAAAAGTGCATTTCTTCAGAGTTCTCTGTAGGAGGTGGAAAGATTCAATAAGCTAGCTAAAAGGGGTTCCAGCTAACACACACACACACACACACACACACACACACACACACACCACCCTACAGCTGGATCTATCACAACATGAAAGAAGGGACTGGCACATGCACCATCTATGCAAGACTTTTGTGAATTCTTCAGTTTTTGGAGATGGTTTCTTAAACTATACATTGAAACAGTTCCATGACGATTAAGCTGGAATGTCACCATGGCCTCAGAAGTAAGAGAATTTGCATCTCTGGGATCCATGTGCATGTTGTAACATAGGCATTTCACTTTTTTTACACCGAGGGTCTTACACTGCGGTTGACATTTTTTAGTTTATAGAACTGAACACATCGATTGCTGTATAGTACTGCAGGAACAACAGGAGGAAGAGACTGCTTGGGAGAACAGTTCAGCTAAGAAACAAATTCCCATGCACAATTTATTTATTATTTATAATTTCTCATAGAGTGAATAGCATGAAAGATATTTCTTCGGTGGGGGGCCATGGGGAAGACACCAAATCCTGTTTGTTTGTGTTTTCACTCTGGATTCCAAATAATGGGACTTGTCATAGAAAGCTTGGACCCTAGGACGCCTGGGTGACTTAGCGATTGAGCGTCTGCCTTTGATTCAGGGTGTGATCCTGGGATCCAGGATCGAGTCTGCATCTCCTGCAGGAAGCCTGCTTCTCCCTCTGCCTATGTCTGCCTCTCTCTGTGTCTCTCATGAATAAATAAATAAAATCTTAGAAAGAAAGAAAGAAAGAAAGAAAGAAAGAAAGAAAGAAAGAAAGAAAGAAAGAAAGAAAGGAGAAGGAAGGAAGGGAGAAAGGAAAGAAAGGAAAGGAAGGAAGGAAGGAAGGAAGGAAGGAAGGAAGAAAGAAAGAAAGAAAGAAAGAAAGAAAGAAAGAAAGAAAGAAAGAAAAAGAAAGAAAGGAAAAGGGAGGAAGGAAGGAAGGAAGGAAGGGAGAAAGGAAAGAAAGGAAAGAAAGGAAGGAAGAAAGAAAGAAAGAAAGAAAGAAAAGAAAGAAAGAAGGAAAGAAAGAAAGAAAGAAAGAAAGAAAGAAAGAAAGAAAGAAGAAAGAAAGAAAGAGCAAGCTTGGACTCTGCCTCCAGGCCTTCAGTAATAAATACAGGTACTTTGTTTTGTTCCGAATTGTTTCATCTCTCTCTCTCTTTTTTTTTTTTTTTTTTAAATTGTTTCATCTCTTAAATCTTAACTTTACATTAGAGGTGGTAAACTCCTTTGGACTTTTTGCATTTCTTGTTTGTTTATACACCATCATAGAACCTATTTTTGCTTAATAAATAGTTTGGGGCACAAAAGGAGGTGCCTATTTGTTTTTTCTTTCAACATGGTATTTTTAAGTGCCTTCTGTGCTTAGTATTATACTCCATCCAGGTTACTGAAGGCAGCTGTATACAACAGGCAGTTTATATTTATTGCTTTGCATAAGGCGGAAGGAATGAGTAAGGTTTAATTAAGAACATGTGCTTGGGGATGAGGCAAGTTTTTTGATCCCCAGCAATGATTCTTATTGCCCCTTGTATGATCTTGGGCAAGTTGCTGAACACCACTTTGCCTTCGTTTTCCATGAGTTAATAGTAACCCGGCGGTGTTATGAAGATTAAGTAGAAGAATGCATGAGTAAGCACTCAATACATGATAAGTGCAATGGCCAGTATTATTATTTTTAGCAAGAACAATAACAATAGCAGTAGGTCCATTTTTGTTTTGCTGTTTAAATATATTTTTTATTAAAGTTTTCTCTATTTAAGTAATCTCTACACTTAATGTGGGTCTTGAACTCACAACCCTGAGATCAAGAGTCACGTGCTCTACTAGCCAGGAGCTCCAAGGGAGTACCCCATTTTTAAGGGGGTGATGGTGCTGAATTATCTAGGTGCTCATTTCTTTTGACTTTTGGCCTTTGGAAGGAACAGCCAGGCTTAATTTCTGGGTTCGTTTTTGTCATGTGTGTATATATGTTTGGTTTGTTCTTTTTTTCCAAAGTTGAGAGTGCTCCGTTTATATCCATATTTTATGGTGTTTCCATTTTAAACATACTCTCCCAAGTTAAACAAGCTGAACTTCTAAGCATGGAAGTCTGAAGATATCTGCTACTCTGAAAGAATTTTTTTGTTGTTTGTTGATTGTTTTTTTCTCAAGTTTTTGGTCTGAGGAAAGGACAGTAATTCCTTGGCTGTGGGCTGAAACAAAAAAATAATAATAGGAGCTAGTAACTGAAGAGAAATGGTGAGTGTGCGAGTGAAGAGTTGGTCATCTCGATGGCTCTCCTTTCTCAGACAGTCAGGTGCATTCTGGGAAAGTTAACTGGATTCAACACACTCACCTTGACAGGGTCACCTTTAAGTGCCAGGCGCAAAACTATAATGAGCTTCCTTTCTCATAATTCCTCTTTTCATGATTTTTCTCAGCTGGATTCTTCAAAGGATTATTTGTAAAGACCTTTATGGTGTGTTATGATTTAATCAGATGTAGCTGGAATTTCCCAAGATGTGTTAATTATGATCGCCACACAAGTGCAACAGAGGAAGCAAAATGTTTTTCATTTGGGCAGGTTGAGGGTTTGTTGAAAATGTACTTAGGGCCATTAGGATCAAATCAAAATATAGTGCATGGTAATTATGCATGAAATAAAAGATTACCTGCTGTTTAAGTAGCCAGTTTCCTGATAATATTGCAATAAAGTCTTGAGAGAAAATTGGTTTCCCAATAGCAGTAGAACACCTTATTTAAGGGACAGAGTGAACTGTATTAGATTGAAAAATGAAAAAGAGATAGGGAAAAGAAAAAGTTTTTTTTCATGCAAATTATCAGTGCATCTTTTCCTCAGTATTAAGGAAAAATTACTGGTTTAGTCTTTCCCTTGATCAAAATGGAGAATGATTTGTTTGCGTTTAGGCAGCAGTGAAGTTGATGTATTGCAGATTTGATTAAATCCAGGAAAGAATATATGTCTCACGTAAGAAAGGAAACGTATATGTTAGCTTTAGCAGGAGAGAGTAAAAGCCTGATTTCAGACCTACCCCAAAGTGGAAGCCTAGCTCCCATGCTTCCTCCTAGCTCCATGAGCTCCTGCCTCCATCTTCCTTAACCTCTGTCCTTCGGTTTCTCTCTTGGCAAAGTGGGGATGTCAGTACAAAGACCCTGCTGTAAAGATTAAATGAGATAAGATATATAAAGCACTTAGAGACATTTATTGTGTAGTAGTGATAAATTACTATGAGATGTTGTTATCATGCCAGCTAGGGCTGTGGCTGATTAAAAGTAGTCTGGAGAGCAAGGGTTTGGAACAGCTTAAACGTTGGAACCCTGGACAGTCAAATACACATAAGGGAGGGCTCCCCTTCTCTGTTGGAATTGGATGCTGCTTTGTGGACCTGTCATGATGAGCATGATACAGACTTTATAACTGTGCTGATGTGAAGAATTTTCCATATCACCCATTGGATAATGATGTGTTTTTTTGTTTTGTTCTTTACCTTTTAAGGAGAATTAAGTTATGAAATAGACCTAGTTGTGGTAATTTGGCTGGCAAAATAGGTGGTTTCTGTGAAGTGTTGTTTTGTTTTGTTTTTGTCACGGACCTGAACTTGATGAAGAAGAAATACTTTTCTTGGTTATTCCTCTAGTGCGAAATTTAGACATTGCCCCTCTGTTCATGATAGGAGGAGTTTCTATTAACCCCACAGGTCTGAACCTCTGTGTGAATAGTTAACACATACTTAGGGTTAAACATTAATTACAAAAAAGTCTTTTTTTTTTTTCCTGTTCAATTGCTGAAAATGTTACTTCTTATTGAGCAGAAGAAAATTTCAAGAAGAAGGAAAGATTCTTATTCCGTATGTATCAGGGAGGTACCCCCTAAGCCCTGAGGTTTGTATATGGTCTTCTCAGTTGCACCATGTCCATTGAAATTATGTAATCTGAGGCTTCTCACTCCCAAATGCCAGCATCATCTTTGGTGGACTCTGGAGCTAATTTCCCCTTGTTTTCTATGCAACCAATGAAAACCAAATGGAGATGCTTAGTGCTGTGCTGCTGGGGGAGTCTTCGAATTGGCAGCACTGATTTGGCTTCAGGTTGTTCATTGATGAGTAGTGATCAGCCCCTGTGATCTTTAATATTCTAATGCTGCTGATAGATGCCCCAGACACCAGACATTTTGTAATTGGATACGAAATCATTCTGTACTTTAAGACAGAAGAAAAACAACATATAAGTTGTTTTATCTTGTTTTATCTTCAAGTTCCCGTGTGTATGCTGGTTATATCTTTCCACGGTCAAGTTAACTCTCAGATACTCCATTATCTCAAGCACAACATGAAAGATACAGAGAGTAAATTATTATGAAATCGGGGCACCTGGGTGGCTTAGTCAGTTAAGTGTCTGCCTTCAGCTCAGGTCATGATCTCAGGGTCCTGGGATCAAGTCCCATGATAGGTCCCCTGCTCAGCGGGGAGCCTGCTTCCCCCTGTCCCGCTGCCCCTACCCCCTGCTCACTCGCTCTCTTTCTCTCTCTCTCACATTCTCTCTCTCTCTCTCAAATAAATAAATACAATCTTTTTTTTAAAGTAAATTATTATGAATTCATTTATTTTCAACTCTACCTTTTGCTTCATTTGTTTAGCTGACATACAGAATGCTCCACTCCCTCTCCTAGGCATCTGGGATGCAAGAGTGAGTCAGACAACGGTTTCCATTTGTGTGAAATTCACACTTCTCCTGAATGGAAGTTGTTGGGATTCTTCAAGGTGTCCTTTGCCTCTGTGGTTATATGTGGAATGAAGAATTCAACCAGAAGGCAAAATACCCTACAAATCATATTTTGTTAAACAAATCTCCATTGCCCCTCCCCCCCATCACCACCACCACTACCACACTTATACACACACAAACCTTAGTGGGAGGAGGAAGGAAAGACAAGATAAAATATACCGTGCATGGCAGAGTTTGCTGTGATTGTACCAAAGGTCTCTATAACTCCAATCTCAATAATTGGTATTGTGTAGAATCAGCCATTGGCTTGCTTCTTGTTGCCCTCAGCAGATAGTTCCTCACTTTCCTGGTATCAAAAGTTCTATTTTCTCTATAAACTTATGATGATGGCTATTTTTATTTCTTTCTCTTTCACAAGCATTAAGTACCCTACAAGCCAGTATGATAGCTGACCTCAAGAGATCCTTATAAAAACTTTGCAGACAAGAATTGTAAAGCACTTCATTGGAATTCTACTAATTCTGGAGTTTGGATCAACTGAGAGGGTTGTCTAGACGGAAGCTTATCTTTGCTTTACATTGCTATCTTCAAAGATAATGTAAATTAAGAGGATAGGGGAAATATTTAAAGTATATAAGTAAACAAATGATAAAAAGCACTGTAATTCCCCAAAGCAGTTTCTTTGAGAACGCACAATGGTTTTGTACTTAAAATTAATATTCCATATTTTATAGCTTTCACCAGCTTTAATCAGCATAACTATTTAGTCAAAATTATTGAGAGTTTCATCAAATGAACCTGACTCCCCAGGGGTGGGTGGAGGAGGTGGGTTGCCTGTAAAAATCAATTTATATGTGGGGTAAACAGCCACACACATTATGCTCTTGGGAATAAAGCAGTTAGCAGAGGCTAAATTTGATTTGCCATATTTATAGCAGCAACCTAAGCAGTTTCTGCTTTTCCTAGCCTGGATTCCTAGAAAGAAGAGTATTCCACACGGATAATGGCTTTCTGTAGCCACTGTGTAGCCTGCGGTACATTCTTCTACCAGGAGGTGGCGGTTCTTTCAATTTCCGGAGGCTGATCCCCTGACCAAGATTGAGATTACCTGGTAACTGAATGAGGAGAAACGGGGGACCAGAACTGACAAATGAGCGCTCTATAAATGGACAATACTTGAGGCAACTAAAAGAAGGAATTGATTGCCTTGTTAGCTTTTTCCCCTGCATTGATCATGCTAATTACAATCTGAAGTCTCACAAAACAGATATTGAATCACTAATTTATGGAGGATACTGAGTGAAGAATTCATAGCTCACTCAGAGAGTTGGGGGATCTCTAAGACCCCTCTTTTTTTTAAAGACTTATTTATGTATTTATTCATGAGAGTCAGAGAGAGACAGAGACAAGCAGTAGGAGAAGCAGGCTCCCTGCAAGGAGCCTGATGTGGACTTGATCCCAGGAGCCCGGGTTCATGACCTGAGCCAACCTGAGTCAAAGGCAGATGCTCAACCACTGAGTCACTCAGGTGGCCCTGCACCCATTTGTAAGTAGGCTCTACACCCATTGTGGGACTCAAACTCATGACTCTGTGATCAAGTACCACATGTGCTACCAGCTGATCCAGCTGGGCTCTCCTCTAAGACACCTTTCAACTGTGAGATGAGATCTGTAGTTCCGTGCAAGGCAACCACAAGGAAAAGAGTTGTTTACACACTGTGTTTCAAGACCCCAGCAGCTCAGCCGGCCACATAAAGGTCGTGTTCCAGGAACATCTTGTTGTGGAGACCTGCAGTTTCTCTTGGATGCTCTCCTGAGAAAGACCTAGCTTTCAGGTGCAAGGGCAATGCTTATTTTCTGTGAGAATATTTGTCCTCAACCTGAATACAGTTGAATCTTACTTTATATGTAAGTTCTGAAATTAAGTGCTGTAAGTTTCATGTTTGCAAATAGCATCTAACTTGAAGAACTTAAAAGCTTTTAGAAATTCACATGTATACACTCATAAAATGTCAGCTCACCTCATAATAATTCTTTTGGTACATCCAGATTTTTGTATGCTGGGTTTGCTTAAATTCACTATAAATTTTAATTGCAAACCATATTCAAGTCAGTAATTAATGTCAGGGATACCTATTTATCCTCAGGCCTATACGCTAGGATTCCCCCCACCCCACCCCAATTCCATATGCTTCTCCCTTGACATCTGCTTCAAACTCAAGAAGTGCTTTGGACAAGCAAATGCCTTGATATTTCACCAGGGTTAGTTTGCTCAATACCAAAGCAAATGGTATTGAGGTTATTTTTCCACTGAAAAAAAAAAAAAAGTTTGCAATTATTAAGTAGCGTATTGTAGCTCGTTTGGTTTCCTTTTCTTGCAGCCAGAATCACAAGGGTAAGGGCGTAGCATAGACCATCTCAGGCATATTTCACCACTGTGGAATCCTTCCTGGTTATTATTTGAAAAACAAAGGATTCCTTGTAGCCCTTCAGTGCACTAACACTCCATGCTTTGCCCCAGGCTTCTCGTAAGTAGCAGTGTCCCAAATTAAATGTCTAATTTCACCGCTTAAACGTTTGTGGGGGGATCCCTGGGTGGCTCAGCGGTTTAGTGCCTACCTTTGGCCCAGGGTGCGATCCTGGAGTCCCGGGATCGAGTCCCACGTCGGGCTCCCTGCATGGGGCCTGCTTCTCCCTCTGCCTATGTTTCTGCCTCTCTCATGAATAAATAAATAAAATATTTAAAAAAGAATAGATATAAACAATATCAACAAATGTTTAAAGGATACACACCTGAAGATACGGCAGAAAATTTAGTCATGAGAGAATATTGTAAAAAAAAAAAAAAAAAAACTTTATAAAAAAAAAAAAAAACATTTGTCGGCACAGTATCCAGGATGCTCATTATCACTTCCCCAAGATGGCCGCTTTAGGCAGCTGATTTGGTCAAAACCAAATTCTAATTAAACTATTTTAGTTTGGGGGCACCTGGGTGGCTCAGTGGGTTGAGCATTCGACTCTTGATTTTAGCTCAGGTCATGATCCCAGGGGCATGGGATCTAGGCCCACGGCAGGCTCTGCCACTCAGCAGGGACTCCACTTGAGATTCTCTCTCCCTCTCCCCCTGCTTGTGTGTGCTCATTCGCCCTCTCAAATAAATCTTTAAAAAAAAAACAAAAACCCTTTTAGTTTTACACCCCTGTTTCACAATTTTCTCCATTTATCTTGCATGGTGAAATTCCTTGCACAGATTTGATTTATCTGCAATTTATCTTGCACAGATCTAGGTACTTATGTACAAAAGAAGTGAAACTGTTCCCTAGGATCCATTCATTTCCCTGATTTCCTTTTCTGTGTAATCTCAGTGAGTACCTCTAAGAGGAGGTAGTGGTAAATGATTTGTTTTGGGTTTCGGTGAATAGAAACTGGAAGAATCCATTAAGTTTGGAGCTTTTTGTAGGTTGTTGAAGAAAGCAAAGGCATAGTGGGGATAAATTGTGTATGTGGGGGATGCATTTACGTTACTTATACCAAATAGTATCAAGTTTTATCATGGAAAATACAAATTGCATTCAATTTACAGATAAGTCTACATTTTATATTGTATTAGTTATTTATTATGTGTACTCATTGTGCTAAATCTCATGTTCTAGTCACTGTTCATCATAGCCCGGTGAAGTCACATCGAAGCCTTGAGATTCTAAACAACTTAACTATGGTTATAGAGAAAGTAAGTGGCAAAATTGGGCAGCTAGGGCGGAAGTGGGATATGCTGTTAAACATCCAGCCTCCTTCAGTCTGGGCTCCTCACCTCCAACACCAGGTTCCAATGCCTGGTTCCACGTGGCTTGGACAACTGTATCATGAAGAAACATTACAATGCATTCACAGAAGCCTGGGCTCTGGAACCAGACAAACATGGGCTCAGTCTCATTGTTTCCTACTCTCTATGACCTCTAGTGTTCCCATCTGTGAAATGGGGACGATGGATATTTACCATGGAGGGTGACTGGGAGGTTAAGTAAGATGGTTGAAGGTGTGCATGCAGCCAGCCTGTGCATCAGGCAGGCAATGACAATGATGGTGGTGAAGGTGATGAGGATGTGGTAGGTTATATGTCCCCTCCTGACTGGGTAGTGCTCCCACCCCAGTGCTTACAGCTTGAGGGCACTTCTGACACTGAAGGGTGAAACATCTTAGGCTATGGGGAACCTGAGGCAGAGCAGCATGATGGCAGCACCAGTAATAAGGCAGCGAGGCCAGCGAGGGAGGCAGGAGGCCGGCAGGGCAGGCCCTGTGTCCCAGGCTATGAGAATCCTGTGTCTCCTACAGGAAAATGGCCTGTCCCCAGGCTAGCTTTCCCCAGACAATGCAACTCTGCCAGCTAGCCATTCTCAAGCCATTCTCATTCCCTCCCTCCAGGCACCAACCTGTTACAATTTTCCCAGGTGCGATGATGGCAGTTGGAGGAGGTGTCTAACATTAGACCCCAGAGTTCATCCCTGGGGCCCTTGAGCTGATAGACCCTAGCTGATTTTAGCAGGAACCAGAGCCTTTGTTAAAGGGTGGTCCCAGGAAATCGAACAGTGGAGATAAATCCACTCTACTCTGGTTCTCAGCGGCTTCCATGAAGAGACTTCCATGTGGAGTAAAACGCAAATGATTAGTAGAGAAGCTGGAGATGAGAAGTGTGAGACTTATGGATGGAAATGGTGTGTTCAGGGGGGAAAAAAGATCTTTGAATCTATTTTTGACTGAATAATCTAAACTTCAGTAAATCATTTACTTTTGACTGGGTGAATCGAGAAAAGGGTCCAGTTCTACTTGCAGGGAAGAAACCTGGTGCCTATGGGTCACCATTAAATGCTCAATACATATTTGCTAACCAGTGGGTCAGAGATTATTGTTTTGCTCTGCTACAAAAATTTTAGTTTTCCTTGATTATTGTTGCTGTTTTAGTTTGGAAAGCAAATAAGCTGCCAAATAATTATGTTAGAAGTAGCAATCCCAGTAGAAGGAAAGGTGAATTTTTGGTCTAGATTGGACTTAGAGAATATTTTGGTGACACAGGTTTTTGTCTTAGTTTATATATGAATTTAGCATCTCTGTCTCTCCATTCCCAAACAGTGGGGCAGGAGGAGTGGTGATTTGTGCTGACCCAAGTATGAGACACATACTTTTGACGCAGGTTTTGTTCTTCTTTGAATTCAAGTTCTTTTTAGGAGGGTTAGGGCCATCGGTGGAACCTGTCTCTGTAGGTTTCATCTCTCTGGGTCCTGTCCACACCCTGCCACTCTTTCTCACTTGGCCTCAACTTTTGTTCTCTCTTTATGCTTTAACATCTGGATGCTTTCCTGTGAGAATGAAATTCTGTTCACAAAGAACCCTGCACTTGAGAAAAGCCTTGAAGGATTCTTCTGCTTGGCCTTAGTCCCCAGTTCAGTAAGTCTCTAAACCTTTGAAAATAAAGCACACCTATTCAGAAGACTTGTCAGCAGGTACCTTGAGGTGGTATTTGGTTTTGTTATAGGAATTAGAAGCTGTCCTGTTCCCTCCCTTTCCAAAGTAACCAGAGTTCTGCTTTTACTAGTCTCAGTTTTAAAATGAGCTGATTGTAATGGCTCTGAAGATAAGATCAGTTTGATACCTACTGCTGATATTCTACGGAAGCCCCTTTCAACAGAAACATAGTTAAGTATCTTGAGCTGCACAGATACACTTTCAACTTTAAGCTGGAAATGAGCATTTTTGTCTTTTTTAGAGACTAGGCAAAGGGAGAAGGAAAAGAATGAACTTTTTATGCTCCTTCCACCCCAAACCCTCCATTAAAAAATAAAAAGCAAAAGCAAGTGGGGCACCTGGTGGCTCAGTGGGTTAAGCATCTGCTTTCAGCTCAGGTCATGATGCCAGGGTCCTGGGATTGAGTCCCACCGTGGTTGGGCTTCCTGCTCAGCGCGGAGTCTGCTTCTCCCTCTGCCCCTCCCTCTGCTCATGCATATGCCCCCCCCTTCTCTCTCTCTCTCACACATAAGCTGTCTCTCTCTCAAATAAATAAAATCTTTAAAAAAATAAAAGAAAAATAAAAAGCAAGTACAAATATGCCCACATTCCTTAAAAGTCTGCTTTGCACCATTAGAATGTCTTACACATTGGCTCTGAGTGTATAATATGCAGGACAGGGTGTAGTTTTTTAGAAAACCTAACCTAAGGGGACCTTGCGGAGTTTGCATATCTTTAACCACCCCCTTGCACACACACACAGATACACATGGAAAACTGTCTCGGTCAAATCCCTAATCCTTTCAGATGAGATTAGGATCTACAGGTACAATTTTACAATAAGACACAGTCCTGATTAAAACGTTGCATGCGTGGTACCTAGTAAGAACTTGCCTCCTCTACTCTTTCTTTCTTTTCTTGATTTTATTTATTTATTCATGAGAGACACAGGCAGAGGGAGAAGCAGGCTCCATGCAGGAAGCCTGATGACCCCAGGATCACAGCCTGGGCCAAAGGGAGGCACTCAACCGCTGAGCCACCCAGGCGTCCCCCTTAGTCTTTCAATAAAAGTTTGGATTTTCCACTCTACAACTTTGGTTATATTCCATTCCAGAGTCATGGATTGGTAAAAGTGTATCAGATTTCTGATCTCCTGGGCAAGGAAACGGAGGCCCAATGAGTAGCTGTGACTTCTTCGGGGCAAGGCCAGGACCATGCCAGGGCTTTCTGGGTTCCTATCTCAGAGTCTGTCTACTGTTTAAGGCCACGTAGGTAAGATCTGCATCTGATAAAGAGCAGCGGCCTTTCTCTTCTGGGCCGGGGCAGCACAAACTCATTGGCATTCAAGGAATTATTGGCTGTTTATCAGACGCCCTGGCATCTCTTTAGACAATTTAATTTAGTGGCACTGTTTTGCTGGTTGAATAGTTTGCGACTTTGTCAAAAGTAATGGATTTAACCAATTCCCTGCTTTTATCTTGGTGTCTTAGCAGTCTTCGAAGAACATCAGCTCTAATGAGGTGATACAGAATATTCTTAAAACACTTACACGTGGGATTTTCTGCTTTTCGTATTTGCTACGGTTCCTCTGCACCTACAAACCTCTTCCCGTCTGTTTGTGTATAACTCTTTGTGACTGCTAACACACAGTTGTCGCCGAGACACAAAGCAAGGAGAGCCACTCTTCCGGAACTGTCAGATGGTTCAGGTTACACAGGAAATCGTGACTGTGTTGTTACAGCCTGGGAAAAGTGAAACGGCCTGTTTCAAACTTGCCACTTCATGTATCAAGGTAGAAATTGCCTCGGCCACAGGACTGAATTCTGCAGAACACTTTGCATTTCCCGGCTGGCGGTGCCTTCCCCACAGAGGCAGGTATCTTGAACCCGCTTGCCCGTGTATTTATACTCTCCAGACTCTGCTCTTTGCCCGTGGGGAACATAGGCCTTTTGGTCAGGAACCCTAGCCTGGTCTGCTTATTGCTTCACATGGGAGAATCGTAAGCTGAGAAAGCAAAGATAGCTCTTTTCTCTGTTTTTTTTTTTTTTAAGATTTTATTTACTTATTCATGAGAGACACACAGAGAGGCAGAGACATAGGCAGAGGGAGAAGCAGGCTCCCTGTAGGGAGCCCAATGCAGGATTCAATCCCAGGACCCCAGGATCACATGCTGAGCTGAAGGCAGACGCTCAACCACTGAGCCACCCAAGTGCCCCTCTTTTCTCTGTTTTAAAATACTTTCTCGGAATCATTTGTGCCTGCCCCTAGAATGGTAGTTAGGGCCTTCCAGCAGTAGTAAGGAAATACTGTTTTTACTTTCCATTTTGCTATTTTAGAAACCCATACTTGGGACTCCCGGGTGGCTCAGCGGTTGAGTGCCTCCCTTCAGCCCAGGACGTGGTCCTGGAGTCCTGGGATCGAGTCCCACATCAGGCTCCCTGCGTGGAGCCTGCTTCTCCCTCTGCCTGTGACTCTGCCTCTCTCTCTCTCTCTCTCTCTCTCTATCTCTCTCTCTGTGTGTGTCTCTCATGAATAAATAAATAAAATCTTTAAAAAGCAAACAAACAAAACCCATACTTATAACTTCCGGACCTATTTCTACAGTATCATGATTTATTAAAAACCACACTGAAAAGAGAGCCGGGAGGTTCAGATTATCTGTAAACAGTAGATATTTTAAAATCATTTTGCTGTACCTTTTAAATTTGCTGCTTTTGTTGTTATTTAAAGATTCCATCTTCTTTGAATATTGTTCATCAGAATGAGAGGACTGGTAGTGCCCAGGGTACACTTGGGATGGAACATTGTTCTATGGGAGGCTAGGTTGGGTGGTGATATGCTCTTGGGAGCACATTTGTTTTAAATAATTCACAGATGCAAAGAGTTTGCAGAATGCAGATTTAAATTACAGCCCTGCTGGGCACTGGTGGTATTTGAAGTAAGGCTCCAGATTCAGGCCAGCATTTGAACCTCCGTTCCATTCGTTGTTTGTATCATTTAGCAAGGATGTAGGTTAATCTACCTGACAGGGAGCGCAGAGGTGGGTGGGGTGCTCCACAGTTGGTTCATTCCATGGCTCAGGCACATTCGTGGGATTCCAGGTACTTTGTACCTTTCCACTTTGCCAAGTCAGCACTCCAGTTGAGGTAACAAGCTGATTCTTCTCCTCCCCTGAGGGCATGGCAACTTCTAGAAGCAGTGCCTTCCTTGGTCTCCTGTTGGGAGTGGGGAGACCTTTCCTGGAACCCCTTAGCAAACTCCCTCTCCACCTCATCACTGGAGAGCTGAGGAGCAGCACTGTGACAGGCTGAATCAGCTGGAGCTGGGGTTAGCCTTCCCCCAAGCACATAGCCCCAGAAGGTAGTAGATAGGCAATGGGAATTCTTCTAGAAAGAAGAGTCCAGGACTGAAGTGGATGTTGGAGGGATAATCAAGTCGCCTATCACAGCCTCAATTTCTCCAGTGGTAAAATAAGGATAATAATTATACTTAATAGGATCATTGTGAGAATCCAGTGAGGTAGTACATATACAGCACCGGAAAGTGTGCCGGACATGTTAGAAGCATTCAATAAATGGGAGCTGTGATTATTACAATATTGAAGGCCTTATAATCAATCCCCTGGTCTCATAATAAATGTTACGCTAAAAAAAGGGAGAGGAATGAAACAGTTGTGGGAATACTCAGCTCCATGGCTGCGTAACAGACTACAGTCTGGACTAGAATCACAGGCATCATTTGGTCTTGAACATTTGGGGCTCATCATTTGACATATTGAGCCCTAAGTATTTGGGGCTTTCGGGAAGGCATTGTTGGAAGAAGTGTGGCACACTGGATGGACAGGAGCTGCAGGAGCAGGGCACAGCAAGTGAGCGGGAACTCAGGGCAGTGTTTAGGCTGCAAGCTTTGTGGGGGTTCCCAGGACAGGGGGAAAATCCATTTTCAGGATCATGGGAGCAGAATGAGTACTCCTCCCATAATCTGGGGACCCAAGCACAGTAACGCTAACTGGATGGTTTTATGAGGAAAGGTTAAAGCCCCAGTACATACATTTGTGTAGCTTGGCTAAGTGACAGCTGAGGAGCCAGCTGGGTTCGAGCTCAAACTAAGATAATAATCTACAAATCCCTGGAAGGCTTGAGAAACGAAAGAGGGAATTGTTATTTGGGGCACAGTGGGGAAAGTGGGTAAAAAGAAGAAAATCAAATTAATTAAAATGCACACATCCTTGCCAGTATTCAAAGCTATTACACATTGGGTTTTCTAACCATCTTATCCAGTCCTGTACTAAATATGGCTTGTAAATAGATCGGTCGACGAATAACATATTACTAGAAAGTTGATGAACCTCTTTGGTGCACACAGAGTCATCTTCCGTTTCTTCCGCCGATGGAGCACTGAAAGGGGTGGGGGAGTGGAAGGATCCTGAGGCTTCACTGGAAAATATCTTCTCACCAACATTTTTTTGAGAGTTTATTTTGTTTTCCTGCTAAATTATAGTTTCCTTCAAGAAACTATGTCCTCCTCAAATTTTCATCTGTGCTAGCAGAGTACCTGAGATGAAGTCCTTACTCCTTAAATGTTGGCTGAGGAGGCACTGAACAGGTGAACCAATGATCTTTTAAATATGACATGGATATTGTATTCAGATAATATTTTAATATTTTGCTATCATCTGTACTACTAATGTACGTGCTATTTAATAAAGACAATGTGGTGTTGTGTATTTAAAAAGAAAAAAAAAAGAATTCATTGTGACTGACTTGGGGCAGGTCCTAGGATTGTCCAAATGAGCATCAGAAGGATGATCACCAGATGAGCTTCAGAAGCCACTTAGAAGCCATGTTTTGTGTTTTCCAATGCTAATAATTTCTGATAGTGATTTCATTTACCCTTCAGTAAGATCCACACCTTCTCGACCCAGGGGTCAGCAAGCTTTTTTCTTTGATAAGCCAAATAGTAAATATCTCTGGTTTTGTGAGCCATCGGACTCTGTCATAACCATTCACTTGTGCCATTGTAGCGTGAAGATAGCCATAGATGATACCTAAGTGAAAGAGCATGGCTGTGTTCCAGTAAAACCATTTATCAACATTGAAATGTGAATTTCACATAGTTGACGTTTTTAAAAAAATTTTTTTATTTCCAACCATTTAAAAATGTGAAAAATCACTCTTAGTTTTGCAGGCTATAGCCAAGACAGGCAGCAGGCCAGATTGGGCCATGGGCTGTAGTTTGCAGACCCCTGAAGTAGACTGAAGTCATCTACTTAGGACTAGGTGTGCCCTCAGCAGAGGAAGCGGTCTCCATAAAAAAGCCTAATTCAAAAAATCGGAAGTAGACAGAAGAACGGCTTGTATGAAGCCATTTGCACCTACCCCTAGTACTGTCCTAATTCCACTGGTTCTTACTATCTGCCTTTTTCCTTAGGCAGCAGAATACCCCAGTGAGGCCAGAGTCCCGGTTCATTCTTCCCCATAGTCCAAGGGTCTAGTGCTGATGAGGGAATGAGCACAAGAATCAAAGAATCAGATTTGTGTATACAAGAGGTGCTTCTATTAACTGAGTTACCAAGCATGAAATTTCTTTGGAGGAAAAACAAAAACAGGAGATCCACTGCACTGCTGTCAGTTTGCCTGGAGACTTTGCACCTTCATAAATAGGCTTTGTAAGACATCAGGAAGAGTGACCAGGCAAGGGGTGGGGGGGTGGGGGGGTTGTTTCAGCTGGGAAGTATGCAAATCATTTAAAAAAGATTTCCATTCCTACAGACTCAGCGTTGACCAGGTATTTTGGTCCTTCCCCTAAAATGACCTGTCATTAATGATACTCTAAAATGTTACCTCTTCTCCAGCTTTCCACTTGAACAGAGGGACTGATTAACCAGCTCTCAGGGAAGGTTTCCATTAGTAAAAGATCTCAAATACAATTAAATTTTTTTTAACTAGGAACCATCCTTTTGTATGCATTGATATTCTTAGTTCTGACATTGATTTAATTAACCCTTATCTTAATTAGGGCCCAAAAGTTCAATACCACTCTCCCCTATAGACATTGCCCCATTTTGTTTAAAAATAAAGAAATGCATTTTTTTTTCTTTTTACATGTTTGTTTCTCCATGGATAGTGTAGAGAGTCAGTAAAATCCTCCTATTAAACATAGGATAAGGGGGATGTACTCAGTGTAGTTAAAGTTCTGGGCTGGTTTCCACTAAAACAATCAAGATGAATTTGAGTATTATCACAATTCATTTAATGGTCCAATATACAGATTTTTTTTTTTTTAACCTCCTTCAGTGCCCATCTTTTTGACCTGTTTTTTACCCTGAGGTGCTCATTATGGTTCTTTCAGGTCAGGATTATGTAAGCCCCAAAAGGGAAGATTCGGACCTGCCAGTGAAACTGGCCCAAAACAGCTTCCTTCTTCCTTTTGTGATCACTTCCATTTAGCGATCGTGTTGTCCTATTTTGACAAAGTAAAGATTCACTGTGGCAGGAGCTTAAATAGGAATTGGACTCATACCCCATTTCCAGGAAGAAATGGGAACAGCAAGCATTATCTGATGTAATTAAAGTGTGTTGAACCCTGAACAAAGTACCCAGTATAAATCCCCATTTGGCCCTTACAACCAGCAGGCTTAGAATCAGTGATATGAATTACCTGCTGGTTGGAAGGTCTGTGGCCTCTCCAAGGTCATGTTGTAGATTAGATAGCCAGCCTACTGCAGATTTCTAGGTAGTAATTTTAGAAGGGCACTCAAATGCCCCCTAGCCTCCCCTCTCTGAGCCCTAGTTATCTTGTCTACAGAATGGACATAATTTCATTTCCTATGTGGAATTGAGGTTGGGCTTAACAGAAGTGTTTTTAAGTATTTAGCACAGTTTCTCAGATTAGTATGTCCTCAAGAATGAGACTGTTACCTCTTCGCTTTCCTTTTCTGAACAACCCCCGAGAAAGTCTTCATTAGTAAAAGATCTCTTTTTTACCATGTTGAAATCTTTACCATATAACCTAGTTCCTTGGGGACTTTCTATCGTATTACTACTTATGTATGAAAGAGCTGAGTTCTCATTTCAATTCATTTACTTTGTTATGTTTCATAATTAACTCTCGAGGAAGCCGAGAGAGTAACTTTCGGATGTTTAGCCTTTTCTGCCTTGATATTTGTGTCAGATATTGACATTAAAAAATATAGGTATTTTCATTAGGTTTACCTGGAAATTATAAATGTAAGCTATCTCTCCAGTCCATTGTGATTTCTGTCTAATGCTCTCAAATATTTCAAAAGCCGTAAGTGTGTAGGCTTATGATGGATCCATTAACTTCACGTGGATATTTGTTATTCAGTCTAAATGCTCTTCAGCCAGTTCAACTGTCTTTTCTTTTATCCGACTTAATTTTTTCTTCTGAAAATGATCTTAAAGTGTTGACATATTTAAGATAACAAGGATTAGAAAATTGGGAATTTGCAAAATCATCTGGTTCTGAGGGTGAGAATGAGTGTTTGGGATGTTTGTCTCCCAAAGATACATTAACCTATCTCTTAAACTCACTTGACAAAGAATATTAGCGTCATTAGACAACATTTAAAATTCAGGCCTATCCGCCCTTCCAGTTCCAAGTTGGAATAGAGTTGTCTTCCACTGGGGAATAATTTGTCTCCATTAATTGAGAACAAATGTGCATGGGTGTTTTAATTACACAGTAAATTAGGGGAATTTAAGATGCAGAATATGCGAAAGCCAAGAATTCAAAACCAACAACTCAAAAACATAAGTAGATAAACAGGGAAAATATCTCCACATACGAGTGCAAGCAGGTCCCAAGATAAAGAAAGAAAAAAAAAAAAAAACAAGATCAAGACAAATTACTAGGGTTTTACTAAAGCTCCTTTCAAGCGGAACGAGTCTGATTTATGATTATAAGCCATTGTTGGCTGTACATGGCAGGTGGAAAAAAACATACTCCTAGGGTTACCCCGCAGTAACTGGCTTCAATAAGTGGCCACGTAATTCAGTGAAGAATAAACATTGAGGATTTCCTATGTGAATTTAAACTTTACAGAGCATTCCCCAAGCAAATATACAACCTACCCCTATGGAACCCTAAGAGTATATGCAAAACTATATGATTATGAGCTGATGCGGGGACAGGGTCTAGAACTTTCCTTAAATTCTCCCTGGAATCCATGATCCTAAAACATAAGAGTCAAAGCTGATGAGCAATATGGCCACTTGTTAACTTTGTCATTTAAATTTTTTTAAAAAGATTTTATTTATTCATGAGAGACACAGAGAGGCAGACACAGGCAAAGGGAGAAGGAGGTGCTCTGCGGGGAGCCCAAGGACGCAGGACTCATCCCAGGACCCACAGGATCACAACCTGAGCCAAAGGAAGATGCTTAACCACTGAGCCACCCAGGTCCCTCTGTCATTTAAATTAACTAAAAGTTACCTTCTTATAAACTTGTAGCCTCTTTTCTTTAGCCAAGCAGAGTTAAATGACTCCTATGCTCCCTGCCCACCCCAACCCTGTTGTGACAGCTAGAATGCTTTCAACCAAATTTGGTACTTTCTAGCAAGACTGGCTACTTTGTTACTGGTTCAGAGCATCTTTCTCTCTCTCTTCTTACCATGTACATATGAAGGTATTTCACTTTATTCATTTTTTAATTGCTCTGGAATATGTGTATTTATTGTAAACTACTATAAATCTTTTCTGGAAGCAGGTGGAATATAAATAACAGGCTTCCCCAAGATTTCAGAGTGCTGATTGATTGATTACAGAGTAAGGAGGGTGGAGGCTGTTTTTCTGTCCCTCTTGATGGTCGAGGGAATACCTACATCCTCTAATTGTCCTACTGATGGCACCTGGGAAAAGTTCTTTCCGAATGAGAGGCCCAGGAAGGGAGGAATGGGGACTTTGGAGAAACGGGGACTTTGGCTGACCTTTGAAGTGCAACTATGATAATTTCTGCCTTCTTAGTACTACTTTAGGCTAATTATTCAAATATGCTTACTTCTACTCTTTTTTTATGCTTTCACTGGGGGCTGTGTTCTTGCTGTTGCTGGTTTATCTTGTGTCCACCAGTAAACTTTGAGCTCCTTACAATGAGGATTATCATGCCTATTTATCAGTTATTCTTTGGGCAGTATTTCCCATAAAGTAGACAATGTGATTTAAGTTAATGATCAGGACACTAATCTCTCACCAATGCAAGTTATCAGCTTTTGACTTTCCTTCATAGGAACCCAACTTTGTCTGCTCTGTGGAGGATGCTAATTTGAGCCCCCTTAGCTTATTTGTGGTTAAAGTGTCATCAACTTTCCCAGAAGTTTTAGAACCTAGTTATGATCTGTCCTTTTCCAAGACATTTTGCTGTGCCAGTGCTTGGGAAATGTTCCCTTTTAGATAGAGATGATCAAGTTTAACTCATAGCAGCTGATCCCTGAAAATTATAAGATGCTGTTGTGTCTTTCCCATGTAAACATTATTTCAAAGAAAAGCATGAATTTAGAAAAATGTCAGGTATAACTTCTGTGTTTGAGCCCTGAACTAAGAGCTAGGTCTTTGAGGCCACTGAAATGCAGAACGTTTTACCCCCTGCAACTGGGATGCAAGTGTATTTACCCACAAAAGTTTCTGCGTGTCCTAGTTTATGTGGATGAAGCACATCTGTGTATAATCATGCCTGCCCTTTCCTCTCCCTCAAATCCTAAGTGGAATTAATAACTTATTATGGTCCCTTTAAACAAGACAGAACAGATCTCCGCTTAAAGCTTAGGAGGTTCCTTTCTAATAGTTCTTGGCTCAAGTAGTCCATGCATTTCTCAAAAATATGTCCTGTAGACGTTATGAAATTGGCCGAAGAGCCCTCTATGGCTCCCTCCGTGAAATGCTGATGAAGCAGTAGTGGAAGAGGGAAGAAACATTTGCAAGGAGGAGCCAGAAGCCAATTCTTTTCTGTTTCCCCATGTAAGTTTCTCCTTCCCCCAAAGAGGTTGGTGGAAACTCCCTCAGGACAGTGCCAGGTGGCATAAGGGCCAGTGGTGAGGTCCACATGGGAGCACGAGAAGTTAATAATTAGGAAGTCGTGGGCCTCCCCGCCCCGGATCAGTGCCTGTTGTTTCCTGAAACTAGCTGCAAGTCCGCTCCTGGTCCTCATGCCAAAGCCCCGTTGTTGACGAAGCTTTTCGTCTGCTTTCTTATGATCCCAATCTACGTGCTGGCTCCTGTGGGTTGTTCATCCCTGGTTGTGTCTCAGCAGGCCTTGGCCTGTCTGTCCTTCTGTGTGATGGGCTCCAGGAACAGGCCCCGGAGGGTGCCAGGATTAAGCACCACACAGCACTTACGTAGAGCTTTCATGCATGCTGAATGCTTTGCGTTCCCCCTTACTGGTTCTCACTCAGAGCACTGATGTCAGGTGAAAAATCATTACTCAAGCTTTAACGCCGAAGGGGAAACTGAGATAGGCAAGTCAGATGTGCCTCACAAACAAGTCCTGGTTACCACGGGCACCCTCAAAATCCCAATCCTCCTTTTTTACATTCCATCCATCTCTTCGAATATAACACAATGTAGGAATCTTATACTGACACGTGTCAAATATTCCGTAACTCTAGAATCTCATGGTAAAGTCGTATCTAAAAGAGGAGAGTGGAGGCCTCCCAGACCCATTAAACTCAGCCCCCTCTATCCCGATGGCCTCCAAGGGGACTCTGTGGAGTGCAGCATGGCAAAACTCCAGGGCCACTCTGTGCTAAAATGGAGTGTCACAGTGCGGGAGCCTTAGGACACGATTGGGGAAAGGTAGGACACGGGGGACTGGGAGCTCTGATGCCAGTTCCCAGCTGTGCTAACGTGCGAATTGTATGCCCTTGGTTTCTTCACCTATTCAAGCCTGTTTCTTCAGCAATAAAGTGGGGACAGTATTATACCCCTGCGCATAGGCCTGATCCATAGAAGTGCTCCATGAGTTAGGGCAATAGTATTTCTGTTGTTATAAAAAATCAATAATTGTACTTTAATTTGGGAGAGTAGGTTTGAAAACAGAAACCATATCAGTAATAAAAATTGCCTGTCCTTGTAATAGGGGTATTCTTAGTCGGCATTCCAATCACAGTATGAGTTTTCCTAATTGAAAAGTCAAGAAGTGGTTCTGTGTCCTAAAACCTATCTTGTGTTTCTGAGTAAAGCCTGTGTTCACAGTTTAGTTGTAGCAGGGCAGATGAATTTTTACTTCTTCACATTCATCACATGGGAGAGAAATACCAAATCAATAGCTCTAAGGAGTAGCAGGAGAACAGTTAAAAAAAAAAGTAACTGAGCCCTGGGTTAACATCCAGCCTCAGGGGAATTATATTCCCTATACCCATTTCCTTTTCTGTGGTTAAAGGTAGAATTGGGGAAAGATCAACAGATAAAAGCCACCACACTCTCTGGATCTCCCTTAGGCCCATTTTACAGAAATATAGAGCATTTCTGAGAAATTGGAACTGAACAACCAGTAGTAGGTAAGGGGACAGTTATCCAGGGAACATAGTGGGGCGGTGGGTGAAGTCGTACACAGCTGCTTGGGAAAGTTTGCCAGGGGTGCCTGCAACCGGGGCAGGGATGACACCAGGAGTCGGGGTATCTCATAGGAGATGGGGATATCGTGCCCGAACACAGCACTGGCCCAAGATCAGGAGGTTATTTCACATAGTAAAACAGAAACAAAATCCACATGTTTATACACATGTAAAAAATGTCAGTGTTAAAAGTGACTCATAATTCCACCCCCAGTATTCCTGTGCATCGTGACCTGTATGCCCACACGCGGGTATGTACACTGCACACATGTGCACATACCTACATACGTACTTTATTTTGTAAGAATACCACTATTGCTTCTTGACATGCTTTTTCTGGGTTCTATTCTTTGCCTCGAGTGTCACTTAAGTCTCTTCCCCCATGTATGAGGTCCTCACTTTATACAAAATGTTCTGATACCCAACATTAGTACATTTTGACCACTAGTCAGAGCCCTTAGAGATGTTTATTGGGGATCCCCAGCTTTCTTGTCTTTTTTATTGTGACCTTGTCAAAAGTCACCAATCCATGATAGTAGAACTTTCAGAATTATCCTACCAAGGCCTAGAAAAGTGAAATTTTCCTTTTCCTAGTATCCATCTTTTGAGCTTTCTAGAAGATTTTGGGTTAAGAAAACCATTTCAGATTTTACTCCTCTATCTTGCCTCCTGTATCCTCAAAACTAGAAAGACTTCCTGCTTCTGTGTTTGTATTGCTCTCTGAATCTAAAACTAACTTTTCTCAGATGGATTAAAAAATGTTTAGGCAATAATCTCCATTAAAATCTTTGAAGGGAAAAAAAAAAAGAACTCAAGCTTTATTAAAAAGTGAACCAGCAGTTCACTATACGCAGTTTTCCATTCTAGCAAATATTCCTCTATGAACAATTTTTTTCTAAGTGGCCGTGAAGCATTCTTTGGCATAGGTGGACTATAATTTATTTACTGAAGTACTTATTGTTGGTCATTTGGTTGTTTGCCATATGCATTGTTGTAATCAGTACTGTGATGATGATAAACATAGTTTTTTTTTTTTTTTTTAACATGTCTCCTTAAGTATATTTCTGTAGGATAAATAGTCAAGTTGCCCTCCACAAAAGACCTCCCAGTTCACTTTCTTGCTAGAAGCTTCTAAGAGGTTCCTTGTTTCTCACCCTTTCTGGTATCAAGTAATTATCTTTAGAGAAGAAAAAAAAAAAATCTTGCCTATTTGTTAGACCAAAAAAGGTTTTTAATTTGTATATTTGGGATTACTGGCCAGCTTGCAAATCTCTTCATTTATGAGATTTTTCAGATTAGTTTTCTTTCTTTCTTTCTTTCTTTCTTTCTTTCTTTCTTTCTTTCTTTCTTTCTTTCTTTTTCTTTCTTTCTTCTTCCTTCCTTCCTTCCTTCCTTTCTTTCTTTCTTCCTTTCTTTCTTTTCTTTTCTTCCTTCCTTCCTTCCTTCCTTTCTTTCTTTCTTTCTTTCTTTCTTTCTTTCTTTCTTTCTTTCTTTCTTTCTTTCTTAGATGTATTTATTGACCATATGCATTTTTTTTCCTTTTGTGAAGTGCCTGCTGATGCCGTTTGCCTAATTGTCTATTATGATGGCTCTCTTTTTGTTATTTTATAAGAACTGCTTATACATTTAATCTGTTATCTCATTGTTGGTCATAAATCCTAGCAAAATTTTCTCCTAACAAGGAGATGATCTTCGAGGAAAGGGAATATCCTGGGAACTGTAGGATCCTCTGTACGCAGGAGAAAAAGAAAACCCAAGTACTGCAGATTCCTTGTTTGTTCGCAAAATAGGAAGCCGTGCTTTGGAGACTGCTTAGGGATTGGCTGCCATAAAGAAGATATGCTTCTATAAGACTTAGGCATATGTACTCAGCTGATGGACTTGAGGCAAGACAGTCAGTGGCTACTCTATTATCAGATCATTAGGAGCAGCTAGTGATTCTCTACCTCTGCCTTGTAATAGAGATGGAGTAAGCGAAAGCTGTATCTGCAAAGCAGTTACGGTATAGTATTGAGAGATTCGCAGTTTAAATCTGGATGGTTCAGGTCAGAATATCATGTTTACATTAAAGATTTTATAAAGCCACTTTTAAAATTTGCCTAAATAAATGTTTCCTTAAATACTCCGAAAAGAAGAAAGTCAGTTAGGCTTTTGGTTAAATGGCTTAGAGCTTCTACGTGAGTATTTTCCACAAATACACATTTAAGAGAGCTGCTAGAAAATTAGATACGGACTATCTTATTTTAGTATAAATGTGTGAATCGATTAGATTGGAAGGTCTGTGTAGTCACTGGAGAGCCTCTAACCCAGTGGCCTCATGTTCCTCTGATCCACGGGCCTGGGGAAACTACATACTTTCCCATGATCGCTTGATTACTTGTGCCATGCTAGGAGTTAGACCTCTAGGCTGTCTGACTTTTTATCAAACGTAATTCTTGTTATATGAGATTGTTTGGCAGAACTTGGTGGATTTTTGAGATTAGAGGTTTTCTTTTCTTTTCTTTTTTTTTTAGAGAGATGTATTTATTGGGGATGCCTGAGTGGCTCAGCAGTTGAGCATCTGCCTTCAGCTCAGCGCATGATCTTGGGGTCCCAGGATGGAGTCCCGTGTTGGGCTCCCTGCATGGGGCCAGGGTCTCCCTCTTCCTAATGTCTCTGCCTCTCTCTGTGTGTCTCTCATGAATAAATAAATAAAATCTTTAAATATATATATATATATATATATATATATATATATTTATTGGAGAGAGAGAGAAAGGGCACAAGCAGAGGGAGAAGGAGAGTCTGAGGCAGACTCCACGCTGAGCATGGAGCCTGATGCCAGGACTCAATCTCACAACCCTGAGAGCATGACCTGAACCAAAATCAAGAGTTGGACACTTAACCTTAAGACTGAGCCGCCTAGGTGCCCCAAAATTCGACGTTTTCTTATCATGTCCTCAAACCAGCCTCTATGCTGGGCTCTGGGATATAAAAGACATGGGCTGAGTCTGCTCTGCCCTGTGCCATAATAGACTCCTAGGGGGAAGCCCCAGAAGAGCTGAGGTAAATAAATACTTCAAGAGTACAGGTGATAAGATTATGGTCTGTGCGCAAGGGTACAGAGGGGTCGCAGAAGAAGTGTAGCTCATTGGGGGTAAAGTAATAGGAGTAAACCATGAGCTGAGTTTAAGGGGGTGCGGAATTGAGATTTAATCAATCGATGTGTCCTCCACCTTAACATTAATGAGTTTAGACATTAATGAGTTTGTGAGCTTTGGAGATAGTCCTAAATACATGAACGGTTAGGTCTGGGCCCTTGAACACTTCCTCTTTTCTGTGAGCCTCAATTGTCCCATCTGGAAATAGGATGAGAATATGTAGTGAACATGCAGAAATCGGATTGTGGGACGAGCCCAGGGTCTGGTAGTTAATGGCAAGCAGAAGTGGTGGAGAGTGACAGCGGTGGCGGCAACAACACCGAGTGACACGGCAGGAGAGGGGCGCGGATGCCCCACCTCTTACCTTTCTTACCGTGTCCTACATCGGATGGTTGTGGTGTCTACCCTGTGGTTTCACGGCAAAATGACTGGTGGTGGTTTGAAGAGCAGGGACAGTGAGTTTTGTGGTTGGAGCTTTCAGAAGGACCTCTTGTGGGATAACGGAGGATTTAGTACGAGGGTGTGAACTGGGTTGGAACAGAGCCCTTGTGTGGCAGCCCTTTTAGGAGGCCTGCGTGGGGCTGGGCCGGGCAAGGCTCGTTTGCGACCGGCCCTTCCTACTCGGTGTGTGGCTGGCTGGGTCGCTGCTGCAGCAACAAGTGTGCAAAGCTTGTTTGTTGCTGTTTCTCGAGCTGCCCCTTCTGGATCGAGCCCCCCTTCCCAGTCCCATTGCCACAGCCCTAGACCCAGCCTACCTGGAGTTTGCCCAGACCACCAATTTTTTTAAATGACAAGCCTAGGCCAAGGTATTTCTTCCCTCCATAGATCAAAGCAGCCAAGTTGCAGCTTTCAGATTTTGCAAGTTAGAGACCCTGATGGTCTCTCCGCCTCTGAAACTGTCCGGTCGCTTTGCATTGCTTTCATAACAAAATGCCAAGCTTCTTACCATGGAGATTGACAGTGTGCAGTATTCATCAGGTGGCCGGCAGCCTGCCTGCACCCCTTGCCCATGACAGCTTCTCTCTCTTGGTTGCTGTTTCACCTCTTGCTCACTGTCATGGGTAGGGGGCCTTAGAAGCAGGGACTGAGATGAGGATTCTCCTGCAAAGTGATTAGGATTGAGATGTGTTTTTGTTTTTTTGAGAGTTTTCATCTATTTATTTTGAGAGAGAAAGCAGGGGCAGAGGGAGAGAGAGAATCTCAAACAGACTCCATCCTGAGCACTGAGCCAGACGTGGGTCTTGATCTCACTACTCTGAGACCACAATGTGAGCCCAAATCAAGAGTTGGACTCTGACCTGCCTGAGCTCCCCAGGCACTCTTGAGAATAGTATTCTTTATGGAAACCAGTAAAGGCACGAAGGAAACAGGATAGGGCAGGACAAGAAGGGAGGCAAAGATGTGGGTTCAGCTATAATCTGACTGCAGCCTGGGGACCTCTACAGCCTTTACATTCCCACATCAATAAAGTCACTGGCCCCAGGCTGCCCTCTGGGTGGGAGAGGTAAACACCCCAGCATTTCCCCTAGAGGCGATAAGACCAGATACTAGGACAGTTCTCTGAAAACAGTGACAGCCAACATGTGAGACCTCACTGGTCAAATAAAGGGGATCTGGGTAGGATGCCAGCAGCTTCCACTCTACGTACCATTCAAACTCCTACTGATCCATCAAGACCCAGGCGGATTCCACCTGTGTGAAGTTTTCCCCAGCCCCGAAATCCATTCTGAATTAATGATGGTTTGTCCCTGCTTTTGCTCATCAAGCCTTACTGTATGTCACTGTGGATTGGCTTAATGTCTGGCTCCCTGCTAGGCTAATGAATTTCTGGAGGCCATAGCATGTTTTAATTCACCTTTAAATAGATACTCTCCAGACCCCAGGACTGCTCCTATGTAGCTGTTTAGTAAAGATCCTTTGAATTTAAATGAGTTAGAACATTCTTCCAAGTTATATAGTGCTTTGGCTCCAAGGGAATATTCCTCCAAGCCTGTCCAATATGGGGTACATGGGTTTTTTTTTTCCCAGTAATGCTAGCTCAGCTTGCTGTTCTTGACTCTGCAGAATTCCAGAGCCATTGAGATTATATAGCCCTATCTAAGTTTTCTTTCCGGGCTAGTATGTTCTTCTGCCTGCACCCTTGCATGTCACCCTACTGCAACACCAGGGAGCCCAGGCCGGTAGTTTGCTGTCATCTACTGGCTGCATGGGCTGGGCCCCAAGGGAGATGAGTTGAAACAAGCATCACTTCTTGGATGACACTCTGGCTGCCACTCAGAATCTGGCAGTTGGTAAATCCTGGCTTGTGTCATTGAATGTCATGGCTTACTGGTGAAACTGTGAAAATTGTTCAGAGGACAGTTGAGACCTCCTTGGCATACCCCTTTGGCAGTCCCCATTTCTGGCAATTGAAAAGGGCTACCACTTAGTGGTCTGTTCCAGGACTAGATTCTGAAAGATGCAGTCAGTAGTCAAATGGAAATATTTGTTCACTCATTCACTTACTCAATCTCTTATTCCTTGTTTTCTATTGTGTGCTGAGTGAGGGGAGAAATCAATAAAGTGTGATCCTTGCATTCAATGAATTTCTTTTTTTTTTTTTTCATTCAAGGAATTTCTAATCCAAGAAAGAAGATGGGATTGAGACAGATAGGTACACAACTTGCAATAATCAAAGGAATACTGGGATATGCACCACAAGAAAAGAATCATATAAGACATTGGTTAAGAATTTAGTCTCTGAGGCTGGAGGGCCCTGAGGTCAAATCCCAGCTCTGTTATTTATTAGCTGTGGGACTTTGGGCAAGTAATTTTTCTAGGCTTCACTTTTTTCATTTGTCAAATGGAAATAACAGTAGTATCCACCTCACAGGGTTTGTGAGAATTAAATAAGATTATCTGTGTAAAGTATTTAGCTTGGCACAATTGATAAATGTTAGCTATTATTAAGAATGTTATTGGTGAGCCAACTCTCATGGAGAGGAGGGGTCCACAGAATAGGTGGTGTTTGATTGAAGTCTTGAATTTCCACAGGCGAGAGCCACTTCCAAGGAGAAGAACCACCCTGAAAAAAAAAAGTGAGGGAGTAATTTATTAGGGAATTAGCAAGTGGTCTGGACTATCTGGGATATACTGATGAATGCTTTATGGGTTTCTGTGGGTGCTGAACCTATAAAGATAGGCTGGGATCCAGTTCCTTCCAGGCAGTGAATACCCGATAAATATTTCCTCAATTTCTTTGATCTGTTAACCTTGAATTACTTTTTTTTTTCATTCATATGTTAACATTCATTTGTGTTAAAGAATGCTAGTGGCCATTGGGCCCACATTTGTCTTATTACAAAATGAAAATAGTTATGAGCATACCTCCTTTAACAGGTGGGGATTTTCTGAGTTTGGAGTGCTTCTTAATCTGGATTGTCTGGTGCACCAGCCATAAATCACATTAGGCCAGTAAGCACTCAAAATGTGGCTAATACGACAAGGAAACTGAATTTTAAATTTTATTTAATTCTAATGAAGTTAAACTTAAGTAGGCCCATGTGGCCAAGGACTACCACCGTCACAGCAAGCACCTCAGTGTAGAAATTATTTAGGGTACCCCACAGAGGGAATGTGCCAACGTGAAGCATTAGATTTGGACTGGTGTGGGATAAGGAAAAGTTTCCTGTAGAAGCTTCGGCTACTATAACTCTAAAAGGGAAGGGCTACAATACAAAGCCCAGCAGTTTATTTTGATCAGTATTGTTTCGGAGAATATTCGGGCAATCTATGACTAGGGTAAGCAGTGCTTCAGTGGAGTGCTTTGAGAAATACCAGGCTGATTAGAGAGCCACAGGAAGCAATTGTCATAATCAGGCCCTGTTAATAAACTGCAGACCACAAGCCAATATGTGTTCTCCCCCTGCCCCCTCCTCTTCCTCTCTCTCTCTCTCTCTCTCTACCCTCTCCCTCTCCATCCAGGGCTCACTCTGCCCCATAGTGCACAAGAGTTATTTTTCTACCCAGCCTCAGCTTTTAAACAAATGGGAAAATGCTCTGAAACGCATTGAGTAGCATTGAGTACCGGGGAAAACCTTACGGCCTTTATTGTGCGTGAACAGCTAATGAGGAAACCGGTTGACAAGAGTTTGCTTTGTGTCCTGGCTTCTGGCCTCCAGCCAGTTTATTTGCTTGCTGGAACGGCTATATTCAGGCAGGCACAGCCTCGCCACGGGGAGGGGGCAGTATGAAGAAACCCAGACTTCATAAATCAGCACGATTCAGCAAGATTCCATTTGAATTGAATCTGGGCCAGGGGCATGAGCACCATGGAGCGTCTGCATGGAAGCTGACATTTTAATGATTTGATTAGTTTAGGAAGAATATTTTTATGGGTTGTGTCGTCGATTATATTAAGTACTGAGTGAAGTTGTTGCATTATGATGAACTTCCATTACCTGCCTCGGCTGTGTTCAAGTCGTCTGTGCAATGATTTCAGCCCAAGACCCTAAGGGTAATCTCGCGCAATCCTCTTAAAGAAAGCACTGTTTAATGACTAAAGCTGTTAATCATATTAAATACACACAGCCGCTCTGGAAAAAAAATGCCAAATAAGCATAAAGTTAAAAAAAGGTTTTTTGAATTAGCTAAATGGGGTTTTGGGGGGGATACTGGGGGGGAGTGGATTGTAATGGGGGAAGGGGATGGATGAGGAGATGGAGGAAGACAGTAGGAATGGCTCCAGTAATGGCCCTGCCTACTGATCTCCCATGTGGCAGGCGCTGGGTTGAGCGAGTGTATCAGAACACTTTGGGCCACACTTAAGAGACGGTCCGATTCCAAGCAGTTTAAGAAATTTGGGGCACCTGGGTGGCTTAGTGGTTGAGCGTCTGCCTTCGGCTCAGGGTGTGATCCCAGGGTCCTGGGATCCAGTCCCACGTCAGGCTTCCTGCAAGCGGCCTGCTTCTCCCTCTGCCTGTGTCTCTGCCTCTCTCTGTGTGTCTCTCATGAATAAATAAAATCTTTAAAAAAAATAAAAGTAAGACATTTATTATCTCACCTAAAAAGAATTAAGAAGGTTAGTTCTAAAGTGGCGCTGCTCCATGTTGTGTTCTGTGTGTAAACCAGCAGTGCCTAATGTCAGTGTTCCACGTTGACATCTGTGTGATTCTCTTGGCTTTCTCTATGTGAGTCTCATGTGATAATATTTAAGTTGAGAAGTAAAAATAGCCCCTGCTTCCATACCTCTTGCCTGGTGCAGATGTCATTGACCAGTGAGGGGCCTGGGGTGCGAGAAATCCCACGTGGAGATCCCGCAAAGGTGTCTGAGCCCCAGGGATTTGGAGAGTCGAGACCCACACCCCCTGTTGGAGGCACTGATGGAGAACAGGCTTCAGCCCTCAGCTTGCCAGAAGCCAGGCAGGGAAATTCCAGTCTCAGAGGTTTTTGTTTGAGGAGAACATGAATATGGAGGTCATTCATTACCTTCTCCCAGCACCCACCTGTTCTGGTTTTTTTTTTTTTTTTTTTTTTTGCACAAGGCTCAGTGGGATTAAGTTGCCAAGTCAGACTGCCATTCTGCTTTTGAGTAAATATGGTGCCCAGTTTTCCAAATAAGGTTTTGTGGCGTGTTGGGCTGAATTGAAAAAGGAACAACCCCACTCTTTCCTTAGCCCTTCTGTTGACCAAGACAAGATTTTATAAAAAGCATCTTCATTCATTCCCCTCTTCCTAGTATTCTCCTGTAAACCAGAAGCAGGGAGCTTAGAACATAGCCCTGAACTGTAGAGGATGGTTTTCCATAAATATCATACCTGTCTTTAAGGTTCACAGTCTAGTGTTTTGACAAGCCAGGCTCTCTTTGTACTGAGTTTCTGTGTTGAGACTAGTACAGAGGTCCAAAAATTAAAAAAAAAAAAGATTAGGCTATGAGTTATAGAATTACATATTTACATTGGGAAAAAGTCAAGAAAGTAGTTTGAATGGCTCAGGATTGTCAGTGTGATGACGTAACAGGATACCGTGCAGATAACACATCTGAGTTTGAGCAGATGAGTAGAAATGGGCAGCCCGATGGTGGCAATGACCGTGTTGGTCCCCTGCCCACTTCTTTAGCTTCCTTATCACTTCATTGTCACCACAGTCCTGGGAAGTTCGCACATCCTCATTTCAGAGATAAATTGAGGCAGAGAGTTTAGTAAGCAATAGTGGATTTTCAAGCCCAGGTCAGTTTTGATAACGAAACTCCTGTGCTTTCTCCCTGGCGGTGCTCTTCAGGCCGTGTTCTGCTGAATCCTAGAGACTGTCTAGCACAGATGGATGTCTGGGATCGATTCAGCGAGAAGAGACCAGAGTGGCTTTGAGACTTCCCAACCTCTGCTCTTAATGGGTTTATATCTTGAATTTTGACATACCCACTTCTGGGGAGGGATAGATTCTGGGCTTTGATAAAGAAAGAAGGAAAGAACCAGGCACCAGGATGTCCTAAGCCACAAATCTTGTTTGAGGTGCCTGGTGGTGTTATGGAGGGAGCCCGAGGCTGGAGGGGTCCTGGCTGTTCTGAGGCCCAGCTGGGCTGGTTCCCTCTGAGGTCATTGCATTCCAGCTTGCTTTCCGTAGGAAGCTGAAAGGAAGGGGCCCTTTGAAGAGATACAGGAGAGCAAAGAAGGCCATCAAGATGAGAAGGAAGAGAAATGGAGTGTGACATTCCTCAGAGGGAATTTCCCCAGAGGCCACTGCCTCCAGAGCTTGCACACTAAAGCTTAATGGGAAATCGCTTTCCGGTCTCTGCTGATGCCCTGGGGGTCTCTTCCCACACCCTGCTGACTCCCCAGAGTCCTCAGTGTCTCCTTACCCGGAAGCCTGCCTGCCTCCCCGTTTTCTCACAGAGCCCGCTATGTCTCACTCTGTCCTCTTCCCGAAGGCAAGTAACAGGCCTTCTCTGTCATTTAGGACATTAAGCTCTGTGGGGAAACAGATGGAAGAGAACAAAACAAGCTCTTCTCAGCCTTGCTCCTCCTCATGTGTGTGTGCGTGGGTGTGGGTGTGTGTGGAGGGGGGTGTTAGTGAAAAATTACGGGTGTGTCCCAGACCAAAAGGGTTGCGAAACATGGTGCCCAGGCTGTGCCTGCTGGAGGAGGCACAGGCTGTTCCAGGGGGGAGGAAGACCTTTGTCCAGAGGACGTTTGGCCAGCAGGGCTGTGGCGAAGGCTCTCAGCCACGGGGCCAGGAAGGGGAGGGGGCAGCTTCAGGTGGGGCCTTGTGATCGTGATCGAGGCCTGCGAGCAAGTCTGGACTTGGTCATTTGAAAACAAAGCGAGCAGAGGAGTGTGATGTGATACACTGAGAATGGGGGGTAGTGGACAGAGTCAAATAGAGGGGCAGCTGCGTCCTCTTTCCATACCTTGTGCCGCACATTTCTGCCCTTCTTCATTTGTTCACTCAACAGGTGGTTATTGATTACTTCTAATGGAAAACGTGGCCCAGGCTCATGGGACACGACTAAGACCCAGAAGGACCCAGTTCTCATGGGGATTACATTCTGGCAGGCAAGAGAATAACCAAACTAGACAATGCTTATAATAAAATCATCCCCAGGTGGCAAAAGCTATGCAGAGAATTAAAATGGGTTTGAGGTAATGCTAGGAAGTGACTGATCTGCTAAGACCAGGAGGCCCGTCTGAGGGGGACTTTGAGGTAAAACATATAGGATCATGCCAGTCTTGTGAAGGTTGAGGAAGAACATATCAGGGAGTGAGAAGAGCCAGTGCAAAGGCCCTGAGGTAGACAAAAGAGTGGCGTGTGCCAGGAACAGCAAGAAGGCCAGTGTGGCTGGAGTTGAGTGAGCAAGGGGAAGAGTGTTGGGAGTTTTCGTTTTATATCCCTGCCGAGTGTCCTTGAGCAAATTAGTCCACCTCTCTATGCTGCTGCGCCCTTGCTGCCAGCTCTGGGCTCCACAAACTGGATCCGGAGTGTCCACACATGTGAACCCAAGTTCTCCTTCACCTTGTGTCATCATTTTGATCATAATCTTTAGAACAGTCATAAAAACATTTTCTGGGACATCTTGATGATCCTAGGTCTGAGCAGAACTGTATGTTTCATAACTGTGTTTGTTTTCGTAATTGGCTTGTGCCAAAAGGAAGGCCCAGGAAGTTGGGGCATGCTTCGTGCTGGAAGATTATCCCAGAAGTTCGACAAGGAAAAAAGGGGCAGGGCAAGGGAGCCACTCTTGATACTGAGGCGTATTCACGGTACACTCAAGAACCTGAGCCAGGCAGTCAGTGCGTGTGTGCGCGGTGAGTGGGATTCCACTCTTACATATCAGCTTGCCATATTTGTTAGAAGCAGGCCTAGCAGCTGTGTGCTGTAGCTTCCCTGTCCCCACTCCCCGGCTCAGTAATTGGATTAGATACCATTTAACACAGCTTTCAATGCCTCGAAACTAGCCTTATCTTCATTCGAACAAAACACCTTTTCAGATTTACCCTAGTGACTGCTCAATAAAATCAGCATGAAAGGATTGCTGCCTTCTCTACATTAAGTTGAAGTCTGATTATCTTGAAAACCTGCAAACAAAACTTTGAAGTTCCTAATAACTTTTTGTTCAATCTGCTTATGTAAAAGACAGTTAAAGCACCAAAAAAACCCCCAAAAAACCAACCAACCAACCAAACAAAAAAAAAAAAAAACCCTTAAATATGGAGCCCAACCGGAGCTCTATTTTTCTACGCTCAGACTCAATATGGGCCAGCGGGTTTTAGCAAAACAACGGCTTTCAGTGAAAATAATTTAAATTTCCCTGGTTTCTAAAATTTTCTATTTGTGCCTAGAGAGGAACGTTTTGATGAAAATAATTTAAGCAACTGCGTTTACTTAATGCATTCTCCATGTGGGCATTTTCTTCTTTAAATGGGGTCCACGGTTAGTGGGGATCCTTGGGTGGCTCAGCGGTTTAGCGCCTGCCTTCAGTCCAGGGCGTGGTCCTGGAGACCCGGGATTGGGTCCCGGGTCCTGTGTCAGGTTCCCTGCATGGAGCCTGCTTCTCCCTCTGCCTGTGCCCCTCTCTCTCTCTCTCTCTCTGTCTCTCATGAATAAATAAATAAAATCTTAGAGAGAGAGAGAGAGATTGATTCACTGCTCCGGTTTACAGACTAGCTGCAGAGCAGTTCAGGTGGTCAAACATCCAGGACCAGGATGAGATGAATGCAAAGCTTTGGGCTTGGACTCTAGTGCCTTGAGGGGTAAGTATAGTTACTGCTGTGATGTCCCAGTAAAGGAATGGATGTGGTCAAGGAATGGGATTTTGTAGCATGCAGCTGTTTTTCACTTGTGTTTCTGGAGTTGGGCCCCTTTGGAAACGTATTTTTGAAAATATCCATCTTCAGCCTCTCCATGCCTCTTAACTTGGTTTCTGAAATACCGATAAACTCTATAGAACAGTCACCTTGGTATCTCACTAATAACCACGCCTCTAAGTGTTTGGTTTTTCCTCTCCCCTTCCGATCCTAACCATGTCCCCTCTGTGGTGCATGTACAGGAAACGTATCTATGTATCTGTCTACTTGGCTGTTGGAGAAAACTTTGTCAACTTGTCATGTTGCTTCTATAAATATAGAAATATATATTTAAAACTCGATAGACATTTTGCCATCACATTCTCTTATTCTCTCCCACATCCTCTAGCCCAGTCCATTTTTAGAAATGATTTTTGGGGGTGGGGGAAAGACCAGATGTGGATATTCAGAGATAAGTCACTCAGTTTTCCAAATGAAGAAGTCTGTGTGGTCTTTGACACCTGGATTGTGTGTGTAACTGTTCTACTCTTTGCGATGTATGGATAAAAGAATTAATTTGCATTTAATTGCCTAAATCTGTCTTCATAGCCTGGGGAGAAATGACGGTTTGTCACTTGGTGTCACTCTTTCCCCCCCCCTTCCCCCTCAATCTCATTTGGTGCTTCATCTCTTCTTCTCAGCGTGTGAGCATCTTAAGAAAAATGTCGGCTGGCCCACTGATGGGGGTGACAGTGAGTGACAGGTATTCTCGTGCTCCTTGATTAATGACAAAGATCGCCCATTTGGCCAGCTCCTCCATGCTCCTATCAAACATGTATTAGGACAAGCATGTTAATGACCATGCAAGCCTTGCAGTTAGGAGTTGCTGGGAGAATCTTCATCTTTGGTGCATTGCTCTGACCTCACCCCTGTGACCCTAATAGGAGCTGTTCCAGGGACTCTGGCATGGTTACTTACCAGAAGAATCTATGGAGTCTACATCTGATTCTTTGTGTGTTGTTTTGGTTTTTTGTTTTTGTTTTTGTTTTTTGGTCATTAGTTCACCGGTTCTTCATACATTCAGTAAATACTAAGCTCTGACTCCCTGTCTGCTAACTGCATTTCTGGCTGGTCTGTGAGCATGACAGCAGGAAGGGCAATGTATACTGCTTGCCATTGTGTCCCCCATGTCTTTCACATCGCATAGCATGAAGTAGGTGCTCATAGTCATCTCTGTGCACCGAGTGACTGGGGAAGTGCTCAGAGAATGTGCTGCTCCCTGTCCCCTATACTTAGAGCCCCTGCCTGCAGATCATCTTTTCTGAGCATGTGTTCAGTGTCTTTACTACATGTGTGTTTCTTCACCTTCCTTGCATATGTCTCTCTTGAGGTCAGCCTCACACCCACTACTATACAGAACGCTACCTGGTCAGGCTTAACCCATAAACAGACCATACTTATCAAGCACCTACTGTATACTCAGCACTCATCCAGGCATTGCACATATAGGTCTGCACTGATTTCCTCCTCTCAGTGATTGAAGAGGTGTATGCCTTCATTAGCGCCCCAACTGGCAAAGCCAAGGATCAGAAAGGATTCAGACCTAGCTCACGTGACCTAACTGAAATAAAGGAGGCTTAATTAATCAACCAGCAGCTCAGTTATTTCCGTGTTTGTTTTGGCCTTGGGCTTTTGGGTTGTTTTAATGGGAGCGTAACTCAAAGTCTTTGGCCTTTTCATACCCACTTTAATCTGTGTCACAAGCTCCATAAAACATAGTCTCACTTTTACTTTAGTCTTTTAAAAAAAATTCCTACTCTGTAATGCGTTGGCTTAATCTTTGTGTGTCTGAATGTGGACTGATGTGCCAAAAGACCCCATGGGCTCTGAGCACACACATCTCCAGTCTTGTCTAGTAGACACTCAGGCACTGCCCGAAGCTTCACATACTCAGGGGCTACCAGGTGGGGAGGGTTGGTATAGTTAATTTCTGTTGGATGTGAGGTCTGAGCCAGTTGCCAGCAGGGTGTCTCAGCGTCCCTCAACTGTCATGTTCTAAATAAATGTTATTGCTGTAATTATCTCATTATTATTTTGTGAACCCTGTTTGATATTTTTCCAGAGGGGCATTCCTTCTTTGAAAAACCAAAACAAACAAATAACAAAAACAAAACAAAACAAAAAAGAAGGTTTTTAAAATCAAGTTTAGGTAAACAAACCATCAGAATTTTTAGATTCTGTGCCTCGTGGGATACAATGGGATACAATTCATTTTATTACTTTTTTTGTTTGCTCATACATACATACATGCACGCATGCGTTCAACCCAATATTTATTTTCTACATGTGCCAGGCACTGTGCCGAGGTTCTGATTTACAAGAAGGAACCAGCCAGACTCCTACCCTGGCCCATCGGGCTCATCAAATAGAACTTAAAATGATCAAAAGGGCAGTGGCCTTGGTTTTATGCTATCATCCAGGAACTGTTTTCTTCTTTGGTGAGTCACCCAAATGTCCAGGCTCTTCACCTGCCAAGTGTGGCTGTGGGTCGAGATGTTCTCTATCCGCTCCAAGGTCAGAGGGATTTATGATGAGGCATATGCCCACCCAGTAAAGATCAGCAGGCATCAGGCATCGTTCATATCAGGCATGTTCAGTGAGGAAGTTGCCCTGTCAGCTGGAGTGCTAGCCTAAACAAATAACATCGCCTGTTCTGCCTGGGGTAGGGTTTCTCATTTGACCATGGTGGCTAATATGAAAGGAAGCTGTTCATAAACCAGCGAGACTAATGTTTGCAGGTCTTAGCCTGCAAGCAGGACCAACTACATAATTTACAGAGTCTTGCACAAAAGAAAAATGTGGGCCCTTAAGAATGTCAAGACACCACAGAGCATTAAACCCAGCACAGGATTATTCTGAGAGTGCAGGGTTCCTGTGTCCTTGCATTGGCCATACACCCATGAAGCCACCCCTACCAGCACTTGAATCTAATTAAAGACAGAAGGATCTTCCTATTTTGGAAGCAGATTAAATGGGTATGTTATGGCTTTACAATGTGTTATTATTTTTATTCTTGCTAGGGTTATTTTAAATGACACCACCCCCATGCCTGTCTTCTCTTACAAGAATATAAACTCCTTGAGACAGGGTCTGCAGTTTACATAATTTATGATTTCCTCCAGCCAGATGACTGGCATGATGTGTATATTGAATGCAGTGACTGCAGTGTTCATTTGTTATAAGGAGAAATTGTGATTTTTTTTTTCCCCCAGAGACACCACCTCCACCACCACCACCACCACCACCCCCCACCCCCCCCCCACGGGTTTGAAAAACCTGGTGAAAAGAGTAACATTTAGTTAGGTGTTTGTAGGAACTGAGGTGGACTCTTTTTGTGAAGTGCTCTGAAATCAAACCAGACCAGTACAGCGTAAAAGGGAAGAGTCCTATCACAATGAGTTGTTGTTTTTTGAAAAAGAAGAAAAAAAAACAACCTTTCAACACAACACAAATCAGTATTTCTGTTGCTAGTAGGGACTTTGTGAAAGATGGTAACCCGCTGAGGTAGAGCCGAGAAAATCAGTGAGCAAAATTTACAAGCTTGCCGTGTTCGTAATTCTGCATTTATTCTATGTGATCTTTTAAATAAATGGTTTTCTTATGTAGGGGATAGTTATTACCGCGTATATCCCACATAGCAGAGAACCCAAAAGAGGGCTCACTGAAGGAGCTATAAATTGCACATGTAAACGGCTGGACTTTTGAGTGCTGGTAAAGCCTCTAAGCAGAGATTGATGAAATACATTGTGACATTTGGGGCTTTAGTTGCTAGTTTTCTTTTAGAATTTTTGGCAGGTCTTTAACCAGGAGACATCAGCAGTGCAGTTATTTTCAATAACCTGGACTCTCCAGGAAAATTTAGAAATCCGTCCAAATAGAAGGTAAATAAAGACGTTTATAGGCAAAGGCTTTTCTGGAAAGCATTTTTGTTGGGTGTGGATCTTTACACCAACAGAGTTGGACTGTCCACTCTATTTTCCTTGTTCTTATTTGACCTTCTATTTTGTGGCTTTGGCTTCAGTGACCCTCTCCCCAATTTCCTAGAAGCAAGTTGTCATTATGGACTAATGCATTTAGGTCCTTTGGATTTACTCAGTGATTTGCAATTAATGATTTTTTATGGACTACATCCCTGCACCTGGCTGTGACAATGTACATTAATGAGGGAGGGAACAGCATATACCAGAAAGTAGGGGACCATGTCTGAGGAGTAGTCATTGAAGAGGAGGCTTGATCATGGGTTTTACTTTATCTGTTTCGTCTTTTTTAATGATTTTTATTTTTTGAGTAATCTCTATACCCAGTATGGGGCTTGAACTTAGAACCGGGAGATCCAGAGTCACATACTCTATGTGAACCAGCCAGGCACTCTGCCTCGTACCTGGCCTGTCTTGAAAGGAACTCACTTGAGCCCTAATCCCAAGGATTACAGGCCATGAAGTGGTGGTCGTCCATTTGGGGACCAGTAAATCTTTCTTTCTTCTTCTTCCTTTTTTTTTTTTAAGGTTTTATTTATTTGTTCATGAGACACACACACACACACACACACACACACACACACAGGCAGAGACACAGGCAGAGAGAGAAGCAGGCTCCCTGCAAGGCGTCCCGAACAGTAAATCTTTCTAAAATATTGTGACTATAGGGAAAAGAAAGGATAGAGAAATAGAGACGTTCTACCCAAGTGATCTAAAAAACAGTGTCAAAGTCTGCTTGTGACCTGCCCCCCCCCACCTCCCCCCTACCGACTGAGGTTACAGACCTGTGTTCTTGTGAGAGGCTCCGGGTTCTTCCTTGCCTGAGTGAAAAGAAGGCCCGACTGAGCTGGGAGCTAACTGGCCTGGGTTCTAGGGCAGGCTCTTCATGCACACTTGAGGTAGATCGCTTAACCCTCTGGGCCCTGGATTCCTTAACTTTGAAAGGAAGCAAAGGAAGCAGCTCAAAGAGACTGCATGTGAAATGGCTGTTCCAAGATACTAGCAATAAAAGCAATTACATGTTGTTGTCAAGCAATCTCTCCGCCCAACGTGGGGCTTGAACTCGGGACCCCCAGATCAAGTGTCACATGTCCTACTGACTGAGCCAGCCAGGCGCTCCAGCAATTTCTTGTTTTTATGCCCAAACTACTGATACATTCTCATATACCCAGACTCCTGTGCTCTGCGTAACTGGAGAAGGCTTGGGGAATGCTGTGAGGTCACCGTACCATTTGCTTGCAGGCTTTTTGAGAGCAAGATGCTTCACAGACTTATACTCTGACTCTGGAATATGCTGCCGTGTTTACTCCTGGAATAATAAGTTTTGTTGTTGGTTGTTGCCATTGTTTTCTTTAATTGATCCATTCCTTCTTTCAACACTTTTGTGCCAAAGGCTATATTAAAAGCTGTGGCAAAAAAGACCAATGAGACAGACGCAGCTCTGGTCCAGATGGCCCTTACAGCCTTGTCCTGTCACATGAAGAAAGCCCTAGAATACAGCATGGGTGAGGGGGCGTGACAGGTACTGTAGGCCCCGGTTCTCTGCAGTTTCCATTTCCATGGATTCAGTCACCTGCAGCCAGCGGTGGGCCGGAAGCTGATGATTCTCCTTCTGACGCACCATCAGAAGGTCGGTGGCGGTCTAAGGCTCTGTCACATGCCTTCGTCATTCCCCTCCCCTCTCATCATCCCATCACAGAGACATTTCATCATCTCCCCTTGTCACAAGACAAAGTGTGAGTACAGTACAGAAAGACGTTTTGAGAGGGAGACCATTCATTTGACTGTTACGGCAGTATCTTGTTAGAATTGTGTTTATTAGTAATTGTTAACCTCTTACTGTGCTTTATTTATAAATTAAACTTTATCATAGGTATGTAGGTATAGGAAAAACCATATTCCTGAACCCTATACACATCTGTGACTTCAGGTATCCACTGGGGGTCTTGGAATGTATCCCCTGTGGGGGATAAAGTGGGGGTGGGGAGAGCTCCTATATTTATAAATGTTTCAAAAGCATTCTTCTTTTTAGCCTAAAGATATCTACCATGGAATTGGCATGGCTTTAATATAGTCCCTAACTAACTGAAGGATTTCAAGTCTATCCCTTGGGATATTTACCCCCATGGAAACATGTCTACATTTATAATAAAAATCATTTAGAAGACAGAAGTAACAGACACATACTTAGAAGTTTTTAGATTATTAGGGGAATAGGTTGTATTTGGGGGGGGGATCCTGTAGTAAACCCATTCCATATAAAAATTATATATATTTCAAGGACCATTTACTTAAATGCTTTATTAATATAAAATCAACTTTAAATCAGCAGACTCCAACATTGCAGAATAAGGGGATGCTAGGTTTGTCTAATCTTTATCAAACTTGGGTTAGGCTTTGTGTCTTTTCAAACCTTACTCAACCAGATATGTCATCCTACCTGCCTCAACCCACCCACCCCCCCCGGCCCCCGCCCCCCGGTCCCTACCTTTGCCCTTCTTCTCTCTAAGCCTATTGTGTAGAAGGCAGTGTTTCCTTGGATTTCATACTTACTCTACCTGTTTTGGCCTGTAGTGATAATTGTTTTTCTCTAAAATGCATGATATAGGGCAGTCCGGGTGGCTCAGCGGTTTAGCACCTGCCTTCAGCCCAGGGCTTGATCCTGGAGACCCGGGATCGAGTCCCACGTCAGGCTTCCTGCATGGAGCCTGCTTCTCCCTCTGCCTGTGTCTCTGCCTCTCTCTCTCTCTCTGTCTCTCAAGAATAAATAAATAAAATATTTTTTAAAAAATGCATGATATAACCAAGGAGGCCAGTGTGAGGTCAGTAGTGTCCACATGGCACAGTAATTACTGGCAGCTGTTGATTTGGAAAGATGTTGCAAATGTATAAACAGATAACTTGCTTTTAGCTTCGGTTAGCAATACAACCTAAAGGGATTCCACTCATTTAGCATTGCCCCTGTTGGCTTTTATAGCAGCCAAAAATACCTCCCCCTCCACCACTACCCCCCCGTCCCCGTACTACTCTGAAGGGTAGCTGATGACATATAAAGTAAATCCTTTCATTGTGCGTTAGCTATAGATCAGATCAGTCAGTTCCTTGTAAATATTCCAATAGCTCTAGCCCAGTGCCACTCCCAGAGAGAGCATTTAATAAATACGTCACTAATAAAGTAGTAAAAAAGAAAAGAATTGTTTCTAAATCAGGCAGGGTTAGAGTTGGCTTTATAAATCATGTATTCAGTTCCTTGAAATACAGGCTGTGATTCAATAGATTTAAGATAGAGTCTAAAATTCTGCGTTTCCTACCTGCTACCATGTGATGTCAGGTCCTCTGATCTAGAGGCTTCCTTGAGTACAAGCTAGGCAGTGCTAGGACCAGAACCCAACTGTTTTAACTCCCAGTCTGCTAGTCCTTTCCCATATGTCATGGGATGGTGAATGCATGCCTTCTGTTTTCCCTCTTACATAGCCCTTAACCCTGATTGATTGGTGAGCTCATTCCTACTGAGCTCCCAAGATGCAGCATCACAATCATTCTCAGTGAGGTGCTCCACGCCCCCAACTACAAGTTGAGTAGAGCTTTGTTCTAGATCGTACTTGGGGGAGGCGGCAAAGACGGTCATCCTATATCCTCTGTTTCTTCTGTAAGTCAGTTAAACATACCGACACTACACAGTCCCATCTAGCATTTGCATTAGAAAATGTTGCCTCCGTCCTATCATGAATCCGGTGAAGGTTCGTTGCAACAAACAATAGAAACTGACTCTGGCTGAATTCACCAGAAAAAGAAATTAGTGAGGAATATTGGACAGTTCACAGCATTGACAGGATGGTGAGAACTGGGTTAGAAATACGGATGAGAACCCTGACTGGGTCCTTCTTAGCAAATCCCAGATACACTGGATCTGGGCAGTGCCACAGCTGGATCATAAATGTTCCGCCTGACTGGCTGCCTTAAGGCCCATGTCTCACCCTACCTGGGCCAGGAGAGAGGGAAGCTGGCCTTTTCCTACTTCCCTATCAAAAGGCAAACCCTGCCCCCTCCTAAAGCCTCTCACCGTGGAGAATTCATCGGCTATTGTTAGAAAATCAGAAAGATAGATGTCCACCATCACTTTTATGCTCATGGAAGGTTACTTAGCAGAAGTTTCTCAATATAACTAAAGTTGGCTACCAGGCAGCTCAAGTAGCACAGCAGCTTGCCCCTCTGTTCTTTCAAATTCTGACTTCTACTGATAGTTTCTTACTACGCTGGCCACCCGTTGGGAAAATACTCTGTATGTGTTAGAGCAAATTGCCAGGTTTCTTTTGCATTAGACCTTGTGAGATAAAATCAGTTGACCTCTTCAAATGGATGGAGGCGTGTCCCTTTCTTCTTTAGGAAAGGAGACCTTTGGGAATTGCGGGAAGGTGTCCTGGGCTAAGTGCTAAGGGCTGTGTAGTTCAGGTAGCCCACGACAGTTTTGAGAAGACATGTCTCCTTTCCAACAGCAGCCGCCTCTGAACCAAAGTGGATTATTTCCTCCAGCAGCAAATCCAATTGGCAATTGAACATTTGCAGTTCTTACAGGGATTTAACTGCAATTTTAAAGCGGCAATTTTTGTAACTGGGGTGAAGAAAAGAAAACAAATCTGAATAAGGCAAGATAATCCTATGCAGAGTTTGAGTGTACAGTCCTATTTCTTCTATCCTGAATGTTTTCCAGGCAGAGGGGGGAAAAATGTTGAATGTTGAATATATGCAAACATTACAATCAAGGATAATTGTTGTGTCTGTATGCTCTGACTCTGATTCTGCTTTTTTTCCTTTTCATCTCCTGTACCCTATAGGAATATGATCACAGACATAGAAATAGAATTTGCATTTATATAAATAATGCCCAAGCTGTTCAGAGGACAGGCTCCTTGTCTAGGGCAAAATACTTAAGAGATGGCATCTTCTGCTTCAGATCTAGGTTTGGCTTAGATCATAGAAATAAGGCGTCTTCTTTGTAGGGCATCAGAGTTTTCTCAGCACTGATCTTCACTCTAACCCTGTGAAGTCGGCTGGTCAGACGTTATTATTCTCATTTTGCCAATGAGGGAATGATGCTCAGAAGAAAGCATCCAGATGAGAGATTTCTAGGTAATGTTTATAACGACGTCCTCCAGTAAAATTGTTACTGTGTCTAAAGTATGAACTGCTTGCTTTTTTTCTCTCTCTGGTGAATGGAATGCCCTTTTATGTTTTGGTCGGGTCTGTGTCTGAGGAGCCTCATGAGACTTAATGAGTAGTATCTTGTAAGGTGCATCAGAATCCTCAGATAAGTAAGACGAACCCCTGTTAGTATTTATTATGAAAGAGCAGAGCATCTTGAGCCGCTGCCTTGTTGTTAATGATGCTGGCCAGAGGAACTGCAGGTGCCTGGGCTTTGCCTGAAGCCTTTACTAGTCATTACTATCAGGAAACGCACCCCTACCGGGATGTTACTTTATATGCTCTAAATGCATTTTTAAAACAGAAAGGAAAAATAGAATCATCTTTTTGATGTAAAATGATAAAGGACAGCCTGTTACTGTGATCCTGTTGTTCTGTGAATTTGGAGACCTGCGTTTGTTCTGAATTTTGCATCTCCTGGTGTCCTAGGGCCGAGAGGTGCCGATGGATCCATGAGATGGGTGGGGTTGTGCTAAATTTTTTAGAGGAGCAAACTGAGAGCCCCTGGGCTCCATTCTGAACCAGCCACTCCTATTATCCCAGGGCAGCCTGGATAAGTTACTTAAGGCCACAGGCCTGTTTCCTTCTCCCTCAAGTAATCCCTAAGATGATAATGCTGACCTACTTCCCCAGGCATTTGGAAAGAGTAACTGGGGAATAGTTGTAAAGGCATTTTGAATGTATAAAGGTACGCCGTAAATGCTAACTGCGATAGCTAATAAAGCAGCAGTCCCTCTTACTTCCCGGGAGAGTTTGCAGGATGTTGATTTTCCCTCGTGTTTTCTTTGCTAAGTGAAAATGCTGCCCATGCTTAGGAGATAATGCACAGAAAACACTCCAGACTAGGATCCAGGAATGTGTTACTAATTGGTAAATAATTTCTCTATTAAAAACCTCACTAAAAAAAAAATAATAATAATAATAAAAATCTCACTAATACTGTTAAAAAATGGAATTTACTTTTTCTCTATTCTCTTCTTTCCATTCCCGTCTTCTTTCCCTCCCTCATCACCACCACATCAGCCGTCCATACCACAGACTGATCTTTGCCCAATATGAATCTGAGAAAAAGGAACCAGACTATAAAAACTCTTGACGCGTAGTAAATTAATTTTTTACAACATTAATAGTTTATAAGATATAAAATTAGCCGACCTTCTAAATATCATAGACTAAGTCATTTTAGATAGTTCACTTAGGGGAAACTGATCCATGGATATTGTTTTCATCCTCTACTCCTACAGTGTGTCTAATGCATAATGTCAGTGATTATTCACATGAACTTAAAACAACAGGAACTTAAAACAACAATTTATAGCTTCTCAGAATCCTGTAGATTGACTGGGTTTTCTTTTCTTTTCTTTTTTTTAAAGATTTTGTTTATTCATCTATTCATGAGAGACACACAGAGAGAGGCAGAGACATTAGGCTGTGGGAGAAGCAGGCTCCCTGCAGGGAGCCCGATGCAGGACTCGATCCCAGGACCCTAGATCACACCCTGAGCTGAAGGCAGATGCCCAACCACTGAGCCACCCAGGGGTCCCTTGACTGGATTTTCTATCCACTCCATGTGGTGTCAGCTGGGGTCACTCTTGCAGCTGCGTTCAGCTGGTGGCTCAGCTGGGGCACCGTGGTTCACCTCCATGCAAACCTCTCTCCAGCAGGAGAACTTGGACTTACTTACAGCAGGTCTGGAGAGCAGATTCCTAGAGAGCAAAAGCAGAAATACTAGGCCGCTTAAGGGCCACACTCAAAATAGTGTCACATCTGCAGCAATTCTGCTGGTTAAAACAAGTCACAAAACCAGCCCAGAATCAGGAAGAGGGCAAACATTTCACTGCTAAATGGGAGAAGCAGCATACACATTCAGGGAGGGGAGGAATTGATGGAGGCCGTCAGTGGAGGCGAGCGCATGCATTACACCTGCATGGCATGGTCATCATTATGTACGCTGGACCTGGTTTCCAGGTGCCAGTGATAGATGGAGTTCCTTTGGGGCAGGAACCATAGTATTCTTCATGTAACTCATAGGACCTGGCACTGTGCCACTTGCAGGGCAGAAGCTCACTATTGTTGAATGAAAGAACATGCTGTGAAATGTTAGAAAGTTGAGTATAATATAAATCCTAAGAAGTAACGGTGCTGAGGAATAGGAAATACCAACTGCACATTTAGTGTAGCCATCTCTCTTGTTCTACTCTCATGCTGCTGAAAGCTGCATTACAGGAGTCTTTGAAGCCCAGAAAGGAAGTCATTTGGCAGACAGCAGTGCTAACTGGGGGTTTAAGTGGCATCCCTGGAAAGAACAGAGGACTCCCCACATTAACATTCACTCTGCAGGATCTTTGCTGCCAGCTTCCCAACAGTGGCCTGACCAGGCCTTGGTCATCTGTCTATCTCCAGAAAGGCACAGGACACACGTTAGGTACTTGATAAATGCTAAATTGTTGAGTGAAAAGAAAGGAGGGAGTGGAGGTCCTGTGTACCAGTACTGGCACCAGGGGGAGACTTCCAGAATGGAACGTATGACTGCTTGTCCAGGCACATCCTCATGTCCTGTTACATCTTCTCTACCAGCCGAGACCATTCTACCAGACAGACAGAAGGGACATTGTAGCATACGCTTATGAGAATGTATAACTGTGCTAATCCTGTCGGGTCTGAGGAGAGCTTGCAGGCAATCCCATTAGCTCTGTTAAATGGACATAAGACCATCCATCTCAAAACATCCAGGTGAGGATTTTATGGAAGCATATTAACAATGAAATCTTAAGAGAAGCATAAATGGGTTTTTAGATTTCCCTGTGAATATTAGGATGAAGATTTCTAAAAAGACCATAGCTACTGATGAAAAGATGTCATTTAGGTTGTGGTAGCTTCTGAAAATCCTTTTCTTCCTTTCCTCGTGTTTTCTTCTCATCAATACTATTATATTACTAAGGTTACCATTTCAGTACTGAGCAGAGAGAAGGAATTGATTCGGATAGGTGTTCTGGAATTAGGTGTATTCCTTCTTATTCATGATACTCTGAGATAGCGTTTTTCTTAATCATTATTGTTAATAACATTTGGACAGAAATCTGAATTCTTTGTTAAAAGTGCTAATTTCCTACTTTAATTCTCAGTCACTTTTGACTTTTCTACCTTCTCATGCCATTTTAATTACATACACATTGTCATTCCAAAAAAGGAAGTTTCAGGGCAAGTGAAGGCCTCCATCCTGATAATTCTAAACCTCTTAAAGAAAAAGAAGAAGTCTAGCTGGGTTTCCAAGAAATAGCTGTGCTGTGTGTGTGTGTGTTCACGTGTTCACACAGGCCTGTGTGTGTGCATGCGTGCTTATGTTCTGGGCCCTGGGGACTGGTATCAGAATGACTTTGACCTAAAAATGCACTCTAGATTTTAACACACCTCCTGTAGGAGAGAGTAGAAAACATTTGCTACGTGGAAGTATCAGTCCCATTACCACCCAGGTGTCAAAGAAATGAAGCTTTTCTATTACAAGATTGCAGTAAATCACACAAGAGGATGACAGCCTCGTTAACATGGGTAAAGTTACTGTAATTTATGTATAAATAACTTTTCTGTGTCAAGACATAGTATCATTCAGTCCCTCCAGAATAACGTATCTTCCATGAAAGAAGTGAAATGCTAAAAAAAAAGCAGTTTCTGTCAAAGAAATCCACAGAAGACAATGGTTTCCTGCTATAAATCTGGCTCTCACACAGCCCACAGCGACTCTGCTTTATAGTTTTAGGTTTTTGCATTTAGCATAAATGGAATACTTCAAGTCTTATCTCAAATGGTAATTTGCTATACTGTTGGCTTTGATATATAAATTGGTTAGGAACCAGTTTAGGGCCAGACCAGGTAAAGATCTCCTGGGTGTTCTCTGGAAAAGGGGCCACGTTGAGTGAAGAAACTCTCTACTCTTGATTTTATACCCAGCTCATGGTAATAGTTAAGAGGATCTTCCATGTGGCTTAAGAAGGGAAATTTTTGCCAAGTCCCTGGAATGGTTGAAACATCTAAGAGAGATCCATCATGAGCTGAGTCCCCATAGCTGGAAATGAGCCCAGTCATAGTTACTGAGACATCCTGTGGTTTGAGGTCAACTCCTGGTGAGGAGACAGGCAAACAAGGGCGACCAGGACCCTTCCGTAGGCAGGGATTTCCTTGGACTGCCCAACACCTTCTAACAGATACTCAGTTCTCCTATCACCAGCTTGAGCTCAATCACTCACATTAGTATCTCCCTGTATTGGGCTGTAATAATCTGGGACCTACCACAATTTTTACATGAGAGCCTGCCCACTGTTGTTACCAACAGAGATACTGGTTTCCAGATATTTATCTAAATTCTGGGAGATTTTTATTAACTTTGGTCTTGACTTCGGTGCAATGTTTAATGATACACATTTCACTAGTTGGGGTCAGGGTCCAGTCTCAGTAGGATAAACTCATTGCACTTTCTTGCCCCACCTTGGCCTCTCCAACCCAGGGCTCTGAGTGTCAACATGGTCTGTGCAGGAAGCTCATAGAACCTTGAGGCCAGGGTTAGCAGGCCTGCATCCTGGCCGTCAAGTCCTTTTGCTTATGCCCCCAGTTTTTGCCTCAGTAAATGAGGCCAATTAAATTAATCATTTTCAAGACCTCTTCTAGCCCTGAAGGACAATTAATTTTTCTAATTATTTTTTTTTAAGATTTTTATTTACTTATTCATGAGAGACACAGAGAGAGGCAGACATAGGCAGAAGGAGAAGCAGGCTCCCTGCGGTGATCCCAGTGTGGGACTCCATCCCAGGACCCAGGGATCACAACCTGAGCCAAAGGCAGACACTCAACCACTGAGCCACCCAGCCATCCCATTTCCAATTATTTTTTAAACACAAAACTAGTACTTGCTCATTGAAAGAAATTGAAACAAAAAGAATATAGAAGGAATCAAGTGAGAAGTGGAAGTTGCACCCTCTCATTAGGTCCCAAAATATAAAGGGGGAAATCAGCGGACTTGAAAATTCTTGAGGTCCTCTCTAACAATGGCATCGTGTAGCCCCGTCAGGTTTTTTAAGGTATCGTGTAGCATGCTCTGCCACAGGCAGAACCATTCCCAGGGTAGAGATCTTCATCTTGGTCGTTGTCTCTCCATTGCAACTGGTGCCACGAATGGCCAGCGACTGGTGTGTCTCTGTTTCTAACGTCTCGTCTCCAGTCATCTTTGATTCATGTTTAAAAAGGGGTCCTCTTATCTTCTTTCTCTCTCCTCCTCCTCCTTCATACTGCCTTCATAATTCTTCTCCTCTTTCATTTTTCTTTCCTCTTCTGCATTTCTAAAAGGATATCCTAGAAATAACTCATTTGTAGCTCCCTGTGAAAAAAAGAATGTTGGTATTGTAGGCTGTTGGGGTTTTAAAAAAATAAACTTAATTCCATTGGTCCAATCCACAAATATTCACCGAGCGCTCACTCTGGATAAGATGTCAAACTGAGTCCTAGAAAAAGGTGTGATGATGTAGTATTAAGCTCAAATTTGTGGCTGGCCAGCTCAGATGGAAATGAAAACTGAGGGAAGATTCTGGGTGTCCTGGAAGCCAGCACTCTTTGCTGAGTTGAGAAGAGGAGACAGATGTTAAAGATGATGATTCTTACCAGCTCCTCCAAAAGCGTATGGGCGATATAAAACTTGGATCCACCATTTGCCTTCTCCCCAGGCCAATTCCCTGAGAGGGTTTCCCCATTTGCTCTTGGCTCTTGATTTGCTTTCTGTTTGGCTATCGAGTGTTGTTCGCTTTTTTGTTGACCGTCAGTTGCAGACTTTTGCCCCTTGTCTTCATTTATGGTATTTAGTCTCGGCTACTTATTGGGTTGGGAGTGTGAGCATGCCATTCAGACTGAGTGGAATTCATCTCTTGGATTATTGCAGTTGGAGTAATTACATTTCAGTGTCTCTGCTTTCTTCTGATGGTTAGTGGAACATATTTTCCAGCTGCCCCACTGGAAACCAGGAGATAGGAAGCTTTCACCTGCATCTACAGCCTATTCGGGGATCATCTAATCTGTGATCCCCTCCTGCCATTGGTTTGATTACATAACTGGGGAAAATTAATCAGAGAAGAACTTAGGAATTCTAAAGAACTCACTGTGTGCCAGGCTCTGTACTGAGCACAGAGGTACTGCTTGTACCCAAGCTCTGTACTGAGTACAAAGGTACTGCTTGTACCCAGGGACAAGTACTATTATGCCTATTGTAGGGATAAGGAAGATGAAGCTTGGAGGGGACAAATGACTTGCCAGAGCCACTCAGCTAGTGAGTCTTAGGGTCAGAAATCAGCCTTGGGTATTTGACTCCAAAGTCCAAGCTCTCTGTTGCCTCTCAGCATCACCCATCCCCCTAGCCTGACACCTCACAGCTTTACAGCTCGTGGGCATGACTGTGGTTTCACTGCATACCAGTGGCACCGAACAGCAAAGCTATATCTCAGACACACACACACACACACACACACACACACACACACACACACACACAAAGCACTAACTGTATTATTTCCCTAGTCCAGGTTCTTTGCGATCTTGTCACGATCTGGGAGAAAGGGTTCTCCAGGTAGAGTCAAAACAGTAGCATTACTAGACTTCTCTAAGCCTTGATCAGCTCATGGGTAAAATTGAGGACACTGACACCGGACAGGGTCGTGGTGGGGGTTGAAGCTGCATAACGTGTGAAGCAGAGACGGGCTCCCATGTCATTGCTTCTCCCCACAGATTCTTCGTCCTCCCTCCTTCTATTTCCTGATCCTCTCTCTTGCTGTCATAATCATTCAGTGCACCTACTGCCAGGCTGTAGTTTCGAGTCATGAGAAAGCAGAACTGGCTGTGTTGACAGCCGTCGTGGGCTCCCAGGGAGAGAGGCGGTCGTGTGTTAGCTGTGGTCAGGCCCCACGCCGGGTGGCCCAGCTTGGCCGGAGCTCTGGAGAGCCAGAGCCTGCAGACAGACAAGTGCATCACAGGAGGAGGTGGCCCGCTGGGGGAACACGCCCGAGCTCTGATCTCTCTCTGCTGGGGGAGTGATTTTCATCTTCATCAGCAGTACATCTTGACCTCCGAAAGCTTGAGTCGCGTGGTCTAACAGGGGCTGGTAGAAATGTTGGTCCTTCTCTGTCTGGCAAGTCTGGCTGAGGCATTTAACCCACTATGGAGACCGCCTCCTAAGAGGCATTGGCATGCAGATTGCACTCATCCCAGGGAAAACCTATTAGGCCCCATCCTGGACATCCCATAAATGAATTCATTCATAAATTTTCTCCAGCAGGAGTTTCCAGGAAAGGACAATGATCTGAGAAATGGTGACAGGGCCTCTAACCAGCTACTGTGATTTTTTTTTTTCCTTTTGAAATTATTAACAGCATAAAGTTATAGACATAAGAAACAAAAATAGGAAGTTTCTAGGAGATACGCATCACCAGCAATTATATGCCACAAGTCAGCCTTCCCTGTTTTAACTTTTTATTCTTTTAGAAATAATGTTATACTTGCAGAAAAGTTTTGAAAGTGGTATAGAGAGTTCCTTCCTTCCCTTCACCCATCTTTTCCTAAAGTTCACATATTACATAACCGTAGTATAATTATCCAAACTAAGAAATTAGCATTGGTACAATACCATGAATTAAGATACAGACTTTATTTGGATTCAATCTGATTTTTCATGGCTTCTCTTTCTGTTCCAGGATCCAAGCCAGGATCCCACACTGCATTTAGTCCTCATGTCCCCTTCAGCTCCTCCAAGTCTGTGGCTGTCCCCAGTTGTATCTTTCATGACATTGACAGTCATTGATTCATTTTAATGCTCCTTTTCAGTTCTTATCTCCAGTCTGTTTTGTAATCAACATTATTGTGCTGTAGTTTTATTCTTTCCGTTTAGCATCCCAGTGTAAGAAACTTCCAGTGTGTGGCATGTTAAGTGGCTAGAATGTCTATCTGCAGTACATTTTAGGGTTTGGCCAGTGATTCATTTCTTACAGCCTAATAATCACAGAATGAGCAAGCAACAGGACTGGTAGCTTTTTCCAGCCACCCTCCCTGTCTTGTCCGCAAAGAAACTGAGGGTGGTGGAGTGAGGGGACATGCCAGGGATACACACAGATTTTGATGGTTAGTAGGGACTCTAGTCCCAGTTTGTTGGTATGTGGGAACCTTCTTTATCTATCTGGGCATGATCACAAGCATGGCTCCCATTCCCAAAGCTGGAGATGGGCTCTAAAGATAGGAAGAAGAAAAAAAAATTTAAAAAAAATAAATAAATAAAGATAGGAAGACATGGCATTGTTCTTGTATTAAAAACCTTCCTTAAGACCTGCAAAGTTTTCCCCCTTGTACTTGGAATTAAATACAGTCCTGTTGTCTACGAGGTTCTCAGAGACTTGGCCATGGCTTGCCTCCTTGCCACATCTGTACTATTTCCTCACCTCCCTCATGAGTTTCTAGCCGCATGGGCTGTTTCTCTTCCTCAGACATTCCAAGCTTATTCTTACCTCCCACCACAGGGCCTTTGCACTTGTCATTCCCTCTACCAGCATAGCTCTCTGCCTTATCTTCACAGGGCTACTTCCATCCTTTTGCCCGTTTTGGCCTCTCCAATATTCTAGGATAGTCTCTTCAGATAGGCTTTCCTTGGCCATCCTTTTTAATATGGGGTGCCCCCATATCACTTTCACTGCTGTATCCTGATTTATTTTCTTTCCTTCACCTTTTACTGTTGTAGATGACCTCCAGCTCATTTACTGTCTCTATCCTCCAGTCGAGCAGGAGCTCCATGAAAGTAGGAACCTCTTCATGCTCAAGATTATATCCCTGGGCATCTAAGAAGTAGCTTAGTAAATAAGTTGACCAAGCAAGTACATTTTTTGAGAGCAGGGGTTATAAGAAGAGGAACTCTGCCCTTACCTCTCCTCTGGAGCACTTGAGAAGTCTTTCCTGGGTCCTAGTCAACAAGAATTTATTGGAGGTCTCCGTACCTAGCAGCATAATAGCACTTTTGTTCAAGTTGCCCATCCTTTTTTTTTTTTTTTTCTTTCTGTTTAACTTGAAGAGAGAGCAAAAATGATGAGCATTTCAAAGGTATTTAAATTAATGTCAGCACTGCCCTAGGCCTTTGGTGTGTTCTTTTCATGGAGAAGCCTCCCCTTCCCTTAGAGGTGTTTTAGGACACCTCTTTCCCAAACATTTGGAGTAGAATTAGGGTCTTTAAAGGATAATAAAATGCCATGGTTTAAACACATTTCTATTACTTTTGACAGCTCACTTATTACTGCATTGTCATAGGAGTGGCAATCCAGGAGCCTTGAAAGGGCCTTTGCCAGCAGATCAAAAGAACAGAAGTGGGATTCACAGCCTGAAACAAAAGGGCAGTTCTTTTTTTCCTAGGCCCCTACCTCACCCTGGCTACACTTTGTATTGTTACTTCTGTAAGAGCTGGGCAGGCTTTTATTGTTTAATTTCTTTCTTTTTTTAATGACGTTTACTTCGCCAACTCACTTGGCTTGCTTTACTGGGGCTGCTGCAGGTAACCCCAACGCCCTGACTAGAAATGAACAACACACTGGTAATCGCAGCGATTCTACACTAAGAGTAAGACCTCAAGAAATGCCAAATGAGGCCATTCAGATGCAATTAGAAATGTGAGACTAGCCTTTTCACTTCCAAGGTAAAAATTTCATTTTAGCTAATGTTACCCATCCATTTTATGGATGAGGACTCTGGAGTTCCAAGAGATCAGATTATAATAGTAAGCAATGAAATGTGAACTGTCGTCTTTTTTTTTTTTAAGATTTTCTTTTTAAGTAACCTCTGTGCCCAACGTGGGGCTCGAACTCAACAATCCTGAGATCAAGAGTTGTATGCTCCACCGACTGAGCCAGTCAGGTGCCCCCTTTTAAAATTATAAACATCGATGTATTTGATCCTGTTCATGGACCAGCAGGCATTATAATTTGTTTATTTAGTGAGCAGTATGAACAATTAATACGTTCTAAAACAACTTTTTGGGTTTTGCTCCCATTTTGTTTCGTAATTATTTCAACTGCACAAAACCACTGAACTTAGGCTGAGCACGAGCTCCTTGAAAAGAAGGACCAGATAGGGACCCATGTACTGTCTGCTTCCCTTCCTCTCACTGACAAGGCCATTTGTTAGTGGAGGGCAGTAAGTGACTCTTTAGGCCACAGTGTCCTTTCACCTGGCTGGTTCTAAGTTTTGAATCATTGATCCTATTGTAAAATGAATTTCTTAGAGACTGATTTGTATGAGATGTACAGCAATTTTAAGTTTCACTTATCCCCCACCCCCATCCCAGGTTTGGAGCATAGTTCTCTTAGGAGAAAAAAAATACCATTCCCCCTTAATTCTGTATTATTGATAACATTTCTTTGTGTAAAAAGACTTTGTCTATACATGGTATTTAGGCACATTTGTGGATATCAAATAAACACTGCCTAAATTAATGGAAAAGTAATGTTGGCTAAAATGAGCCAAAGTTTGTTTCTTTGAAGTTTATATCTTATTTGAGAAAAAGAAATGTAGTTCATCTTGATAGATTGTCCCTTGATGTTACAAATGATGAGGAAGCTGGTGTTTGACTTCTTCCAAAATGTTTTATAACATTCTCTCTTACTATCCAAGTATGTTTCAAAACAAACAAACCCCATATGGAGCTGGTGTGTTTTATAAGCATATAAATACCTGAATTCCCAAACAGGCTGATCAGCGAACTGTATAGATTGCTCTAAAAAGCGAGAACCTAAAAAAAAAAAAAAAAAGAGAACTTCCTAACAGTGGATAAATACCTATAGGTTCCTTTGTTTAAAAAATATCAATTTAATCTGGAAGACCAAGTTAAGTGTAGTATGACGGTAAACCTCACAGCACATTTTTTATTAATTCATACGTAATAATGACAGAACTAGTGGCTACTAAAAACAGCAAAGCAAGAAGATATTTCTCATTCCAAGTACCTCATTTTCCATTATTAATAATTAATAGAGCTTTTCATTTTTAAGTGTCAGTCCTGAAAGCACCAGGGTGCTCAGCAGTAAACGATTACAGAGTGTTATTTTAAGGTAACGGTGTTGCCACTGTCAGAGGATGGGCAGAAAACACACTTGTTATCAGAAAGGGGCATCATCCTGAAGCAGACAGAGGCATTGTGGATTATTCCCCCACCATTTACACAGGACTCTGTTGGTAAGTACCTAGACTAAGCATTTTATAGGGGTTAAACAGCCTCTGAAAAATGGGGTTGAGAGTGGAACAGAATTGCTAATGGTGAAAATTGCTAGACCCTTAGATGGGCTGATGGTCTTAACTGTGAAAATACTGGCAATTCATTGTCACCTGTTTGTTTTTGGGCAAGAATCTGATATTGTTGGTTGACTTGCCAATGTGAAACATTTGCTTTGCTGCGGCAGCCTTGTTTGATCTGAGAATTGTTTGGGACAGAGGAGGAGGATGTTACAAAGGAGTTCTAGAATTCAGGGCTGGTTTTGGGTGGGCTGGTCTGGGCCATCCTGATGCCCAGGGATGAGGGAGATATGTTAAAACAAGCAATCTGTCTTGTCTTGTTTGTTTTCTGCACTTGAAATTCTTCAGATTTTGAATGACAGTTCCATATCAGCCAAATAACATAGAATGGGTTTGTGGAGTAGGATAAGACCGTTATGTCATGACCTCTGCCTTCTCATCTCCTAGATCTCATACCTGCTAGTGCCACCCACCAGCATTCTCCTTAAAATAGATGTAAAACATACACTGTTCTTTCTCAAGTGTTTTCCCTACGGAATATTTTTCATTCATTAGTTTTTCAGGTGCCCATAGCACACCATCCTTTTGGTGTTTTGGTTTTGAGGTATACCAGTTCTGTGTAAGAAGTTTAACATACAAAATATGGATGTTTTGTACTTGCGGACATGCGTAGGAAATAGTGCACGTGTTAGGGTAGATTTTGGAAATGTGCTCTGAGGTTATAAAATCTTGGAGATATGTCATTTGGGAAGATATTTGTGGGGATAATTAATAAATTTCAACTGATGGCAACTCAGAAAAATTGGTAGTGGCTTTCTGGACTGCTGTGTTGAGAAGGATTCTGAGGGCTCCTGAATTCAATGGGAAATTCAATCTATTACTTACGGGCGTCAATCTTGTCCTGTGTTTCACCATTGTTGGTTTATATATTCTTCTTACATGAGACCTACTGAGCAGTGACTTCATCTAAACTAGTATTTAAAAGGCTTCTGTAGCAGTGTTCCAGGAATTAACTTTTTTTTTTCCAAGAATTAACTTAATGAAAGCTCATTATTTGTCAAGCTCTTTACCATGTGCTACTTACCATGAAGAAAACAAATATGCAAAGTTTAAGGCTGAAGCATTAGGCAAGATAGCAAATGGTGGGGAATGGTCGGACAACAACTGCTGTGGGAATTGGGAAGGCCAGTGTCAGGACAATCATGGAATCAGGGACACCAAGGAATGGCAAAGGGGAAGCCACTCCTACAGGGAGCAATGGTTTTATGTAAGCAGAGACAGCTAGCAAGAAGTACAGTCTTTTTTAGGGTAATGTGAGGACACCAGCCTATTTGAAGAGATTATTTGTGATTGGGAGAAAATGGGAGCCAGGAGCTAGTAGAGGGCCTCAGAAATGAATGGTTTTTATGGACTTCCTGTTGCTATTCTGTTCTAGATTATAGGTCCTTAGAAGGTTAAAAAAAAAAAAATTGGCTATCAGTCACCTTCTTTCATTTAGCAAAGGTTTACTGATCTGCTCACCATGTGCTATGTACCATATAAAGATGGTGGGACTACCTGGTATAGACTCTGACTTTGAGGATTTTTCAGAGTAGAGTAGGAATCACAAAGGAAATTACTACCCATTCATGCCTATATGTCTCTTTAAGAAAGTAATCCTTAGCTCCATTATACAGAAAGGAAAACCAAGGCCCCAAAATGTTAACTTGCCTAGGGTCAGCCAACAGAGATCAGAGTTAGATTTGAATTCTGGCTTCTTTACACAGGAATTTTTACAAGTACACTTGGATCAGGTGGTATATTTATGAGTCTTCTGGATTTAAATTCTCCTTTGTCCTGAGCTAGAGATAGAACGTTCTTGTGGTTCTTTTTGATAGACATTTAAAAGGAAGCATTTTTATTGAAGCATAATATACATACAAAAAGATCCACAAATCATAAGTCAACAACTTGACCAGTTTTCACAAAAGGAACACACCCTTCATAACCACTATCTAGAGGAATGTACTTTGATTTCATTTGGGGTGGAAACCATAGAATGATCCCCCCCACCTCCACCCCTCCCCACCCCCATGCTTCTCTCTCTTTCTTGTCTTCCCCTTTCTTCCTCTTTCTCTCCTGGTCCCCTCTCTCCCACTGCTTCCCCCGCCTCTTGCCACCCAGTTCCTCCAGGCTGAAGTGTGACCCCTTGGGCTACTTGATCACAGAACTTTGTCCCAAGGACTTCCATAAAGCCACCTGAGGGAGTGGAGGGGACAATGCCCTGAGGGGCCCCTTGTCTGGGAATCACTTACTAGAGAATGAATATGAGAAGTAATACGAATCATGAGTACTGATTTAATTCTACTTGAAGCTACATTCTACTTTTATCGTATACCTGGAATATATTAAAGAATATAGTCATTTCACTCTTCACAAGTAGACCCATACAAAGAAACTGAAGTTCAAAGAGCTTAAGTGACTTATGCAAAGTTATATGCTACCTCGTAAATGGGAAATTTCTTTACACTCCTCCGTTTTTCCTTAAAATACACCATCACTGTCTGCTTTTACCTTCACTCTTCGCTAAACATAAGTTTGCATGCTTAAAAATAAAACTGAATTAACAAAGAAGAGCATAGACACCAGGTTTGTTATAGGACTTGCATTTTTTCTTCCCTTTCTTTTTTAGAATAAGAACTTGATTCCAGATAATTGCAGTCCTGGAAATAGGACTACGTCCCATATTTTAAGGAGCTGTTCTCACATTTCCAGATCTCTGTAAGAGTGGGTCTTTGCAGCCTTGTTTACTAGCATTGTTATCTTAAAGCTGTGGCAACTGATTTTCTTAGCAGAACCCGAAGTTCCTAAAGAGATACCAACAAGATAAATCCGATCTCTTTGCCTTCTAGTTAATTAAGAAAACAGATTTTAAGAACTTAAGTTCAAATACTATCCCTTGAGTAACCTAAGAAATATTTTACATGCCACCCCCCCTTTTTTTTAAAGATTTTATTTATTCATGAGAGAGAGGGGAGAGAGAGAGAGAGAGAGAGAGAGAGAGAGAGAGAGAGAGAGAGAGGCAGAGACACAGGCAGAGGGAGAAGCAGGCTCCATGCAGGGAGCCCAACATGGGACTCGATCCCGGGTCTCCAGGATCACACCCTGGGCTGAAGGCAGTGCTAAATTGCTGAGCCCCCAAGGCTGCCCACGCCCTTTGAATTGATACACATGAAGTACAAAAGAAAGGCATCTGAGAACGTGACTGTTTTGCACCTTCCTTCCACCTTCCATCATTATGACAATCTTAACAGATTGAGTTTTGTGGGCTGAGAGTCTCCTTTATTAAAGATCTAGTTCTTTCTTGTGTCTTTGCAAAAACAAGAATACTAACCTGTTGGGACTGAGCCTGTTGTCCTTAGATTCTTGATTGTAGGCACCATTTGATATTTTGATAAAGACTGTCTCAAGTTGTAAGACTAACTTCTCTGGATGAGCAAGAATCTGTGCAAGGAGAAGGAAATGGGAGATTCAGTACAGGTCATCAGAGATTGACAATAATTTTTAACACTGTCCAGGTCCTTTGAGAAATGGCATTTTGATTCATGTTTAGTTGAATCCCTGGTAAATCTACACATTTGTGGAATGTTTTTGTTGTTGTTGTTGTTGTTTTAAGATTTATTAGAGAGAGAGAGAGCGGGTGGGAAGGGCAGAGGGAGAGAGAGTCCTAACAGTCTGCATGCTGAGTGCAGAGGCCAACACAGGGCTCGATCTCTTGACCCTGAGATCACAACTTGAGCCGAACCCAAGAGTCAAACGCTTAACCTACTATGCCATCCAGGCACCCCAACACATTAGTATTTTTTAAGAGTCAATAACTTGGGTGATCTGACACTTTGGGAAATCTATCTATTTATTTATTTTTAAAAGATTTTATTTATTTATTCATGAGAGAGACACACACACACAGAGGCAGAGACACAGGCAGAGGAAGAAGCAGGCTCCATGCAGGGAGCCCGATGTGGGACTCAATCCCGGGACTCCAGGGTCACACCCTGGGCTGAAGGCAGGTGCTAAACTGCTGAGCCACCCAAGGATCCCCACTTAGGGAAATATATAAAACACTGTAATATATTCATAATAAACATATAGTTTTTAAAGTGGGAAATGAGTATTTTCTTTCCCCCCTATCACTTATCAGGGAGTTTTGGCTCCTCAGTGGAGTGTGTTCTGCTGATATCTAGGGAATCCATGGAACTCAATAAACACCCCTCTCCTTCCCCTGTTCCTTTCCTTAATATCTTCTGGGAGTATTGAAGTTTTGCCTTGACAACTTCCTACTTCCTCTTCTTAAATTGAGTCTTCGAATGTAGCCGAACTTCACAGGCAAATAGGCAAATGCCACAGGGAAAAATACATGGCTTTATGTTTCCTTTGTGCTAGGCAGAGCTGTAGACAAACACAGTCTCACGTGCAGTAAGAGTTAAGTGCACACCCATCTTGGCATGCATGAATGACTGATCGATGACAGTGAAGATTGTGTAGTTCAGTGGTGATGTCCACAGATCCTGGTTTCGCTCTCAGTTGCGGAATAAAAAGAAACTCTTCCCTTTATAAAGTTAAGAGTTCTGATGGGGAAATCAAGGAACACCTTGGTGACTAAAGAAAGAAATTTCTTACACCCGGATTGTTGAACGTATTTGCAATAACCCTCCCATGGCTGACAATGACAGGGATTCTATTTAAGGGTATGTGAGCTAACTCAAGAACCTGAGCTGCTCCTTGGCCTTCATAGAGGAGAAAGGAAAAAATGAGCCAGAGAAGATAGTTAATATACTGTGTCACCACCCTCAGGAGCCTGCTCCCTTCCCGGCTGTGTACAGGGGTACTGGAGGCTGTAGCAGGGCATTGTGTCGTTCTCTTTCTATGTTTTGCCACGCACCTTGTTTGGCTGGGCTGCCCTGTAAGTGCTGGGGAGCTAATTATCAGAACAATGCATGGCCAAGCCCTGTAAATGCTCTGATCTTGCCAACTAGTGCCTTGGAAAATGCTGGACTCAACACAACTGGGTCTCATTTCTGGCAGATGAGGATTATAGCTTCACCAGGGCTTCTTACAGGGTCCTCTGCTGCCATATAGGACTGAGTCTTTGCAGAGTTTACTCAGTGTCTCCTTCAGTAGGAATCAGGAAACTCTTAATGGTTATGACAGGCTTTCAGATCGGACAGACGTGCGTGTGCCTGAACCACAGATGGTCCCGCTCATCGACTCCATGTCCCTGGGCACGTTCATCCTCTGAACTTCATCAGTGAATCCAGGGACGGCATTCCCTACTTCCAAAAGTAACGATGACATGAGGAAAAGTAACTACCAGTAATGGTAGCTCCTGGTTTATTGATACCAGCTTTCCTCTTTCCTCTGCTTTCCCTTACCCCTTGTTCCAGAAGCCATCTAATATCTTACTGCTGAAAGCGAATCCCATAAGGGTGTTGGGATCCCGGGCTCAGAGACAGTAGACTGTGTTGTGGAGGTCGGGTTTCCAGCTAATTCTGGGCTTCTGCTGACTCCAAGCCAAAGGAGTCGAGTTCACCCACCGTGGTGGCTGCGGCTCAGCAAGATGTAACAGTTTTTCCCTATTTGTCAGTAATGGGAGTGAGTCAAAGCAGAGTAGATTTCTGGTCTGGAATTAAACTCATGCTGAAAACTGGCCTCCAACACTGAATTCCGTGGCATCGGCGCAGTACCCCAGCCATTCTCTGTCTTGAGCTGGAGTGAGCTCCGTGAGCAGCCCTGCATAGGTATTCTCTGCCAGATGGTAAGAGTTCAGCACAATGGTTTTCAGCTTGCTTTTAAAATAGAGAGGAGGGGGCACCTGGGTGGCTCAGTGGTTGAGTGTCTCCCTTCAGCTCAGGTTGTGATCCTGGGGTCCTGAGATCGAGTCCCACATAGGGCTCCCTGCAGGGAACCTGCTTCTCCCTCTGCCTATGTCTCTGCCTCTGTGTGTCTCTCATGAATAAATGAATAAAATCTTAAAAAAAAAAAAAGGAGAGCTTCCTCCTGTTTCTGCATACATAGAAAGTATATAGCATTTATAAAATCCCACGTCATTGGAGAGTGACAGTGTCCTGCTGCCTTCGCCAGCATTACTGTTCTGCTTAGCTCAGCACCTCGAGACTGCACTCAACTCACACATTCACCTCCAGGTAGGTCCTTCATCCTCCTCAAGCTTCCACTGAACATTCGTCTCCAAGCACCCACCACACTGTGTAGAAATGAACTGTTTGTGCGTTGGCTTAGCCTGCAAGACTCAAGCCCGTGAAGGCAAGAATCTTCCTCTAGTCCTTGGGGTAGGCCTTTCTCTCAGCCCAACACCTCATGTGAAGCAGGAGCTTGACCTGTTTTCCTGTGCTTGACCTACACTCCCTAGGACCTGAGAGGGCTCAGTTTCCCTTTGAATTTAGACCGATGCCTATGAGCCAGAGAGTGTGAGGTAAGACATTATAACATATAGCATTCTTTGCTCAAATTGCCACATGTAGAGAACTATTTTCCTCAGACATATACTTTCCTGATTCTCCAACCCCAAGAGGTGGCATCAACTACAAAACCCCCAACAGCTGATAAGCCTTCATTTTACATTGGTTGCATGTATCTCGCTGCTCCTTCAGAACATGGACCTTCATTGCCTTTGAGACATCATCTTTGGTCTCCCCCATCCCTCTAGATTGGATTAATAGATTTATGTGGCTGTTGAACACAAGCTGTCTCAGAATGCTTGTGTTTTAACCCAGTAGGAACCCAGCTGATCCTTTCAAAAGCAACTTTTAAGAGAAACTGATGTCCTGTGAACACGTTAGCAAGCTGTCATTGTGACTTTGTCAGCGGGCTCATCTTCAGAGCAGCTGCAGACTCATTTTGAGATTGCCTAATTATTTATACACCCAGATTTCTCTCCTTTCCAGTGGTAGGCTGAGGCTGAGGCCGAGCTGGCTCTTAAGTACAGGAAGATATGCTGTGAATGCTTTGTCATTAAAATAGGTCACTTTTCTCTTACGTTTTCCAAAATCTTAAGGCTGCTATTGGAAAATTATATTTCTACCAGTTTCTGAAGTTGTAAAACTGTTCTTTAAAAGACTTGCCTTTCTAGTGTTCACAAATGTGAGACCAGCATGTTCCACTGCGCTTTAAAGTATGTGTATTTGTGTGTGTCTGCATTTAGACAGAAAATGTAAATTTATTTATTTGTTTGTTTGTTTATTTATTTATTTAAGATTTTATTTATTTATTCACGAGAGACACACACACAGAGAGAGAGAGAGGCAGAGACACAGGCAGAGGGAGAAGCAGGCTCCATGCAGGGAGCCTGACGTGGGATTTGATCCCGGGTCTCCAGGATCACACCCTGGGCTGAAGGCAACGCTAAACCGCTGAGCCACCCAGGCTGCCCAGAAGATGTAAATTTAATCCTAGTAAATGCCTATTCAGAAGACAGTCTTCTCTCCAGTGTAAATGCATATTTATCAGTATGGAATAAATGTATTCAAAAAATAGAGTAAATGGCCTTTTACTTGAATTGCATATATATATTTTTTAATAGCAAGCACTTTATTACCAATCACTTCATTTTCCTCCACCTACAGATTTGTAGGTTAGAGAAAGAAAGCATTTGGGGGCCATTTTTTTGGAATCAAAACAAATCAGGAATCGGCAAAACTATAGTTTCCTGACTATTTACTGACCTGATTGGTATCATTTTCTGAGCTTGGGAGAGCCGTGTTCATTCATTTTTATTTTTCTTCTGTAGACTGAGTTTAGTAGGTAAGGTTGAAACCATCTCCCTAAATAAATTGCTGCAAGATAACAAACAGAATTGGAATCTGTGCTTGCATTTGTCTGGTTTGTTTTGTTTTCTTTTCCTCCCTTATATCCAGCTCTTCCTGGAAAGGCCATTAGTGTGCTTTTTAGGATGTTGACCATTATAACTTACAAAGCTTCATGTGGCCCTCCGCTGTTCACAAATTTTACAGAACTTGCAAAGGTGGTAGTGGGGAAGGGAGTTAGAAGTCATCTTGTCACAGAGGTATACTTTAACAATAGCTGAATCAAAAAGATGTGACTAAAATCACACTTGAAAATGTGAGGAAAAAAAAAAAAAGAAATGTGAGGATACCATGATGCTGTTTAATGGACATTTCTGAGCTACCTCTATCTCATTCGGCATTTCCATGGCCAAAAGGCCCAATCTCATATATCCACCAAACTTGCAAGACTGAAACTAGGAAAAAAGAATGAATGTTTAGAACATCTTCAAAATGGCCATGTCTGAGATCCTACAGGGAGGCATTTCATCTGAAGAACTGGCTCCCCACACGATACCTCTGAGACAGAGAAAATCAACGCAGAGACCCCAGTGTAGGATTAGGGAAGACCCAAAAGCATTCATTCATAGCTAATTTGAAAGTTTGGTTGTAAAAGAGCCTAGATACCTCCAAACCTGGTGTTTCTCTAAAAAATCCATATAGTATGGATTCATGTGAAGATAATAAGTCGTTGTAGAAAGAGCCCATACTCTGGAGGTGAGGCAAATAAGGAGCCCATTCCTGGATTAGCACCCTGGATAAATGACTTGACTTTTCATCTATAAAATGGGTATTATAATCATAACCAGAACCGCCTAGAAAGCATTTCCTATGTGCCAAGCCTTTGCTCAGTGTTATTCTTTCAACCACCTTATGAGGTAGGTTCCTACATTCAAAAAGGAGCAAACATGGAGGCTTGAAAATGCCAGGTGACCAGCCAAGCTGACACTCTTAGAAAGTGGTAGACATGGGAATGAAACCAAGGTGTGCTTTAGATCCAGAGCTCAGGGGTTTTTTGTTTCTCTGTTAGAGAGAGAAGGGGGTGGGGAGGGAGCATAAGCAGGGGCAGTGGGTGGTGCAGAGGGAGAAGGAGAGAGAGAGACTCTTAAGCAGGCTCCACACCCAGTGTAGAGCCCAATGCAGGGATCAGTCTCATAACCCTGAGATCATGACCCGAGCTGGAATCCAGAGTCAGATGCCTAACTGACTGAGCCACCCAGGTGCCCCTCCAGAGCTCAGGTTTTTAACCAATATGATATGACCTTACAGATTGTCACAAGTGTTTATTGACATAATATTTGAACAGTGCCTATATGCCAGGCATATTGTAGGCTTACAGTAGAGATGAACCTGGAGCTTCCATTCCTTCCAGAAAGCAGTCAGGCCCTTAATTTTACCGCCACACCCCATTATGAGACAATCAGACACTTTTGAAATCACCTCCACTCCAGTGGGCGATGTGCATGGTCTGTGTCCTGCTGGATACAGTTTAATATTCTCATTTATATATGGGGGGGGGGGTCAACAGGCCATACATTCTAGGTGAAAAAGCCACATGCAACTAGTTTTGTCCTGAATGGAGAGAACAACTGGCTCTGGTTGAATTATTCCGTTTTTTAACTAGCTCCTGCTTTGGCATCATAGAAACACAGCCTTATTAGCCTTATAAAGTTGAAAAATAGCATGCAGTTGTACAGCAGAGAAATTCTATGGACATATAGCTGGCAAATTGGGGCACTCGGATTGGGGAGGATGCAGGACGCTGTCCTTAAAGATGATATGGGGACAGGAGCTACTGGGTTGAGGCCAGTGAAGGGAAGTTCAGCACAGAAGTTCACTGTTCTCCCTTGGGGATAAAACCTGTGAAAGTGAACCTTTGTTTAAGGGCAGTGAATTTAGAAGGCAGCTAGTCTGTCCCCTGTTCTCCCTAAATGTAATTAAGAAGACTTTGAAGAAGCAATATTGTGCTAAAGCCTAGATAAGAACCCGCTCTCCGTCCACTTCCCCAAATCCCTAAAGCCTCGTTTTATTTTAATATTGTTCTTTTAGATTCCACTTTGCTGCTGTGTTGAGGGGGGAGCAGGTGGGGAGGGTAGAGAGGAGGGTTCCTGGGGAAGCAGAAACCCTTGTGGAAACCCGTTTTTAATCTGGATGATGGCTTGGTAATGTAAGCAGTGAGTTGGCGGAGGAGCGAAAACTGTAGGATTAATGGTCTTGAGCCTAATTCCCAGATACCTTTTAAAAGGCCAGTTCACCAGCTGGCTTTGTCCTTTCGCTCCACATACGCTCCCTCCCATATCCCCGGTGTTCTTTTTTTAATGTTCTTTTTTTGGCTGATTTTTAACTCTTCTCTAAATCTGAATTTTAGCACCAAAGTGCATGTACGAGAGAGTTCTATGTATATATGATTATTTGCACCAAAGATGCTTAGGAGTTGATATACTAACAAGAAGACTTGGATAATAAAATATGTGAAGCTTATTTGTATTATAAAGTAATCTGTGGGGTTTGGAGATACACATTTTTGAAAAATATAAACTCTTGGGGTGCCTGGGTGGCTCAGTGGTTGAGCATCTGCCTTCGGCTCAGGTCATGATCCCGGGTCCTGGGATCGAATTCCGTGTCGGGCTCCCCACAGGGAGCCTGCTTCTGTCTCTGCCTATGTCTCTGCCTCTCTCTCTCTCTCTGTCTCTCATAAATAAATAAAATCTTTTTTTTTTTAAGATTTTATTTATCCATTCATAGAGACACAGAGAGAGAGAGGCAGAGACACAGGCAGAGGGAGAAGCAGGCTCCATGCAGGGAGCCCGACATGGGACCCGATCCCAGGTCTCCAGGATCACGCCCTGGGCTGCAGACGGCGCCAAACCGCTGCACCACCGGGGCTGCCCCAATAAATAAAATCTTAAAAAAAAAAAAAAAGAAAGAAATATAAACTCTTACTTATTGTGTGCTCATGTGCACATACATTCATGCATATGTGCACACAAACATGATTTTCTACGTTTATGCCTTTGCTGTCTGTATTTTCTGTGTACATAGAAATAAAACCCAACAAATGTCATCAAGTCTGGCAATGTTCCAGAGATAAAATATAAATACATAACCTTCTTCATATTTTAAAATCTTACTACTTTACTCGAGTGCCCCTTTATATGTCTTTTAGAAAGCCACACAATCTTTAAGACAGAGAGGCCAGTATAGAAAGTGAACTGCTATGCTTTGGGATGTGTGGTGTGACCTCCTGAAAACACAAGAGTCCAGGTAACGAGCATGCCTTTGAGTGTGAATGGAGGCAGTAGGAAGGGAAAGGACTTACTCCAGCAAACAAGAATGTGATTAGTGTTTCCAGCTTGAAACCTTTGAAGTGGGTCAGCAGGAAAGGAAGGAAAAGCAAAAGCCAGTCAAATGTCAGAGAATAAGAATATTTGTTCTTGCCTGGCTTAGTCTGGTAAGCTTTGAAATACCAGTGCCTATTAGTTTGCTGGGTAAACATTCTCATTATTTTCCATAATTTGCATTATGATTGGGAGGTAATTAACGACATGAACGTTTTCATATAACACTTAGACCTGGATGGGTCTTAATGACTTCCCTTCAGTCTTGCGTGAAGTTGTTTACTGTTTGATTTTTGAGTGCTTGAAACTACTTATGGTTCTGGCTGAGAGTGGACTCTGCTGGGCATGCTGCATTTTACAATATGATTGCACTTGCCTTGCCACTCAGATGGTCTTCATCCTTTCTTTCTGCGCTGGCCTAAAGTCTGGCCCAGGTAGGCGCTCGATAAATGATAGCGGTTCTTACAATATTTGTTAACCAAAACGTGGGAGTCTTTTTATAACTCTTGTCATCATGACTGGTGTTTGTCTGTGGACACCTTGTGATATTTTTGGACTGTAGAGTGCTTTTCCCAAATCACAGATAAACCCCCATGTAGACTCTATTAGTGCTGAGCCCAAGCAAGCCAGGATGTTATCAAATCACTCTCTGTAACTTCACAGGCTTCCTTGGTTTACAACCATTTTCATCATGTCATCTAAGATTTCCCATTGACAGTGGATTAGTTCACCCATCCAGAGGTTTTTGCCAATTTGATACAGCAAGCGCACGAAGCTCACAGATCTTGTGTTCACCAGTTGATGTCTGATCCAATCAGCCTGTTTATATTCAGTTAAACGCACATCTACACATTTCCACGTTTATTTTTAGCTCCTTTATCACTTCCTGTCATTTTTCTCTGCTGCCCTCTCCCCTCCCCAGATGCTGGTGCCAGGATTAAACCGGACATTCTGACGAAGGAGGCAGCATCATTGGGGCCCCGTTTCTTACACCATATTTAATTTGCCACCGAGGATCAACCGAGGTGTCTCTAAGTACAAGGGACAGAGGTGGCGGTCTTGGGTAGAGACACAGATACGGTCCATTCTCTGCTTTGAAACAGGGCCCTTGGATGAAGTGGGAAGGATGTAGCATAAGTAATTCATAGTCACTTTAAGTTCAGTGCCAGCAGGGACATGTTTCTTCTGTGTTACTTAAAAAGGAATTCAACGTGGGGGTTGGGGGAGCAAGCACTCTCAGGAACGTAAGTATAGAAAGGGTTGTTGTCTTTGTTCTTTTCTCTCTGGACCAATTCTGTTCATTTTAACAGCATTGTGTGATAAAGGTGGCACCAGGAACCTTGTGCCCGAAACCAGTCACTTCCTTCATCTCATCACCAGCCTCATTCATAACTCCCCAGGGCCACCATGGAGGGAAGTACCCCAAGGGGCATTGTCTGGTCTCAGCAGATGCAACCCGAAGCACAACAAGGGGCCAAGTGTTCCACCCATTCAAAGCGCAGTTAGTTGCATGCAGGGTGAGAGCAGAAGGCACCAGGGATTAGGCTCAGATGTTAGGCACCGCTTGGGGTTTACCGGCCTGCTTGAGTGCAAATATCTCGAATTTATGTGCGATACCCCACAGAGGTCAGCCTGGATGCTTCTTGCCTCACTGCCCAAATTCCATTTTCACCCAGCAATCCTCAGAGGATTCCAGAGACCTTTTGTTTCTTTGTGCCATTCTCCTGGTAAGCTTCCCATATGGCCTTGGCATAGAACAGGTTGATCTAACCCTGTGGTATTAGCAGCACGGCTTTGGCTGTTCTCAGAGACCTTTGGTTCTATCCAAAGGGCTTTTCTGTGTCTCAACCTCTTGAAAGATTAGAAAATACTGATAGTTTTTCCTTTACTTCATTATATTTATATTCTTATTTATTTAGTAGAAAGTTGAGATGGCTTATTATAGCCATTTTTGTTCTGAAACAAATGACCAGGCTCGAGAAAAGAGGAAAGGAGAGCATGTCGTCCATCCATCATTCCATTCTTATTTTCAATATACATACACACGTGTATGCACATACACATAAATACACACATCTATTCATATACTCGCGTGTATACATATGCATGTGTGTATAAATGTGGTTATAATGTGTTAGATACTTTTTCAGGAATGTCCAGAAATGAAACAGTGAACACGGTTTTGAACATAGAAGATTGTAATACATTTTGGAATAAATGTCCAAAACCAAGTTCTTAATTTCTCCCTGTTCACCCTCCCAAATGTGCTGTATCTGTAGTCATCCCATCTCAGTGAAAAGCAAGTCCTTTCTCTCTCAGCTGCTCAGGGCAGGGCCTTGGTGTTGTCCTTGACTCCTTCCTTTCTCTCGTAAATCATGTCCAACTCACTGGAACATCCTGTTTATGATAGAATTTAACTGTTTACCATCTCCACGGCTCTCTTCTATGCCCACATTGTGGTCACCACACACCTGACTGTGGCAATAGTCTCTAAGTCCATGCATGCGGCAAAACACCACACATGGGGTCACTTATTAACAATTATTCCTCACAGTTCAGGAAACTGCAAGTCTGAGATCAAGATGCTAGCCTGGTCAGGCAGGAGCCCTCTTGTGGGTCACAGACTTCTCACGGTGTCCTCAGATGGTAGAGGGCTGGGGATCTCTCTGGGGTCTCTTTTATTTATTTATTTTTTAAAAGATTTTATTTATTCATTCATGAGAGACCCAGAGAGGCAGAGACACAGGCAGAGGGAGAAGCAGGCTCCATGCAGGGAGCCCAGTGCAGGACTTGATCCTGGGTCCCCGGGCCCACAACCTGAGCCAAAGGCAGACGCTCAACCACTGGGCCACCCAGGCGTCCTCTCTGGGGTCTCTTTTATAAGAACATTAATTTCATTCATGATCTGATCACCTCCCAAAGACCCCACCTCCTAATACTATCACAGTGGGCATGAAGATGTCGATAAGAGTTTTAGGAGAAAACAAACATTCAGACCATAGCATCTTCCTAATGGCCTTCCATGCTTCTGCTTCTCACCTTTGCCTCACTACAAATTCTTCTCCACACAGCAGTCACCGGAGAATTCTTTTAAAAAATAAGTTGGGGGGTGCCTGGGTGGCTGAGTTTATTAAGCACCCAACTGTTGATTTCAGCTCAGGTCATGATCTCAGGGTGGTGAGATGGAGCCCTGTGTTGGGCTCCATGCTTCGTGGGGAGTCTGCTTGGGATTCCCTGTCTCCTACCCTTACTCCACCCACTCCCTCCCCACCCCCACTCATGTGCACTCTCTTTCTCAAATAAATCTCTAAAATAATAATAATAAGTCGGTTCTCCTGCCTCCTCTGCTCACAATCCTCAGTGGTTTCCCGCCTCCCAGTAGGATCCGTCCCCCTTCCTGTGACCTGCAAGGTGCTGTAGTCTGAAGTCCTCTTCTGACACTTCTCTTCCCCACTGGTCTGCCAGTTGATGTGTATTCTTCAAACAGTAATATTAGTAGTCAGAGTGGTAGTGGGAAAAATTTTCTTACCAGATTTAAGCTGACTCTTGCTGGCTAGAATTCTCACATCAAAAATAGCCGTGTAAGATATTTGCTTTGGGCATTTTCTCACGTGGGTGCATCTGACACCTTGCTGACCAGTCCTGAGACAGCACCTAGCAGTGAGCTATGTAGTTTGAGGTGGCTGGAATCTTTCTTTGGCTGTCCGAAGCTCACAAGATGGTTAAATTAGAAGTAGCAGCCACTGTCAGGGGTCAGCCTCTGCCATCAGCAAACTTGTGCTAAGCAAGCATTTCCTGCTTAGGACAGCCCTGTCAGCCTATGTCCCCAGGTTGGGGAAAGCCCTTCTGAATCTTCTGTGTCTGGAGTAATAAAAAGCAAAATAAACCCTGTGGCATTTGGTGCGGCTACTACCTCCAAGAGTGAGCGCTCGGTGACTTCTTTTGACTTCCTATGAGAAGCATATTTAAATATATTGAATCCAGGGCCATGATGTTGATCACACCCACTCTGTCTTCCTGACTTGGAGCCTTTTTTTTCCTCAAGGGCATTTCCAACAAAGGAGTATAGCTTTCAGATTTGTAAACTGCCACCTTATTATCCTATTAGTCAATTATAGCTGCTGAAGAGCGGGGAAAGTGACAGTCTGGCAGATTACAGCAATTTATTTGCCGTTCTCATAGTCTCGTTCAGCATATCATCAGGCTGTTTAAATTTAATGATAAGACTTTCACATGTGTTTTAGAGCAGTTAAAGTTGTAATCAAAATGTTTAGGAAAACCCCCACTGACCCGCATGAGAGCTGCCTTTACTGTTGCTCGTAATGCCTTGTTGTAATCTTTATTAGCAAAGCTGCCTCTAATTAGGAAAGGCAGCTTACTTTCCACAGAAAGTAGGGCTTTTTGGTGTGCTTGTGCACAAAGCGCAGGAAAGATGGAGGTTGGCCCTTATGGGTAAATAAGCTGCACACGAATATGCTCCGTGTAACTCAGTCCCCCTGAGAAACTTCCTAGAGCCTGTGGGAATGGAACGGGTTGGGCCATGAGGTCAGGGCAGATCTGCAGCATGGCACCGGGAGTTACTTGGAGGAAGGGGAGCAGAGGGCAACAGAGGAAAAATAACTGCCCTCTCCTGGTTGGTTCTCTTTCAAGCTACAGGCAACAGTTTTTGTAGTAGGGGCTACATTGAAACAACAGGAGAATGTCTGCAAAAAAAAACCAAAAAAGAATGCTTAGATGGAATCTTTGGATCTTATGCAACTAGATGAGATATTGAAGGCCTTGTTACCTTGAACTTGTTCACACCTTCAGCTAGTGGACAGGAGGAACTGTTACTAACTGAATAATCGGAAGACTCAAAATATACACTGTGAGGTAGAAAAAAAAAACGTGTACAATAGATTTGGCTCAGGGATACTCTGTTCTGTAGCTTGCTATTTGCATATTTTAATCCATAATCACTAGATCATAATTTCCTTAAAAGCTGGGGTTGTTTCTTATGTGATTTCACATCCCCGGAGAGCCCCATAAATCTTTGATGAATCTCAAAGGATGTGTATTTTATCTCCACAATGATATGCAAGTTCCTGAAAGTCAGCAGCCACTTTTAATCCCTAACTCCATGGCTGTACATAGGAAAGGTGCTTTCCTGTTTTCATATTGCTGACATATATTAGATGTGTTCCATCTCCCCTTCTAGCCCCATAAAAAAGTATGTAGAAATTACTGTGCATTCAGTGGCCCTTTATTATAGAAGGAACTCAATACGCCAAAGATATGAAATCATCATTAGGTCAAACTGCATGGGAAAGTTCAAACAACCCCATTGTGCTGCTTGACAGCTGCAGTTTTAATTAGGGTGATAAATAGCTTGGAATGACAGAAAACTCAAGGAAGCAGTGCCTCAAGCAAGATAGATGTTTGACTCTCAATCACCTAAATGTAGACAGCTCGGGGCTGGTAAGCCGGCTCCATAATCATTAGAGACCCAAGCTCCTGTTTTATTTCTCCACTTTATTCACTAAACACACAACTTTCACCTTGCATTCCAAAGTGGTTGCCCCAGCTCCAGCTATCACAATTGCATTCTATCTCCAGGAAAAGAAGGAAAGGGATCCAGAAGGGCCTGTCCCTTAACATTTCCTAGAAATTACACCTTCTACCTCTCTTGGGACTACTGGAGCTAGCTCCAGGCAAGCCACCTTCAAGGCTAGTAATGTGTTTGGATTGACCCAGTGAACATCAACAGATTAGGTTTTTGCCTCAGGGAAGAAGTTTAGAGTTCTTTAATAGTGGAAAGAATGGGTTTGGGCAGGCTGAAATTTGAATACAGTCTGCATTGCTTTCTAGTTAAGGGAGCAGAAAGTAAGTGCTGATTGACAACAGATGTTGCCAGAATTTAAACAAAATGTGAGATCAGGGGCCTTGGCAGTCAGGGAAGGCAAAGGTAACGAGGTGGGAGTCTTGATAGATAGAGTTTGGATAAGCAGACAAAGAGGGAACCCAGATGCTCCACTAAAAAGGCATACGCCAGCCTCTGGCTTCTTTGGAAACCATGGTTTAAGAGCATGTAGCAAAGACCCAAGAATAGAGAATGGGCTGGTACCTGGAGGTCCAGCAAGTATTCGTTTTTTTCTGGACCATTTACAAGACCCATAACCAACCCATATTGCCCTTCTTATATTGACTATATGTGGTGACAGCCTCCAGAATTTTGCAGAATGAGAAATATATTACTTGATTCAGCATATTTCTCAAGCTGTTAAGCAACCAATTTAGAAGGTCTGGGACTCCTGCTGTTTCCACGTACAAGGATCATGAATCTATATGAATGTAACTATATTATTTAATCTATTATTATATCATCTATTATTTTTATTATCACCATAATCGTGAGACAGTTCATTGCAGGATAAAATGATAACCTCCATATAAATGGCTTGACATGTATTTCTACCAGCTTCATATGTGTCTAGGTACCACAAGTCTGCAGAATTTTTTGCTTGTAATGTGTTCTTAAAAGTAAGTATTCGGGGAAGTGGCATTATGTTTAAAGAGAATAGTCTTATTGTTACCCATTTTTTGGACAATAATCCTTGAAACTGTGGATATTTGATAAAAAGAGAAGTCAGATAAGCAATGAGAAAAAGAAATTGTTGAATGAAAAGAATAAAGAAGAGTTTAGAGACATCCTGAAAACACGCTTCACTTGGTGCTAAGCCCTTAGACTATTTCTGGAAGACTATGGCATAGTCTGCATTAGAGAAAGAATGCGATATATCTGAGTCATATAAATATGCATCATTTCTGAGTGAGCCCCATAGATCTGTCTAATGAATTGATGGCAAGCAGATGTCTTAGAATGTTAAGATACAGCCTGGGAAATACAACAATATTTGTTACACCTCACAAAAGTAGGACAAGGGTGACCACTTTTCATGAAAAGGAAGCTTACTTGGCTGAACTGTAGAACAAAGATGGTGTTATGTCAATGGCGTGCTCTCCACGCCTTACTTCTTTCTTCATTCCTGTTCAACAGATGTGTAGTTGAGGCACAGAGAGATGCATTAACATGCCCAAAGTCACAAATGAGTCAGTTGCAGACCGGTTAAGCTTTCCAAGTAGGGAGATTAATTTTGCCCATTTACGCACCACCTCAGAGCAGGGAAGCTCACCTTCTGAAATGAATTAAGTGAGATAAACAGAATTGGCTCGGTTAACCTGAGCATGCAAAGAGAAGGCAAGGAGCAGAGCCGAGACCTAGGAGTTTCCACACCGTCTTTCCTGGTGACTGGGAAAACCTCTAGTTTCTAACTCTTGACGTGTTACTTTCCTTTGGAATTTAACATTATTTGTGCTCAGCCAGCATGTAGGTGAATCAGTCACCTGTGCTGAGTAGTGCTGGCTGTTTGGTTTAGTAGATGTTTACTAAGTCAACAACCTAGCTACTTTGTCTTTGAGGGTAGGAATGTTCACACTCCTTTTTGTATGGAGGACACAATAGGTAGCTCTCAAATATTTGTGGAATCTGATTGACTGACAAGTTGCTTGGGTAACATTTCTATCGAGCTCGCTAGTGGGACCTGGGAAGCACCTAACCCAGAAGAACCCCTTGTGAATGCAGTGCAATACAAGGTGGTCCATTCTGTACTACACCCAAGAGGATTTAATTGCTGAAACACGAAAAGAACCTTATTCTGAGACAAGGTCACTTAAGAGGTATAATTTTACATTTAATGTAGTTGCCATTTGTTTTTCGTCTCTGTATTATGTGCCAGGTATCTAACAAATATATCATCTCATTCATGGCTAATAGCAACCTTCTGAGGTGTGTATTATTAGATCCATCATATAAGCACAAAAATGGAGACTCAGAGGTCACACAGTTGAATTTATATGCAGTCACACAATCTTTAGCTGGTATTTAAAACTGGGTCCAGTGGACTCCTAATTCATTCCGCCATTCCCTTGGTATCTCCCACTAGTGGTAGATTAAGGACCAAAAGGCCGGTGTCCTGAAGAAGGCAGTAGAAATTGCATCTTTCAGGGAGATTGTGGAGTTGGGAAGTCCCCAGGTATACATGGGATTAGAGAGAAGTGTGAGGCTGGTTTGGAAAAAAAAAAAAAGTGATTTTTTTTCATATTTTAGTCACTAAAGAGAAGCCCTGAATTTCTTGAATATGTGAATGGCTTTCAAAAACAGAGTCAAGACAGGAAGGAAAGTCTTGATGGTACCAGTTAGTTGGGAAAGAGTCCTGTCAAGAATTCCAGCACTACATTTATGCCAAGAGATGTATTGTTTTCTCTCTTCCTGGAGCATCATCCTTTTAAACCTGTAGGAGGACACCGACATGCATCTTCCTAACTGTATGAATTGATAGTCTACATTTGTTTCTTCTGTTTTTCATTTTCAGAAAAAAATATTATGGGGTTCCTTTTCTCCACCAATAGTAATGTCAATATTGCTAGAACAACTTTAGATTATAGATATTAAGAGACACTGAGTTAATATAACAATTTGATTTTACTGTTTAATTCACATGTAAATCTCTAGGCGAGTTCTCATCATTTAATATTTACTTAAAATATTTACTTTTAGACATATACACACCACTTGGTAGGAATGCATTTGAAATGAGTATTGATTTATTTGGTTTGTTCTTTAGTAGATAATGCCATCTGTATCGAAATGAGTTAGAAGGGGTCATTATATTAGCTCACTCTTCATCCTGAAGAGTATATTGATGCTGTACCTTGACATTTTCTGTACTTTGATAGCATATGGTAGGTGGATGTTATCAAAATAAATAATTACTTGTAGCTGGTTTTTTAGATTCATCTCTAATGGTAGCTCTCAGGGGTAAAAAAAAAAACACACAAAAAACAAAACGCAAAAAACCCTCAGAAGACCTGTATTAACCGGGAAGCCACTTTTGTGTTGCATTTCAATCCATTTAAGCTAAAGCTGATTAGCACTTTTTGAAAAGTGAATCTCAATCGTTGTGCTAATCAAGGGAAATTGAGCCATGTTGTTACTCTGGAAGGCCAGAGAGAAGAACGGATATAATGTTAAGTTTCTTTTTTATTAATCATGCACATACAGCTTGGTTCCATGCCCACTCCCTTCCCCAACAAAGCCCTCTCCTAAGTGCTTGTTTAATAAAGTAACCCAGCAGGTGAATATTTAGGTGTTAGTGGGGATTCAGGTAGTTTCGTTTTAATGCAACAGGGAGAATAGAAACGAATGTGGGCAGGGGCTATTTCCAGCATGCTGTTAAAGGAAAGTGTGTGGACTGTTATACATTATACATTATTATACAGTTATACATTAAGGACACAATGGTAATACGAAGCAATGATGTGTTTGTGAATTTGGTGCATATGTTTACTGTAATTAGTGGCTGTTCATCCTTGGGTGCTGTTTTAAAATGCAGCTTACAGGATGATTCAGGTACAGTGGGGCCAAGAGATGATTGCAATTGCTTTTGAAAAGAGTTTGTTACTGACCATTCCCAGGAGGGGGGTAGGGCAGGCATGACCTGCCACTCAGGGCCACATGTGGAAGCTCCTGGTTTGGTCAGGGGGTAGAGGGAATAAGGGGAAAACCTGGACAGGGGTCTTTATTGTTGTCTCTGTTGGAATGAAAGGGTGAGACAGAGTAAATAGGTTTAGGATCTGCTAATTTGAATAATTTCAGATTCCGGAACACAGAGGCTACCACTAGTTGTCTAGTACCCCGCCCTGGGGTGATTTGGGCAAGGGAGTAGTGGCATCTATGGGGATAAGAGCCTGATAGTATTCCTAGCAGCAATGTCCACAATAGCCAGACTGTAGAAGGAGCCACAATGTCCTTCAACAGATGAATGGATTAAGAAGATGGGGTGTGTGTGTGTGTGTGTGTGTGTGTGTGTGTGTATATATATATATATATATTATACATATCATATATGTATATAATGGAATATTACTCAGCCATCAGAAAGGATGAATACCTACCCTTTCATCAACATGGATGGAATGGGGGGGGTGTTATGCTCAGTAAAATAAGTCAGTTGGAGAAAGACAATCATCATATAGTTTTATTCATGCAGAATATAAGAAATAGTGAAAGGGACCAGAAGGGAAAGGAGGGAAACTGAGTGAAGAAAAATTAGAGAGGAAGACAAACCATGAGAGACTCCTAACTCTGGGAAACAAACAAAGGCTTGCAGAAGGGGAGGAGCATGGGGGGATGGGGTGACTGGATGATGGACATTAAGGAGGCCACACAATGAAATGAGCACTGGGTGTTATATGTTGGCAAATTGGATTAAATAAAAAAAAGTGGGGATCCCTGGGTGGCTCAGCGGTTCAGCGCCTGCCTTTTTGGCCTGTGCATGATCCTGAGACCTGGGATTGAGTCCCACATCGGGCTCCCTGCATGGAGCCTGCTTCTCCTTCTGCCTGTGTCTCTGCCTCTCCCCCCCACCCCCCCATGAATAAATAAATAAAATCTTTAAAATAAAGTAAAATAAAAGTGAAAATGAAAAAAAAAAAAAAAAGCCTGAGCAAGGAGGTGGTTGAGGGAATTGGCTCTGGACTGGTTACTTTGCATATGAAAGACACTCAACCTATTTCCTATCTCTAGAAATTCGCAGGGTACAAACCCTAGGAAGGAGCAGCCCTTCTAGTGTCTGTAGGACCCCAGATGTCAAAAGCATTAGAGTAAAACAACTTGCTCAATACAGGTGGTATGAAACTGACTGCCCACCTCATATATTTGGCATCAATGATCACATCTAGGAAAATCACTCATCTGCCTCTGCCACCTCCAAGTGGGTGCAAATGCCAACAGCTGGGCCGGTGGAGGTGAGGAGGCGGGGTGGTAAACTTGACTTGTGGCTTATTTCACTCTTCACCAAGCAGTGATAACCAAGGAAATATTTGATAATTCCTTTCTTTCTTAATTTGGGGGACAAGTGGTTGGGTGACTTGGGAATGCTAGACACTTCTGCCTTCCTGCTCTCTAGTATGGAGCAGCTGATGCCAGGGAATTGAGGTGGAGAAGTGAGAGGGACATATGATATTTACTTTTATTCTTTTCATGCCTAAACAGATATAAGGAATTTTCAGAACAGAATCTTGTTTCAAGTGTATGGCCATTTTTTCAGAGTCACTTACTAACCTCTACTTTCATAAACAGAAGTTCCTGTGTCTCTTTGGAGACACAGGGAAAAGACTTACCATCCATTCCAACCTTCTCCAGATCACCAGTGCTACTCAGAGCTGGTTGAGAGGGTTGAAAGCTCAGAGTTGTGAAGGTAGAAACAGATTGGCACCTCCATGGCATGAAAACTTTGTTGCCTTCTAACAGAGAAAGTACTGTGGGTAATCCAAACTTTTAAATTATATATTCAAGACTGACTGCAGGTTATCTGCTAATGCTGTCCCAGTGATGTCTGGCCTAGCTTCCACCTAATCTGTAGTCTCTGAAAAGGCAGCCACATAAAGCCTAGCCCTTCAAAATGCTACTCCAGGTTGCACTCCACTGTACCCATTGCTTAGCTAGGGGACTTTCCTAAGGATTCCTCTGGTTCGGGTTTGTCTAGTTGTATGCTGTGAAGGTAGCAGGGATCTAAGAAAGCCAGAAAGAGAAGTGGTATGGAGAGAAGTGCCTTTGGAAGAGAGCCTGAGTTGACTCAAGAATTAGCTCCAGTCTTTCAGAATTGCCAGTAGGTGTTTCATAGCTGTGATGATTTTGATGAGCTGCTATTGTTACTTTCACTGACAGAGCCATCCAAAGGCTATAAGAATATAAGCTCTATCTGGTGAAGAGTAGTTCCTGAAATTATTTGAAAGTGGGTTGTAATCTCAAGAATTGTAGCACAGAGTCCAGAAAGAAGTTTATAAAAGAAGTAGATGTTGACCAGATGATGCCAAACAAATGGAATCTTAAAAGTTGTTTTGTTTTGTCTTTTCAAATGCTGGGTGCCCAGGGCCACTTTTTAAATGTTCTAGTATTTAGGGCAGCCCCGGTGGCGCAGTGGTTTGGCGCTGCCTGCAGCCTGGGGTGTGATCCTGGAGACCCAGGATCTAGTCCCATGTCGGGCTCCCTGCATGGAGCCTGCTTCTCCCTCTGTCTATGTCTCTGCCTCTCTTTCTCTGTGTCTATGAATAAATAAATAAATAAAATCTTAAAAAAAAATAAATGTTCTAGTATTTAAAAGTCAAATACAAGACCATATCCCTGAATCCTTTTCTTACATGTGATTGAGGACAACCTGCATACCTCTAGGGTAGGCTAAGTGGATTAGAAGCCTTCACTGGAATTTGAGTGTTGCAGCATTTTGTTTTCGTTGCTTTTTTTTCTTTTCTCAATCCTCGATATATCATGGGTTTAGACCTCTCTTTCTTCCAGATTTTTATACCCAGAACACCTAGCACAGTGACAAAGGCAAAGGACTGATTACATGACCCTGCCTTGGAGGAAATGAGTCAGCTTACAGCACCTCTAAAGCTGCAAAGTAATGATCCCTGTCCCCAAAGATTTTCCTGAGGCCAGTTGGTAGAACTGAGTATTGATTGGGGGGGGGGGGGAGGATCTTAATAGCAGTGACATTAATAGATGATAGGAAATTAAGATGGGTTGCTAGGCATCTCTCCCCCGTCCAGCAAACAAACACACCCACCACTTGCTACTTAAAATAGTAACAATAAAAATCCAACTCACTTGGTTTTGTCTGGTTACAGTTTCCTTATAGGTTTCAGTCTTGAGGTAAGTGTTAAATAGAAAAAAACAAAACAACAACAACAAAAAAAACACAACCCTATAAGATTTATCACTGTTTGCCTTTCCTAATTGTATTTCTCAAGAGAATAATGTTTGGGGAAGTTACTTTACACCAGGACAATCCTAGGGAACCTCTGGAAGAAGATGTGCATTTTGTTGTATGCAGCCGCAACTCTAGTTTGGGAGGAGCACTGGGCGTGGTTTTGTGGTTTCCTTCTTTTCAGGGCAGCTCATCACTTCAACCACAAAATCACTGCCAACCTTCAAAAGGGGAAAGAAATATTGGCCAACCTACATTTTCTTGCCTTTTTTTAAGGACAAACAGTGACTTTGGTTTTTAGAGACCAACCAGCTTAGTTATCTTTGGAGTTCCTCAGTATAGTGTTTGCAGAAATGTGGCTTCGTTTCCACATTGCTACAAACCAGTCGTCTGCACTAAGGTTGGCCCCTGTCCTGGAACCACAGAAGTGGTTTGCTCTACCAGTTGACTCATGCTGCCTAACTCCTGTGTCACCATAAAGAACCAGCACCTCTCACCAACTCATGCAGTTATAAAACAGTGAACATTGAAAGGGTAGACAGTGCTGGCCAGTCTGTGTTAAAAATCAAGAGTCATTCATTCATTCAACTAGTATTTATGGAGCCCTCCAAATTAGACAGGCATGGCTTGGGGAGCTGTGGACACCGTAATGAATTGGATGAGCAGTTGCAGACTTTTTCCTTCACGTGCCAGATGGTAAATGTTTTAGGCTTTACCATTTCTGTTGCAGTTACGCATTTCTGCTATGTTTTGCACAATAAGAGCCATAGCAGCATACAAATAAGTATTGGCTGTGAATTGTAGTGAAATTTGATTTATAAAAACAGCCAATGCATAGCCCATAGTTTACCACCCCTGAACTAGACCATAATATTTTTGCCCGACATTTGATTTCTACTAGGTGGTTATATTTTATAAGGAATATCTATTCCTAAATACCTCACCTATTTCAACACAAGAAAAATTCAAAACTTGATTCACAAGGTAAAGGATTCCTGGAAAGGTTACAATGTCAATAAAACCAACAAACAAAATGACTCACAAAAGAGTCAAAACAAAGCAATGATATTTTTTAAAATCCTGCTGACTCATTACTAGTTATGATTAAACAATTATGGAATATATTTCCCAGATATTAATCATTCATAAGAAAACTAAGTCATCTGTAGTTTCGGATGAATTGGCCATACCTTCAATGCAATGAAGACAAGAAGAGTTTGCACTCATCATTAACGTCAGAAGTTTAAAGTTTTTGACACTACTCCATCTAAACCCCATAAGTAATACTCTCCAGTTTCAGGCATGTCAAAGCAAATGGTAGATATTCATCCTTTCTGATGGCTGAGTAATATTCCATCGTATATATATTATGCTGAGCAAAATAAGTCAATCGGAGAAGGACAATCATCATATGGTTTCATTCATATGGGGAATATAAGAAATAGTGAAAGGGCTTACAAGGGAAAGGAAGGGAACTGAATGGGAAAATTAGAAAGGAAGACAAACCATGAGAGACTCCTAACTGGGAAACAAACAAAGGGTTGTGGAAAGGGAGACCGGCGGGGGTTGGGGTAACTGGGTGACGGGCACTGAGGAGGGTACTTGATGAGATGAGCACTGGGTGTTATACCATATGTTGGCAAATCGAACTTAAATTTAAAAAAATGAAAAAAAAAAAACCATAAGTAGCTTAAAGAAACAAGATGTTCACAAATTTGGTAAATTCAGCAAATGGGTTATTCAGCATGCTGTTTGGTGAAATGGCCGTTCATTGATTTGGTAGCTTGGCATGTTGACTTTGGGCCAATCAATCTTTGGCAAGTGAACCTAGAATGGATGAACATAGTTCTAGATACATGTAACTTAAAATGCTCTTTGGATTTATAAATCTATTATGAATACATGCATGCGACCAAACTTGCTAGTAGCATGGTTATTAGTTATTTAGGTTATAAGGTTTATCAAAAAGTCCTATCATGACAAGGAAATGTCATTCGTGAATATGTACAGAAAGTGTTGGCATCTGGAGTTCAAAGGCTGATTGACTTCTGGGCTTCTTATTTTCCCCCTAACATTTTATTTATAAACTTATCATGTCGGGGATCCCTGGGTGGCACAGCGGTTTGGTGCCAGCCTTTTTGCCCAGGGTGCGATCCTGGAGACCCGGGATCGAGTCCCACGTTGGGCTCCCGGTGCATGGAGCCTGCTTCTCCCTCTGCCTATGTCTCTGCCTCTCTCTCTCTGTGTGTGACTATCATAAATAAATAAAAATTAAAAAAAAATTAAAAATAAACTTATGTATAAATTCTCAAACATGTAGAAAAGTTGAAAGAATGGTTGTGAATTTACTTTTTTTTTCAGGGATTTTATTTTTAAGTAATCCTACACCCATCATGGGGCTCACACAACCCCAAGATCAAGAGTCACGTGCTCTACCAACTGAGCCAGCCGGGCATCCCATGCATTTTTAATCTGAAGGGATAGGCTCTCCGTTTCCAAAGTGGCTAAAAGAATTCCAAGTGCAGATCTTTTTTAGGACCAGATCTTTTCATGAGTGACCAGAGACCAGACTGCACAATGTCTGATTCTCCTTTGTGTTTCTTGGGAAAAAAACAAAAATATTCCTTCGCCTTAGGTTGCACTGGCTCACTCTCACTTGCAAAGAGTCTAAAAAACCTTGTGTCTGCTAGGTTTCCTTACGTGTCACAGAATCACCATTGCCAAGCCTTATAGTCACTGAAATCAGCACGGAAAGTTTTAATGCTGGGTTCAGCTCGTGTGGCTGAACACTGAAGTTTATTCCTCAGCCCGTTACTAAGAAACCCAAAGGGCCAGGATGGCCTTTGAATTGTTAGGGTACATCTTTCCAGCATTACAATTCCATTTAATTGCTGCAGAATGAAAATTTTAGAGGTTCGTGTTACGCCAGCCCTGTCTCCTTTTACCCGGCCGTGTGAAGTGTCACATGGATCTCAGGAAGAATTTACTAGCTGCAAAGTAAAACGCAGTCTTCCACACTGTAATTTCTGGAGTTCCTTTTCCTTCATGTGGAAAGGAATGATTGAGGGGGGAAAGAAATTGTTTGACATCTCACCACAGAAGGAAAAATTAGTCTCCTCCAACTTCTCCGGGCTCTGTTTTTGTTTCATCCTACATCCTGTGTGCTTCTGGTCTGGTGAGGGATTACGATGTGAAAGGGAGTTATTTCCCTTCAGAAGATTCGGTCACAATTTAATAGTAATCACAAGTTTGGGAAAATTGAAGGGTTGGAAATGTTTTCTACATCTTTTTTGGTAGTTGGCTGCACTTCGATAAGTGCTACAACCTACCCATCATTGATTGTTTTGTTCGCCACTCCTGCCTGCAGGATAATAATATATTCTTGCCCTGTTGACCTCATACTGTGTTACCTGCTTGGGCCAATGAAATGTCACCTGTGCCACTTATGAGAAAAAGCTTTCAGAGCCATTGAATGGCTCTCCCAGTCTCTGTGTTCCTTCTGCCATGAAGGCAGTAATGTCCCGGCCTGGGTCCCATGGTGAAGATTGGAGCATAGCTCACAGCTCACCCACACTAGACATGGTGTAGTAAACCACTGATCAAGATACTGAGGTCATGTGTTACTGCAGGTGCGGAGCTTCACCGAGGCGCACTGGCATGCCACCACCCTTATACTGTAGAGCCTGTTCATACTTCTCTGGTTCTGGAATGGAGTCATGGAAAGATTATAAACCCAGACTTGTGTGATTTGGGGACAATGGGAGGGCTTTGAGCCAATTGCCTTTAGAACAATGGATATTTCCAGGTGCCATGATCAGTGATTTAAAAAATCATCTTTCTCTTTCCCTGATTCTCCTCAAATTCGCCTTGAAAGAGGTTAAAGTGAGTCACAAGCAACTTGGCCATCTTTATGCTAGGGTACCTAATTTCTAGAGGATTCTTTGTATATTTAAGGATGAGAATAAAAGCTCCATGTGGGCAAGAGTTTATTTTCAAGGATGGATCTCAAGTACCTGACATGCAATAGATGCTTATGAAACATTTGGTGAATTAAGGAACTTCATCATTTACTTCCAATGGGGTTCTCTTTTGATTTTAGTGAAGTATGCAATCAGAATAATCACATTCCTTAACTACACCTCTAATGGAAGATCAGATTCTAGTTAATAAGTTAAATATTTCTTTTTCTTTTTTTAAAGATTTTATTTTTATTTATGAGAGAGAGAGAGAGAGAGAGAGGCAGAGACACAGGCAGAGGGAGAAGCAGGCTCCACACAGGGAGCCTGACGTGGGACTTGATCCCGGGTCTCCAGGATCACTCCCTGGGCCAAAGGCAGGCACCAAACCGCTGAGCCACTCAGGGATCCCGAATATTTGTTTTTCTCAGTAAATTAATAGATACCTCAAAGTTAAGTCACCAAGATTATAACCGAGGTATCATCAATGGCTTCAAATATTGCCTATGCCTCATTTTGGTGAAAAAGTTTTTTAAAAAACCAAAAACCTGTTACTTTAAAGGAAAAGTTGATTCTGAATGAGTACCTTTCCAAAATAGGAGATTCTGGTTGACTTTGGTATTCTGATAACTGAGCTGGATCAGAAATGAAATCTATGTCATCAGATTGCATTCATGGCCTTCCTAAGCCATGCCTCCCTTCTGAGGGTGAGGGGCTGGTGTATTTCCGCAGACTTAGAGCACTCTCTCATTGCCTCCGCTTTGTCATCGTTAGGCTGGTTTCTAAGTACTGTTACTGTAAAATTTCCCACTGAGAAATTTCAACACGAAGAGGTTTTCTGATCTCTTTAAAATAAAATGGTTAAAAATAGACCTTGTGGGAACAGTTTTCCACTTCAAGAACAAAATCCTGCAAAAATGTTTTAATGCAGATTTGGGACCTAATTATTTTTTCTCACCTCAGCTTAGCTGTGGTTGCGCTGCAGTGGGAACAACAAGTCTCAATTTTAGAGAATCTGGCCAGTGAGGCCTTCTACTTCCTGTGGTTTTTGTATTGAGTGGGCCATGACTTGCTTCCCCTTTCCTCCTTGGGGCTTTTCTTGGGGCAGTGGGTCCAACTCTGAAGCCCTACGTCGAGTTCCTCATTGATGCACTGACCTCCCCGGATGAGGCCTGCGAAGGCCTCGCCCCGTCGGCTACACTGGCCTTCGGTTATTGCCAGCGTTGACATGTGCGCTGGGCAAAGTTGAAGGACTAGAAGGAAAACAGCATGCAGAAGAGACTGTAATTAGTCTGCTCAGTCACGGGCGCTGGCTACATCAAGCCTCTGTGGTGGGGTGAGTTTGAGACACCTGCAGGGCCTCTCTGTGTAGAAGAGTAGACTCCTGACTGGCCGTATCATTTTCTTATTTTAGTGTCATCCCCTTAACCACAGCCCAGGAGCTCCGGTGCCTACGAATGCTTGCCTTACAGTTTTCCTTGTGTTATTGCTATGGCTCTACTACCTTAGAACAGTACCCAGGACTTAGTACATGCTCAATAAATAGGGGTTGAATGAAGAATGAATGACAGAAGGATAAATCAATCTAACTACTGGTGATTAGTCCCTGTTCTAGGCTTGTGTTCAGTACTCTGAGGACTGTTTCCTGACCATATCAGGAAAAGGACTCGCATGGAAAGTTCGGACTATTCAGCTCTTTTGCAGTGAGATGCTTCACCATGACCCCCATTCCTCATCGTCCTCATCAGCAGCAGTTATTTACCCCATACCCTTGCTTCTAAACAGCAAAATCCTTTTTACATCCTTTTTAAAAAATGGCAAGTGATCCCAACTCTGTTTTAGTGACAAGGAGTGGAACACATTTCTCTAAACTTCCATTGGACCCCACACATGGGGCATTTTTCAAAAGCAGTTTTATCAGAATCCATCTTCAGCCTCTGAGTCTAGAGTCTGGTATCTTTTAAAATGAATTTGAATGTTGCTGAAATAAATCGCTCTCTGCGTCTGCCTGTTTCTGTTGCAAAGTTCTCACTTCTCTTGTGCTCTTTTGCATTCTCTCCTCTTGCACAAGTGTATTTCCTCCTTTCTCTGTCCTGATCTTCCTATCCTTTTAAGATTCATTTCAGGTGTCACTTTCTCTGCATCCACCCCCTGTGAATTAGATGCTTCTCAATCTCAATGTACCCTGATACACTGTGAGTACACTTCCAGCACATGGTATTTATCACCCCTTATTGTTGCTGTTTGATTAACAGTTAGATGGTCAGATTCTTAGCTCCTCTGGGTCAAGGCCTGAATATTATTCATCTCTGTATAGTGTGCATCTAGCATAGTACCTGGCACCTATTGGTGTTTGGAATACTTGTTGCATGAATTGAATTGTTTATGTTCTAAAGAAAGCCTCAGTTGGGTGCTTATCATTTTTAGCATCTGTCTTTATGTTAGGCAATTGCCTTCTTCACCGCCTGGGAGGTTTGAATTTAGGGCTTGATTGTACTTGCTGCTGCAGAGCCCACAGCCTCTGTCCACTGCTTGTGTGGGAGGAAGGGCCAGATAGGCATTTGTTGAACTGGAAGCCTGGAATCCTGGGTCCTGATACATGTTTGCTTGGTTTCCTACTGTATTTTTCACTTTTTTTCCCCCTCTTCCCATCAACTCCTCTCCCCTAAAGGTGGGGCTTGACAACTGATTGTTTTGCTCACTTAAATGTCATGGAAGTAGAGCAAATAAAAGAGTGACCCTGACCAGTCACTAAACACAGAACATTGCCTAAAACAGTTTTGCATGTGGAATTAGCAGCCAAGGCTCTGAAATCCCAGCTTTTGCTTTAGAAACAAGAAGCTGGAAAGGACACATATGGAAACTTTTTCCTTCTTCATCCTTTACCTTTAGCTGATCATCCTAGGCAGGTGATTCTCAGCCCAGATATCGAAGCATAGAGACGAGTACCACCATTTCTGTTGACAGTCTCCTTAGATGTCTCATCCACGGAAAACCTGACCAACATCTTAATATTTCCTCCTGAAGCTACAGTTTAAAATCTCTGCCTCTTCAGGTTCTGTATATAGAGGGGAGAATAGCTGCCTAACCCTGTGGTAGGATCTCCTAAAGGACCACTGGAGAGAACACATTCAGGAAATAAAGCCATGTTAGAAGCTGGATAAAGTAATTTCTCAAATGCAGTCAGTCACCTGTATCTGTGATTTGATGCTAAGGAAGATGGAAGAGAAATGTATTTACTAGTTGCTGTGATCATTAGTATTGGAATCCATTTGGATGAGAGACCTTTTGAGGTTCATGTTGTCAGTGAAGTGTTGCCTACATTTTATGGACACATGAGTAAGAGTTAGGAGATTAGTTGGTGCAAATGTATGGTAGCTCATTTAACTCGTGACCCAGGATAATTGGAGGAAGGGGATAGGGTTTTTACTTTAAAGAGATGGAAAAATCATCAAACTTGTCGATATATATCCACTCACAGTTATGCATTATGAAATAGCCTACCAAAACTATTTTGCACTTCTGTGTTCATTTCTTTTAGAAATTAATGATGATTGAAAATCTGGGAATTATTCACAGAATAAATTGGACCAACTCATATCCAGATTTACTCAGCCACTGATTAACACACAAATTAATGCTGAGGTTAACAAGGGTGAAGAGGACTGAAGTGTCTGGAGCAAAGGAAGATACCTGGGAAGTTCATCCAGGCCATTGGTAACCTTACATTTTCTCCTACCTGTTGTTTCAAGAGGGAGGGAGACAGGTTTAGTGTGTTGTGCTGTCTTGGCATTCTAAACAAACAAAGCCGAAATGCAAACCAGAAATACCAAATGAATCTCTTGCAAATATTGATGAACTATTATCCATATATGGATCTCAAAAATCACTCTGATCCTATGGGGATGCACATCTATAGATACCTTGTTGGTTCTCTTTTTACAAGTGAGAGAGAGAGGTCAGTGTTGGTCGTAACTGTGCTTGCTCATTTTCCCTAGTTTCTTAACCTTTCCCAGTTTCAGTAGAAATGATAATTATCTTCAAAAAGAGTTCTGTGTTCAGAGATAGATTTCTCTTTTAGGGAGCTATTTTGAACTCACCAACCCATGTGTTTACCGTAACAATTCTAAAACCTTCTTTCTTTAACTTTTCCCTAGTCCTGGTACAAAATGCATAATCTATTATATAAAATTCCATCTTGGCTTCCTCAACCTTAAACTGGCTATTTCCTTTTAGTTTTTTCACTAAGTGCTTGACTTTAAGGGCTTAGAAATCTTAGAAACTGAGTGAATAGAAGTACGTATATCACAGAAATTAGATACCAAATTGCACCATAATTTATCTTTTGAATAAAATACCAATAACTAAAAAAAGTCAACTCTTTTTTTTTTTTTTTTTTTTTACTTAATGCTACATAATTAGTAGCTATCCAAACATCTGATGGTAAACATATTAAAACCCACACTCAGTATTTTTAGGTAACAAAATGTGCATTGAGATACTCTTCATTTTGTAAATTAGTTAATCCCCATAACATTTGATAGTGTTATTCTCCATTCTTATCTGTAGCTATACAGTCATTGAGCTGAATAAAATGTTGCAATGTAGCAATTAAGAACATCCTATCTTTTTTTTTTTCTCTTTAATCCACAAGTTCAGTAAATTACAACTTGATTGTCTGAGTAAACAATGTTGCCTGCTGTGGTTGCTTTGTGGTAGAACAGAGTTCTGCATGCAAATTAACAACAGTTAGTAATTCCCAGTATGACAGAGCATACTTTTTTTAATACCTTAAATTTCCCTTCTCCCATCCCAGGAAAACCGATTCAGACAATCACATGGTGATATGATCCTTTTTCTTGGCCACAGGCAACCACGCCCACCCCAGCACCACCCTGGGGGATACTGTGGAAACATTGTTAGGAAACATGCTTGAGTGTGCTCTATCTCCCCTCTGCTCTCTCAACTGCATTTAGCAGTGCTTCACCAAAGCATACACAACTTAATCAGGATGGAGGAAATGCCAGCTTGTTTTCTCATTAGGTGCTAGAAATTTTTATGGACCAGAGTATGCATAGTCATTCTTGCATGGGGTAACCTGTGGTATTTCAGTGAGGTCCTGCTCTTGTGTACTGCATATGGTTCACTGTCAGATAATTTAACACCCAAGAAAATCTTCCTTGAATAAATTAGAATATATTTGCAAATTAATTGGTTAATTAGATTTTAGACATCTCTGGGGGACTGAGCTGAAGCAGATGTGTGCAAAAGCCCCTCACGGAGCAGGGGATGAGGGCTTCTTGCTGAGCTTTCTGAAGGATGAGTTCTCCTATCACCTGATCCTATTGTTGGTGCCAGAGTATTCCAATATATGCATTTATGCATAAAGCAGTAAACTACAATTCTGCCGTGGAGTTCATTGTTATAGGGACATGCTCAGAAGATACTATACTCTTCAACGACTGTACTGTAAGAGAAAGTATTAGTAGAGTTGATTTCTTTCTTTCTTTCTTTCTTTCTTTTTTTTTTTTTTTTTTTTTTTGAGTTGGTTCTTGATTATGTCAGGAAACCATATGGGGATCCAGTTACAACTAAGGAAGGGCATCTTAGAGGATGCTTTTAAATAATTCTGTAAGACACAGGCAATGCATATGAAAATACCATTAAAAAACAAAAGCTTGAGCTCAGGCCTGGGAGTTGGAAATCAGCTAGTATTTGTCCTTTAACTTCATTTTTCCTCTCTATTAGTTTACTATGGAATGGAAACTCAGTTGGCATTCCTGGGAGCACTGTTTATAATATGTGATTTTTCTAACAGAATCATTAAAGTAAATTTCATTTCATTTCTTATTTGTTTTTCTCTTGAAGCATTTATGGTGTACCTATTGGGTGCTGAGAGGGGTGCTGGGCACAAAGTAGAATGACACAGTCCTTACTTCCAATAGGCTCCCAATCTCTTGATGGAATGGTAAAAGTGGCTTATATTTTCTGGCACTTGGAGGGGGAAGAGGCAATCACTCTGGAGCAAGTTGCATAAGAGGGGGGAAAATGTATAGGTAAAGATTGTTTATAAATGAGCCACAGGTCCACAATTAGGAACTCAATGTTAGCAGAGCCACTTATGGGAACTAATTTAGACTATATACTCTAGACTACTACAGACTTGGGCAGTGTACTAGAAATTGGCAACAAATGATATATCCAAGATATAAACATCAACATTGGGCCTTTCCTTACTCTTTCTATTTGGTACTCGCTTGTTCCATTGACTGTCAGCTCCCAGAGGACACCTTTGTGTCACCTGTGCCTAGGAAGGTCCCTAGCAAAGAACAGACTGTCAGCAAATGTTGAATATGAACAGATGCCCAGACATATAGCGATTCTCAGATGTTTGAATAAAGGAGACTCACATCTGAAAAATCATAGGGGAAAATTAGGAGTTGAGGATGGATTTTTAATGGGATGGCACATCCCATTTTTATCAAGATTTGAGAGATACATCATATTGTCATAGTTAATTGCTTCAATTTCAGTTTTGCTTATGTGTTAAGAAAAATGAGTCATCACAGAAATAATTTACAAATAATTGGGTCATCTTTAAACAAAGTTTTCCATTTCCTAAATCTGATTTTTATTTTATTTTTTTTAAGGTAAGAAGCATAGCCTTAAAAAAACACCAAAAGGGAGGCACCTGGGTCATTCAGTCAGTTAAATGTCTGATTCTTGGTTTCAGCTCAGGTCATGATCTCAGGGTTGTGAGATTAAGTGTCATCTCAGGCTCTGTGCTCAGAGATGAGTCTGCTTGGGATTCTCTGCCTCTCTCTTCCTCTGCCTCTCCCCATCAATAAATAAATAAATATCTTTAAAAACACAAAAATTATATTCTCATTTGAAATTAGTCATGCTTTAATTTGAGGCCATTGCTTCTTGTAATGGGTGTAATAATGTCACCTCATACTGTTTTCTTGCATTGTCTCCCTCGGTAACTAGTTTTTTCCCCTAAATCTTAGAAAATTAATTCATAGTCTAAAGTACTACTGTATATATATTTTTAATTTAAAAAAAATTAGAATAATTTATATACCCAAATTGGGGCTTGAACTCATGACCCTGAGATCAAGAGTTGCATGCTCCACTGACTGAGGTAGCCATGTACCCCAAAAGTAGTTACATTTGATTCTGTTTTCTCAGAGTTGTATTATTTTTTTCTTTGAAGATTTTTATTTATTTGAGAGAGTGAAAGAGAGAGAGGCAATGATCAGGGAAAGAGGGAGAAACAGACTCCCCACCGAGCATGGAGCTTAATGTGGGGCTTGATCCTATGGGGCTTTGACCTAAGCCGAAGGTAATGCTCAACTGGCTGAGCCACCTAGGGACCCCTCAGAGCTATATTATTAACAGCACTATTCACCTAGCATACTCTTCTTTCTTTCTTTCTTCTTAAAAAATTTTTATTTATTCATGAGAGACACAGATAGAGGCAGAAGTAGAAGCAGGCCACCTGATGCAGGACTTGATTCCAGGACCCTGGGGTCCTGATCTGAGCCAAAGGTAGACGCTCAACCATTGAGCCACCTTGGTGCCTGCATAACATTTCAAGCAGAAACATCTCAACATTCATATTATGTGTGTGTGTGTGTGTGTGTGTGTGTGTGTGTGTGTTTATATTTTAAATATGAGGGACAATAAATATTTATGGTAAAAGAATTTAAATTCCATTTTTCCTTTTCCAAACACAATCCATTAAAATGTAGTTTAATCAAATAAGATTATTTTAAAATCAGAAACCTATATGCTGGTGGTTTTTATATTTAACAGTATGATAGGAATACCATAAAATGAAATATTGTATTGAGAATGGACTTTGTTCCTGCTTTAGCCATCCTTCAGTAAGAGCCAGTATGGCCAGAAAAAAAGGAAATTTACTGAGATGTTTTATTTTAGTTTCCAGGCATGGTTTATGAGGGAAAGAGGTAGAGGTTTTGGAAGATTTCAGAATTTTCTGGTAATTGAATTCACTTGAGACCAGAACATTCCCATGTATCCTGTACTCTGGAATGAAAATTACCCTTTAGCCAATCCTGAATGAGTTGAAGAGATAAACTGGAATTTATGGACAAGATGGAATTTCTTTTTTTTTCCCCCTTTTTATTCTTTTTTTAATTTTTATTTATTTATGATAGTCACACAGAGAGAGAGAGAGAGAGGCAGAGACACAGGCAGAGGGAGAAGCAGGCTCCATGCACCGGGAGCCCGACGTGGGATTCGATCCCGGGTCTCCAGGATCGCGCCCTGGGCCAAAGGCAGGCACCAAACCGCTGCACCACCCAGGGATCCCAAGATGGAATTTCTTTACCTATTGGAATTTCCATTAGAATACCATGGATTGGCAAATTGGCTTTCTTTCATTCAGTTCTTCCCCATTCTGGATGTGGAGGCAGGCATGTGATAGCATTCTGGATGTGGAACAGGTGTGGACAGATTAGTTGAGGGTCACAGAGCAGACCAGAAGACCTGCACTTGAGGAGAAGAAGCCTTACCCCCTGGAGTGGGGCAGACGCAGGGTGGGAATCTACTGGTGCTGGCAGCAAGTCCAGCCCACCAAGCAGAACATAGACAGCAGGGAATGTGAAGTTGTGCAAAAAGTGAGATTTTTGGCAGGCACTTGGCACTGGGGAGGTCCTGAGAGCCCCAGGGCAGGTGAGCGGAGGACGTCTAGGAGCAGACGTATGGAGAGAACGCTTGGCTTCTTTCCATCAGCTTTAACGTGGTCTGACATCGGTATCAGGCCCTACTTCCTGGGCTAGGATTTTGGCAGGACTCCAGAGTTTGTTCTGAGACATGTTTTCATTGTAACATACCTCTTGATAATGAGGATGTGTGGAAGGATATATGTATAGTTTCTTCCTACACTATTGCAGATGCTACCAAGGACCAGACTGGGGGAAGCTGCCATGTTGGTGTAAAGGATTCCTAGCACCATACCTGGAGAGCCGTGCCCTGGGGAATGTGGTTTGGTGCTGGTGGCTTATCCTTAGATCGCATAAGGTTGTTCACCCTGGTGGAAGCTTTCATTTCCCTGAACCAGAAGTGTGGGCAAAGATGCTGTTGGCTAGTGGTGGGTGGTTTCTAGAGTGAATTTCTTGACTATAAAGTATGGACTTGGAGTCTGGAGCAAGGAGGGAAAGTCCAGTTGAGTCTCAACTCCAGAAGTTGAGACAAATAATTAAAAAGAGCTAATGGCATTGGTTGTGTGCTGAATCCCTCACTTGAACCCAGGTTTCTCAGGCCTCCTCTCTCAGAGAAAGGACTGGCTCTAGAACCATGGATTGAATTAAGTTGCAAATTTGGTGATCATGTGTTTCCCTGTGGGATTTTATCCCCTACAAGGATAGGGGACAAGCCAACTTACATGCTAGAGCATACAAATTAATTATTACAGGTCTGGTGGATGGTAGGTACAGTTATGTTCAGAAGAACATACAGCCTCCCAATTAGCAGGAGAGTTATTTATTTATTTATTTATTTATTTATTTATTTATTTATTTATTATTTTTAAAAGATTTTATTTATTTATTCATGAGAGACACACAGAGAGAGGCAGGCTCCATGCAGGGAGCCTGATGCGGGACTCAATCCTCGGTCTCCAGGATCACGCCCTGGGCCGAAGGCAGGTGCTAAACTGCTGAGCCACCCAGGGATCCCCCAGAGAGCTTTTTAAAAAATAAAAGCTGGGAAAGAAAAGGATATGGTTAGACAAAGGAGATAGGTTTGAAGGAATCAAAGTCTTTCTGATGACTGTTCCATCCAGCCTTTTTTACCTTGAAGCCTCCAATCCAGCCAGGGTATTGGTAACTGAAAATCATTATTTTATGACCATTTGCTGTTTGGTGAGGTGTTTGGAATAGCTAGCTAATCCCATTCCAGTTCATAACGGGCAGGTAGCCAATTCATACAAAACACCTTGACAATCCATACTAATTGGTTTGTCTCCATGGAGCAGCCAAAATTGAATTGCCTGTAGAGATGGATGTTTCCTTCCACCCACCCCCCTTCTTTCAACTCTCCTCCTTTCCCTGACCAGCACCCCCACCACACCACACCACACACACACACACACACACACACACACACACGCATACATACAAAATCTGCTAGAGTGATTTTGCATTTAAATAGCATCATTTTTCCACCCATCTTCCTGGGCTATAAATTTCCCCAAGCTTTCTTTCTAAAAGAGGGAGTGGATTAGAGGTAAGAGAAGCAAACTGAATGTCCTTGGGCCATTTTCAGGGTCATTTGTATTGTCGGAGTTGGTTTCATTGCCAAGGGTGGTAGAAGAGAAGTTATCTGTGAACAAAGCAGAATGCACTCTATGTTTTGGATGGCCAGGGAAACAAATTCCCAGACAAAGATTCATACAGCCTGGAAATAGTTTCAGAGAGATCTACCAGCCCACAAAAACTACCAGTCCACAGAATCATCTCCAAGGATGGCTAATCACGTAGTATTGAGAGATTCCCCCAAAAGTGTAGGCATGTAGGTTTATATAACTTTGATAGCTGGATCCTGAATAAGTAATCATCCTTTACACTTGAAAGTTGGCTATATCAAGCACTGATTACCTCTGGGCTCATTTGATTCCCTGGGCATTTCCGAGGGGCAGGCGGGATTGATAGCATACTCACCATTTTGTTAAATGATCTGTTCAGTTAGCTAGCCGGGAGAACAGGGGTACGTTGTACCAGGTAAGTTAGAGCTATGGAGCTGGGCTGAATCCTGGGGCTGCTCCTTGCCAACTGTGTGTGTGACCTTGGGCAACCACTTAACCTCCCTGTATTTTCAGTTTTGAGTTTTTTTTTTTTTTTTAATCAGCCATTCTTGAGTTATAGGGTCTCCGCTTAATTGAAAATTATATCTTATAATTAAATAACATCTTTTTAATAATCTTCAGTTTTAAATGGCTTAACTTTTTTATACATTTGGATTTTACGTAAAGATGGAAAACCTCCCTGTAAGGAGAAGCTGTAATACTTTCTTCCTTTATTAATGGGATATTGCCCACACCTTTCTCCCCTCTCCAACTGAGGGTAAATTAAAGCAGTATAACTCAGTGCAAACATTTGTCAGCCCAAATGCATTTCTAGATATTCGCTGTGTACAGATAACTGGTTATTTACACAATTTATACTGTGAGTGCCATCATCTCTAGGTAGGATGAATATCTAGCGAATACCTGCTCCTAGTAAGCCTTGCTGTGAGTTTTGACAGTCAGAAGTACATAACCTTACCCATAATTATCTCTGTCTGTGGAGTGTGGCAGATAGGGAACAGTGGGTATGAAACACTCCAGTCCCCTAGGGTCCAAGAGAGATGAAGCAGGAAGTTTTTATAAAGTATAAGACAAAAGGAAGTCATTTCAAAGTAAGCCCACTTGATACTTTTCTCTAATCGGAAGGCCCACTTACATCTGAATGCAAGATGACCTGATAGGCTTGCCCTGTCGAGGAGATTTGATTTGAGCCTCCAGGCCTCCATGAAAAGTCAAATAGGAGGTGAAATTTATAAGGAATTCTAACAAAATCAACACATGTTTGCGAGGGGTTCACAGCACCTCTCAAACACTCCTTCTGGCCTACAGATGTTCTTTGGGTTTCTGTCATGGTAATTCGTCTCTTATGCAGATGAATGAATACTAGAGGCATAAAATCCATAAACCCCAGCTTCTGCAATTTTTTTTTTAAGGTATGTATCTTGGGAGAGAAAGGAATAAGGGAGGAAATCTCTAGACTTCCCTAAAGAAAACCAGCAAGCCTTGGTAACCAAGCTCTGGGGTTTCTTATCATCCATTTGCATAAATCACTACATAATGTCAAGGATACTTATAATTTAGGGTGAAAGAAAAGTGGGTAGACCTGTTCCTTGGTCTGGGTAAGAATGGATTTTTTTTTTTTTTTTGTAATTTCAGATTTTTGTGTTTTTTGCAGTTGGTTTAGAACCTGTACCTAAAAACTTTATTTTATTTTATTTTAAATGGTCACTCAGACATAAAATAGTTCTTTTAGTTTTAGTTTATTTTTAGTTTTAGTTTAGCTTCTTTTTTTAATGGTTAAGAGTAAATTTTACTTAATTATTTCCAACATTATTGAGTTGTTATTGATATTTAATGTATGTAAGTTTAAGGTGTGCACCATGATGATTTAATACAAGTATGCATTGTAAAATGATTACCACAATAAACTTAGTTAACACTGCCATTTCCTCACATAGATACCATTTTGTGTTTGTGTATGGTTTTAACATTTAAGATCTACTTTCTTGGGGCACCTGGTTGAGCATCCAATTCTTGATTTCAGCTCAGGTCACGATCCCAGGGTTGTGAGATCGAGCCCTGCATTGGGCTCCTTGCTCAGCAGCGACTCTACTTGAGATTCTCTCTTTCTCCCCTTGCTCCTCCCCTCCATACTTTGTCTCTCAATAAATAAATCTTAAAAAGATCTGCTTTCTTAACAGCTTTCAAAATATAATTCAAAACTCTTACTTATAGCCACCATACTGTTTCCTAGGGTCCCAGAACGTATTCATTTTGTAGCTGGAAGCTTGTACCCTATGACCAACATACTCCCATTACCTTCACCCCCTAATCTCTGGTAACCACCACTTTTTTCTGTTTCTGTGAATTTGGCTTTAAAAGATTATACATATGTGATACCATATACTGTTTGTCTTATACCTAAGAACTTTTAAAAAACACATTGCTGTAATCTATTTTTCAGGATTATTCCTCACCCTTTTGAGAGGATGGGGTAGGTATGGAGTTGTCTTGCTGTTATGTCAGTGTAGGAAAATGCTATGCAACTTGTTGCTTCCTTAAGAGGTTGGAATACATTGCAGCAGACCCAGACTGACCTGTGGTAGAAACTTTCCCCAACACGTAAAAGAACTTCATCTTTGCATCCAGGTAGTGAAGGCCAACAGTGATTGATGCTGACTTGGCTCTCTGCTCCATATGTGCATATATGAAATACCACCAGGCTTCACGGGGTCGCCTAAAGGACTACGTGAGATCTGCTCGCTGCAGCCTTCTTCCTCAGCCTGCGTGGCTGACATGTCTGAAGTGTGATTTGAGGGTCTGCAGGAGCAAAGAGCCAGGATCTGGAGCCATCTGGAGCCTGGGAGAGTAAGCACAGGGTGAACATCTGTTTGAGACTTCGTGGAGATATGTAGCGCGTTGATTTACAGTCCTTTGGGGAGCCTGTGTACAGAACCCAGACTCATGGGGAAGCTGGCGTCTGGCAAGAGTCGGAGTACACAATTGTGCTTGATTATCAGGACATTTGATAAGTCTGTCTCGTCTTGTACTCAGTGCCAAATTGTAGATTTCTTATTTGGGGGCCGCATCGGTCCTCTGTGCCACCAAAAACAAAACGAAGATGCAAAGGGGAAAAAAAAAAAAAAACCCAGACTCATGCATCAGAATGTACACAGCAATATTGAAATAAAATGATGTTTCCCACAGTCTTTAGAATGTAGAAGTTAAGAGCATGCACCTTGGAGTCAGACCACGGGGCTTCCAATGCAGGCAGTTCACATGGAGCTGTGTGACTGTGGGCAAGTCACTTAGCCTCTCTGTGCCCTAGTTTCCTCACTTGTAAAAAGGGGATTATAATAATAGCATGTGCCTTTTAGGGTTATTTTGAGAAGTCGATGAAGTTTATAGATGTAAGGAATTTAAAATAAACCTGAAGGGATCCCTAAGCGGCTCAGCAGGTTTAGTGCCTGCCTTCAGCCCGGAGCATGATCCTGGACTCCCAGGATCGAGTCCCACATCAGGCTCCCTACATGGAGCCTGCTTCTCCCTCTGCCTGTGTCTCTGCCTCTCTCGCTCTCTCTCTGTGTCTCTCATGAATAAATAAAATCTTTAAAAAATAAATAAATAAATAAAATAAAGCTGAAAAATAAAGCTCTATATAATTTTTTTCCCTGGAGGGCATGAGTGTGCATCAGAGTCTGGGACACCCACTGCCTTGTCAGACAAATGCCTGCCACCACCTCCGCCACCACCACCCAGACTGGCTTGGTTTCTTTCAACCTTGTTCCTTGAGCGTGTCGGGAATGTTCAAAACTGGAGCTCTGTACAAATCCTCCCACTTGCTGAACTGTTCTTTCCACACACCGTTTAGGATGAGGGCTTCTCTCTAGCCTTGGTTTCAGTGTTGCTTCTTCAGAAAGGGCTTCCCTGATCAACTTCCATGTCCCTTCCAACCCATAACTGCTTTGATGCCCACCTGGTCTTTAGCATCTTTAGGATTTGTAGCTACCTGTCACCCACATGTGCGTTTTTAACAGGGTTTGTATCCCACAGTAGATGACGGAGCACACCCCATTTCTGTTGGAGTCCCCATTATAGATTTAGCATCCAACCCAGTGTAGTGCCAACATATCATAGGCACTCAGAAGATATTAGTCCAAAGTTAAAATAAGTAAGTGACGGAGTAACCGATGTGTTTTATAGAATATATGCACAGTGGTGTGTGCAGAGCATTTCTCCCTTCTGAGCGAGCCAATTCTCATTCCCCCCAGTCCGACCAGTCTTTACCCTGTTTTATGTACATTGTACTAGGAGTGAAAGAGAAGTCCAGGAAATAATCACGTCCTCTTCTAAAGATGAGGTCTGCCCCCCCCCCCCCCCCCCCATATAGTATATCGTTTTTTACTATTTGAGAGCTAAGGAAGAGGAAGCAGGGCCTGTTCTTTCTCACCAGCTGAGTTCAGTAGGGACACTTGCATGTGGCTGTGCCCCATCTACTGGTTGAATCAGGTGGCTGCATTCTTCGTGGATGGCATTACCCTGTGCAGTTAATGCTGGCCATCCAAGTCTTTAAAAGCCACCGGGACGGTGCTGGAGTTTCGGCCACACGTTCTTATCCTGCTGGCAACAGAATTAACAGTAAAGCATGGTTTGCTTCTGGAGCACATGTCCTGGCATCCCTAGGGCCTAGATTTTCATCAGAGTCGCACACCTTCTGTTGTGTGGGTTTTGCAAGTCTGAAGTCAGAGTTTCATGCTTGTGTCCACAGGCTGAAATCTGTTGTTTAACATCAGTATCCCTGCGTGTAGCATGGTGACCAGATTTGCAGCGTTTACGGAATGCCGTCTCTGCAGGAGAGCTCCAGGAGATAGGGTCATCACACATTTTTCAGTCTTCACGAGTTCACGAGCGAAAAGTTTCAGAGAGAAAACAGACTCTCCTCTTCCTGCACACGCACGCAAATAAGGACTTAAAATTGTTTATAAGACTTAATAAGTAAATTGGAAAAGGGTGAATTTGCCAGTTTGCTTAAAGAAACATAATTATTTTAAAATGACAAACCAGTCCCTTTGTCAATAAATGTTTTATGTCGTAGCTTGCGTGCCTGGGTACTGTGTGTAAATTATGAATTAGCTTATAAGTAGGCGCAGCAAAGGATGCCCGGCAGGTCTGCGGGCCGAAGGCTAAGTGGGTAGCATTTCTGACACTCCACTGCTGTTGTGTTGGGGACGCGGCTATGTGAACATGAACTCAGGTGGGTACTTTGTAGCTTTTTATAACTTGTGCTGCCTTACAAGGATTTAGCTAATATCCATCTAAGAGTATCTCACCTCACACCACAGCCTCCAGATTTCCACATCAAAGTAGCAAAAACGTAAAGCCAGCTTCATTTTAAGTTTTAAGGACACTCTAAATTATAGGGTCTTTTCCTTCTTTTAAAGATTATTAAATAGTTGTTAACTTATTCTTCCTCACTATAATTCTGTAGTCTCCTCTGAGTCCCCAAAGGGGAAGGTGTGGAATGGCAGATGGGTTTTGTGCCTGTGTGTTTCATCACTGAGTGATTTAGCATGGAAGGATTTTACAGTGTCAAGTAAACTGAACAGACCAATAGCTTACCTTGGTTTTTCTCGGTTCGGGATGATGTCAGACCCCCTGAGAGAGTACCTACCACCCTATCAGAGCAGGGATGTGAAAGAGAGAGAGGAAACCAGACAACAAATGCATTAACTTATCCAGAAGGCAGCAATCAGGAAAAACTTAGAAATAAGCCATTTTAATGTCAGCGTACATGTTAGGTCTGTATAGTATGGTTTGGTACTACTTTATTTGAATTACCTGTTGGAACAAGTGTCAAAATAGTTTCAGTGCTAATGCTTTGAAGGATCTCATCTGTGCCTCTTTCTTCTCAAGACATCAAATACTGCCAGCACAAAACACCGCTGAAGGTACAGCAGGTTCTCATACTCCAGATTTGGACAGACCATATTTGAATTCTAATTGCCTTTATATACTGGGTATATAATTTGGGGCAGATTATTGAACCTCTGACAGCCTCCGTGTTCAGTTATAAAATGGGGCTAATCATACTAACTTCAGATTGTGATACACCGTGCAGAGCAACGAGCACAGTGCTTTGTATAGCCGTGTGCTACCAATTGCAGCAGTTGCCCTGTGCTTAGCGTTATTGTTATTTCTGCGTGTGAATTTTATTTATTTATTTATTTATTTATTTATTTATTTATTTATTTGATTTTTTTACTGGGAGCCTTTCGCTGGACTCTTATCATAAGCTTTCTTTTTCTAGGCAGGATTCTGACTTAAAGAATGGAAAATTTATTTTGTGATGTTGAAATACGGATATAGATTTTGCCCCAACCTTTTCTTCCGGTTTTTTCCCTAAGGGATTAGCAGCCTTAATGACCCAGTAGTGGCAGTGCGGTTTGCTCTGGTCTGACCTCACAATACGATCTTTATTTTACTGTGTCGGAGGTTCTTGGGGAGGTCCCATAATCCCTAAATGAGTCTAGGAGGCAGATGCATGAAAGCCATGTCCTTGTTGGGCGAAGCCCAGTTGTAGCTTTTATTTTTTTGTTCCCGGCTCCAATCCAAGCTAATGCTTTAATAACTGAAATTCCCTCTTTCACCCCCTCACCTTAAGGACTATTAAACCAGCAGGAAGGACACATCCCAGTGGCAGGGAGATGCCTTCACAGGGCCTCTCCCGGCCGCGGGCCCTGGGCCAGGCCCCACAGAGCCAGCACTCGAGGACGGGCCAAAGCCAGACCCCAGGGCCTGCTCCCGAGTGTGCCCGCCCAGCGGGAGCCCTGGCTTCTTTTTCCTCTCGACCCACTTCCACTGCACTGTGAGGCTGCCTCTCTCTGCCATTATGTCATCTCTGCCTCTTCTCTCATGATTTCCTTCACCCTAGAGATGTTCAACGTGAGGGCAAAATACAGGCATTCAAGCTGCTCGTAGCATTTAGGGAGTTGGGGAATTTGGCTTTTAATTACTGTGAAAATATGATTATTTAGGGACTCAGCACAATCTCTACAGAGCTTGTAGAATTTTGTGGCAACAGGAAAAGGGGCTCATAAATACGTGCTAAAATAAGGTGAGTTGGCAGGTCCTGGGGGAGGGGGGGGAGAACAGGTACAGTGAATGGAGTAGTCCGAAGTAGCTCTCACAAGCTCTCATCAGGATGGCAAGGCTCTTTCCTGCCGCAGCTTTCAGGCCTGTAACATGGGTTCAGACCCGCTGCCCAGTGCTACTGCTTATCAGGTGTGTAGAATCTAGAACATTCCATGCAGTTGACAAAAGTGCTTATCCGTCCAGACAGGCAGGCTTTCAACACACTCATGCTTCTGGGGAGCAAGAAGCCCATACCATTGATTTCTACAAATATTCCAAGAGTTTTGACTTGTTGAGATGGCTAGTTGTACATAGTGTGCGTATTTCACGTGCCCAAATGGATTTTATTTTATTTATTTATTTATTTATTTTTCCCAAACGGATTTTAAATTTCTCCATGGTCTTTGCACCCAGGCCATCTTGGGTTGCTGTCAACACCCAGTGCTTCCTCTTAGCCCCAGGCCTGCTTGACCCTTCAATCTCGACTCAGTCCCCTCATCCTGACAAGGTCACTGTCTTCTGTGTACTCTTGGAGTACCATTAGTCTCTCCTTTGAACTCTCATTAAAAATTATTTAGTATCAGTCTCCCCAACAAGCCTGGAAATTCTATAAAGTAAAGAAATGTAATGATGACGATGATGAATTTTTGTTCACCATGTATTCCTTGCTCCTAGTGATGGTATGCCTGGTTCCTAGGGAGGTTCACAAAAAGTTATTATTACATTTTTTTAGAGTAGGGAAGAGAGAGAGAGAATCTCAGGCAGGCTCCATGCCCAGGCTCATTCTCACCACCCTGAGATCATGACCTGAGCTGAAATCATGATTTGGATGCTCAACCGACTGAGCCACCCAGGAGCCCCCACAATAAGTGTTATTGGTAGGTGGGTGGATAGGTGCATAAGTGATTGCACGAATGAGATGCCAGTGTCTCCTACAGTGTTTACTTTATGTCTCTTCCATCCTGTTCATACGGCCTTAGGGACCTGCACACATAGGAAGGGTTCCACACAGTTTTCCAGGTAACTAAAAAATGTGTTGTGGGTCTTGGTACCAAAGCCCTGTGGTGAATAGGGAATGTGAAATTATATAAATTCTTACAAAGAGGACTTGAGGTTTCTATATTCTAAAAGTGGTCCTATCTGGGATAAAATAGAGCACATGCACAGCCATTTGTTTCTTACCTGCTCTGTCTATCCCCCAGGATCTGGGAGTGATACTTCAGATTGGAGGTGACCCCAGGAAGTACAATTTCTCTAATTCAGAGCCAGATAAAAGAGCTGGTGCAGTGCCAGGCCTGTCTCCAGCCAGAAGACCGGGAATCAGTCCAGGAGATGCCAGAGCGGTTCTCATGATGACCCTCAAGACAGAGCTCACTTAGGTCGTCCATGGGACATCTCTTAAGAAGCATTCTAGAAGTGAGGCATTGTGCTACTACACAATAAGTTGGACCCTACAGTCAGAATGTCTGAGTTCAAATCCCACCTGCCTGCTTATTAAATGAATGTAGACAATTTAGATATAATCCTCAATTCTTTCTCCTATAGAGTAGGAGACATAATATTACCTACCCTGCCGGGTTGTTGGAAGATCAAATGGCCAAATATAATGTGCCTCGCAAAAGATTGGGCATGCAATAAGCTCACAGGAAGTGTTAGTTCTAATTGCTACCATCATTTTTATCAAAAACAAGAGTTTCCCTTGCAATTTCCAAGCTGGTCCCTGTGAATGCTTGTCCATCCTACCCCTTCAAGTCTACATGAGGACCCACATTTTCCCTGCCTGCCCTGCCTACATGTGTTGGGCTCGTATTTTACTAGGAGGACCCAAGCACATTGTCCAGGAATGGTACTGCATTTTTGCCTTACAATACCTTAACCATTACTATAAAGGCCACCTTGAACCATTGAAAATCCATACTGTACACCAATTTGTGGGGTGTGTACATTCAACACACAGGCATTAAATTAAATAGTGTGTGTGCCCCACCAGATCGCCCTGCTTTCTTAAATCATTTAAGCACACTTAATCTAATGGAATGTATTATGACTTCGGCAGCTTTTGAATAAAAGTAGGAGAAAAAAAATTTTAAACGTGGCTCCAACTAAAAACCCCCATACGGTTATTTAAGGCAGCTTCAGCACTTGCACAGAAACTGGGCTCTGTTGAAGAAATAGCCACTCCTCTTACGGAATGATTTTTTTCTTTTTTCCTTTTAAAAAATTCCTTCTTTTAGTTTTAGATTTTGGATGAGATTGGGACTCCAAATCTATTTTCAAGCCATCTCTTTCTTCTGCTGCTTGCTCAGAACTCACCTTTTTATCTTGCTTCTGCCCCTGGTGGTGGTATCTTGGGCAAGTTACTTGACCTCTCCTGGCTTTGCTGTTTTCATCTGGGATGTTGGGAGTGGACGATCTTTGTGGTGCCTTCCAGCTGTTAACTTCTTCTTTTTTTTTTTTTTTTTTGATTTCATGATTTTTCTCTCTCTTGTTATTATAGAAAGCACAAGTGTTGTGCCGTAAGCATGAGATAGGAAAGTATTCATTGATCAAGTTGAAAAACCTCCACGTTCCACATTCCAGGACTCTGAGTTTGGGCTCAGAGAGTTACAGTTGTTTTCAGGCAGTTGTTTGTGCTAAGAGTGGTTTGGGTTTCATTCCTGTTTTTCTGTGGACCTTATTGGACATGTGGCCATTTGATCTTGATAGAGAATACTCTGTCTTGACGTACACCAATGCCCTTACCCTTGGCCTGTTTTGGGAGCCCACAGGCAGGACCTCAAGGCTGCCCAAGTCACTGCTAATGAACCAAACTGCCTAAAATGCTCCAGTGGTTGCCTTTTGGCACTTGGCAGGAAAATCCTTTTCATGTTAGTTTCAAGGTTGTCAGATATCATTATCTCCAAGTATTAAAATTTTCAAAGAAAGGAGGCAGTGTGTTTGATTTATAGAATAATTATCTAGCTTTAGCTCTCCACTTGGCTTTGGCAGTGGTTTTGCAAGCACTCGAAAATTAAATCCATTTTTTATGGCGCTACAAGGTATTATCTCACAGCAAATGATAATTAAACACCTGTGAAATCAATTAGCCCTTTAAGCAGGAAAAAAAAGTTTTCCAATTATGTTTTCACACCTCCAAAACTTTTATAATTCCAAAACCAACACTCGTGGAGACGGATGTGGTCGATGGGTGTTGTGGGGTTAACTTTACATAAAGATGGTTCCTAAATGTTGCTTTGCCTTAACCCCGAGGAAGGTGGTTGGTGGCACCAGCCCCAACCAGAGAGGACGCAGTCGCCTTTGGAGCTGACTCTCAGCAGCTGTCTATCTGACACACAGCCGAGCTGTCAGCTCCTCTACAAAGGAAGTTACTCACTTTGTGTTTTGATGCCAAGTTTTACTTGACGGTTTATTTAAAAGCCAAGATACCTTGGTGGAAACCAAGCAACACGACGTTCCATGTGACATAACTGCTCTCTCTTTAAGGGCCCTGTAGCCAAGAGTTCTGAGCCATCTTCATTACAGATTCATACCCTGAAAGCAGACCGATTGGCTAATAGCTGAGAATGAACACAGTGGAGCCCTGGGGATCGTGGCTGGCTGTCCAGACCTTTCCAGGATTGTGTGTGTTTCATCATTGGCTTTGGTAACAAATTAGCTATTCCAGATGCTTCTTTTGGAAAATGGTCTGCACTTCTGAAGCATTGGATGGGTTTAGGGTAGAGGCCATAATAATTTGGAACTCAAAAAAGAGGACGAGAAACAAAACAATGCCAAGCCTTTGACATCCTCTACATCATGGCCTCCTCATAAACAAAGACCATTCCAAGAAAGTGCTTGCCTTGTGTTCCCTGGTACTCCCAGGCACTTTTTGTTTACATAAGGTTCTCAGGGGCACTTTAGTTTTACATGAAGTTCTCATGTACTCTGTCCTATTAGATCCTCGGTAGACCTTGTTAGGTAAGTTAGACTAGTATGAGTGGTCCATGGTATAAACAAGAATGGATTTAGAACAAAAGCTTGCTTAAAATCAAACAGCTAAAGACAAAGTCAAGACCAGAAGCTATAGTTTCTCATGTTTGTTCATGCAGGTTTCATCCTATCACTCTGCATAAACCTCTCTTAAAGGTATCCTTTAAAAAAAACTTTTTTTTTTCTCCAAAGACATTTTTAATGAGATTTTGCTTTCATAGCAGATGGCATTTAGAGCAGTTGATGAATCTTAACATTAACCAGAGAAATGAGGCTGGTATTGCACATACACACACACATAAAAAAAGACAGAAGAGAATTTCTCTGTGTTCTTCTGTGCTCTTTTGGAACGTTGTCCTAAGAGTTATCCTTGCACACGTGGCCAGCAACTTGGACACTTTGTGACCTCGTAGGTATTCCCTGAGCAATGAGAGGAGATCTGGTATTCATTCAACAATACTTATTTCTTAAGACTACCATGGCCCAGGCACATGGGCTCGCTTTGGCAGCACATATACCATGGTCCAGGCACAGGTCTAGGTGCTGAGGTCATAGTGGCGAATAAGAGCAGGTAAGCTCCTTTTCTCATGGTATATATATGATATCGAGGGAGAACGAGAGTGAGCTGGGAACACAGGCTGACGGGTGAATTCAGACGTGCTAAATCCTAGGACAGAGAGGAGACAGGGACAATGGGACAGTGCGTGCTGAGAACACAGGCTGGTCTGGGAAGGCCTCTCCAAGGAGGGCCTGTTTCTCTGAATGCTGATTTGCATCTTGGGGCAGATGGGGAGAGAATACTCAAGGCAGAGGGCAGAGCAAGTTCAAGCCCAGGAGATGGACTTGATGGTGAGGGGCAATCTGACCTGTGGACACAGGCCAGTTCTCATGGAATCCTGTTGGCCAGGGCAAGGGGTGTGAATATTATTCTAAGCGCTGCAAGGAGCCGCTGGCGGTGGGGAGGGGGGGTTCAGCCTTGGAGTTAACATTTTCGGGGTATCTTTGGTTGCTCTGTGGAAAATGGATTGAACCTATAAGATTGATCTTATTCAGACCTGAAACTAATATGAACCAGAATGTGCTTCTTGTTACTCTGTTCTCGGGAAGACCCAAAGGAGTAGAATTAAGGAGATCTAAGAAAGAGGGGCGTGGGGAGACTGGGGTTCCAGTGTAATTACAAAAACCGTTGGGTGTTTGCATCTTTAGTTACCCTGTGTTCAGTGTGCTACCTGGCACGCAGGAGCTGCTTGGAATCCATTCGTCCAGTGAGCAAATACCAGAGCATGATGGCATCTTACGAGCCACCTGGTCTACCCCTCCCCTATTGGGACTTAACTTTTCTCTGTCCCACAGGCCCTTCTGAAAATGAGGCCACCTAGGAGGTGGCTAGGTCCTTAGCTGCTTCTGCAGGGGAACTGGGCTGAGCAGAGCCAGCTGGAGGAGAAGGAAGGGGGGACACTGAGCCTCAGACTCTCTCCCCCAGGGCATTGTTGTTCTTCTGAAGGAAATGGCAGAGTCTGGATTTATGGGCCTTTCTCATCTCCAGTGACCAAACCCTCACAAGAGGCTGAATCTGCTAAATAAACAATATCTGCTAAATAAACAATATGTGCCATCAGGTCGCTAACCATAACACAGATTTGTATGTCACACAGACACATTTGCACCTGTACATTGATATATTCATGTACCCAGAGGGGAAAGAATAAACTTTTCATAGTCAGCTAGCCTCACACAGCTGCCATATTATGTTGGTGTCCTCATAATTTCTGGAGGATGCAGATCTTCACCTCCGCAGATTTCTGAGGCCTCATTTGCTGATTCAGCGCCAAGGGCCCAGAAGTGAGCTGGCCCTGACTGTCCAAGTCAGGAGGTAGGCCTCGGGAATGGCAAAAATAGGAGCAGGGTTAGGAAGGTGAGGTTAGCCGAGCCAGCTGTCATTTCATTAACTGTAATTGGATTCTCAAGGTATTTTATAATCATTTAAGTGCAAGGACCAGACGAAAGGCTTATGCGCTGACAAAGAATGCAGGGCATGTCCTCTTCACCACTGGGCAGCCACTCTGCAGTACCTGCCCTGGTGATGAGAGCAGCCCAGCAGGAATTCCAGACATCCTCCTAATCCCAGGGCTGGCCAAGTCTGGCCAGGCGGGAAGGAATGTCTTGGCTCAAGAAGGGAAGTGGTCAGAGCCCTGGGTTGGGCCCAGTTTTCTTTGGGGGCTGGGGAGTCACCACCTTTGGACCAAACAGTGTTTATCCTTATGAAGCCAGGAGGAGGTTGTACCGTTTGGTTTTTTTCTTTTTTTTTTTTCTTGGTTTTTTGTTTTTTTTCTTCTTCAGCTCAGACGTGAAGGCAGGCCAGAAGAGGGTTCACTTCGAGTAGTACTGCCCATACGTTTGACTCGATGTGCAAATAATGCTATTTATCAGGGCCGGTAAAACAAATTTCCCACTCTCACCAGTGTGCAGAAAGAAAATGAAATTTTTAACACGTTGCCAGCCCTTTAGAAATAAAGACAGAGGGCCCCTGGGTTGCTCAGTGGTTGAGCATCTGCCTTTGGCTCAGGTCATGATCCCAGGGTCTTGGGGTCAAGTCCTGCATCGGGCTCCCCGCAGGGAGCCTGGTTCTCCCTCTGCCTATATCTCTGCCTCTGTGTGTCTCTCATGAATAAATAAATAAAATCTTAAAGAGAGAGAGAGAAAAGAGGGGATAGAAAATGTACAAAAGGGGCAGCCCGGGTGGCTCAGTAGTTTAGCACTGCCTTCAGCCCAGGGCGTGATCCTGTAGACAGGGGATCGAGTCCCATATCAGGCTCCCTGCATGGGGCCTGCTACTCCCTCTGCCTGTGTCTCTGCCTCTCTCTCGCTCTCTCTGTGTCTCTCATGAACGAATGAATGAATTAATTAATTTAAAAAATCTTAAAAAAATAAAAAATCTCTTTAAAAAAAAAACAACAAAAAAAGAAAATGTACAAGAGGAAGACAAAAATAAAGCCCCTGCACACCTAACGGATGCTGAGCATCTGAGCATTTGCCATCCATTTACTATTTTTCGAGTGGCTGCTATAAACCAGGCCCTGGTGGGGGGGCGGGGGGGCGGCTAGTTCAACAGAAAGTAGGACCAGAGCCCTGTCTCCTGGAGCCCAGGGAAAGAAAACAAGAAAATGGGTGACTTAATACAGCATGAGCAATAGACAAGTCAGCCCGGGGGTGCTGTGTGAGCAGCAAGGGGGTCTCTGGCCAAGACTCGGGGCTCTGTGAGGCTTCCTCCAGGAGCGCAGGAAGGGCAGGGGAAGGAAGGGGGCGTGTGCTGAGACGTGCCCCTGCCACTGCCTGCTGCCCAGCCTCGGCCTGTCCCTGAGGGGGGGCTGCCCTTCAGGGCAGACGCTCCAGGCTGGTGCTGTCGGCCCCACTCCCCTTGGCCAGGCTCCTGGGCGCAGAGCCTGGTGAGAGCTAATGGTAAGATAATGACCTCGGGCTTCCCACTTGCCCTCGGGCCTGTAACAGACATTTAGCTCCTGCAGCCCAGACCTTGGTGTACCTCCAGCAGACCCGTTTCTCCACACGAGGTCATTGTTGCTGCTGGCTTTTTTCCCCTCCCTCCCTCTTCTGTCCCCCTGTACCCAGGTGACGCTTTATGCAGCATTTCCAGAAATGCTTTCTTTCTAACCAGAGAGTTGTTGAGATCCACGGGTCCTGGAGTTGCATTTGTCTTGGGGCAATCTGAAATTTGGTGTTGCTGAGCATAGAAGCTGGTGCTCCCATCACCTCCATCAGACAGCATCTGAGATCACCGGGCACAGTGTGGTAGAGGTCTTTCATTTTCACCTCCGCTGCTGTCACCGTGTCACTCCTTCCTTCTCAGCAGCTCTGGGAGGCAAGAGAGTATATTGTGGATTCTGTTCAATGTGCTCTCTTGTATAAGCCTCGTAAAACCTTTGTTGCTCTACTTCACCTGTAAAATGGGGCGTTTCACATATTGTTGTAGGGATAAAGTGCAATAATGAGGACAGGGTGTTGCCCTGCCTGCAGGAAACGTGTGATCAGTGTATGTGTGTGTGGAGGGGGTGGGGTGGGGGGGTAGAGGTATCATTATTAAAATTGTTACCTTTAGAGGCACCTGGGTGGCTCAGTCGATTAAGCCGGGTGCTCTTGATTTCAGCTCAAGTCACAATCCGAGGGTCATGGTATCAAGCCCCATTTCAGCTTCTGTGCGCAGTGCTTAGTGCAGAGTCGGCTTGGGATTCTCTCTCCCTCTCCTTTTTCACCTCTCCCGCCTCTCTCTCTCTCTCTCTCTCTCTCTCTCAAATAAGTAAATCTTTAAAAAAATAATTGTTACCTCCAATGGCTGTCATATTTTATCACTTGCTTTTACATATTAGCCATTGAGCTGCTATTTAACTGAGGGGGAACCAAGTGGCTGCTATTTAACTGAGAAGGCCACCAAGTGGCCTTTTACCCGTGTTGAGGGAAGAGGTGCACCTGGCGCATGCTGTTTTCATTAGTTTATGTCGGTGGTGATGGCCATGCAGTCGAAGTTTAAAGTTCTGAGTTGTCCGTAGATGTTTTGGGTAGAGACAGGGTGGGGGAATTTTGACACAAAATGAGGTTATGATCCAGTGTATTCAGACAGCATGTTTGCTTCCAAGTGTCTCTTGACTCTCTTCTTCCCTGTGGGAAGCTGGCATAACCACGGTGTGGCTGTGAGGTTTAAGTGAGATCATGTGTGTGCAAGAGTCCACGCTTCCATGGGGTCTCATGCCCCTAGCTAGAGCCCTGCAAAATGTTCCCTCCCTCCCTTCCCTACGTTGAAATCGATTACAAATGGACAATAAAAAAGGCATGATTTTCTGTGGATAGCCAAGAAATGTGAAAGGATGAATGTAGATACCCGTCCCTCATTGTAGCCAACCATCGCTCTCTGCCCGGGACCCACGGTTGCATTCTGAGGAGCATTATAAAAAAAATAAATTCCTAAGCTGTGGCATGACCGGGTGCCCCTGAGGTTCTAGCAGCAGGCAGTGCTCAAGCAAGACTTGCCAGCATGAGAAATCACACCATCTCCAAATAGCGAGTGCCTTCCGACCCCGGCCACTAAGCATCCCTGAGGCTGTAGGTGATGTGGTCCACTAGGTTCAGCACCACACCTGAGTGTAACTCATGGCACTTACCCAATGCTGGAGCTCATTCATGTGCACAAAAGTTACATGAGTAGCTGGTGAGGAAACTGAGGCTTCGTGGGTCCCCTGAGTTCTCAAAGACCACAGGGGCCTGTACTTCTCTGTGTGTATGCTCACAGGGCATCAAAGAGCCATACTGTGGTGGCCGGCTGGACCCATTTTCTAAATAAAAGATATGTTTCTCAGTTCACATTTATGCCTTGGGTTATTACATGTTAGGGACTTTGGATTTTCTCAAAAACAATTGAAATTTTATGTGTTCAATCTGTAAAGGCCAAGAAAGCGTCTACAGCAACATGATTAATAAAAAACAGCACCATCTTGGACTGAACTGCTGGTGTGACGTGATGCAGAGTTTTGAGTAGAGGAGACCGGGTCTTCTTGTTGGTAGCCATCTGTTACTAGTGCTCAAAACTAGGTGAACTGCTTAGGACTTTGCTCCATAAGAAATGTATTTTCAGGGCTGCCTGGCTGGCTCAGTCGGTGGAGCGCGCAACTCTTGAACTTGGGGGTTGTGAGTTTGGGTGCTACATTGGGTGTAGGGATTACTTAAAAATAAAATCTTGAAAGAAAGAAATGTATTTTTAGTCTCTGCATTTATGTGAGCTGACCAAGGAGGCAGCGTGACGTGGTGGGTGGCAGATACTCTTACAACCAGAAAGTCTGGAGTTGGTGCCCTAATGGCTCTGTTGCTGTGACCTGCATCGTTAGCAAGGTTATCAGACTGAGCTAAGCACTCCCCTGTGAAGTTGTGTTCTATCAAATCCTAAGAATCCCATTGGGAACGTGTCATTCCTCTGCTAGGCCCTTCGGTGACTCGCAACCACTGCAGTGGATCATATCTGAGCTCCAGGAGACACCACACACAGCTGTTCCATTGGGACCCCACCTTTACCAGCAGTTTCATTCCCTCCTCTCCTCCCAACCCCTCCCCAACTGTGGTCGGTTCTCTCATCCTGATATCTGTTCTTGCCATGCGGTTTTTACCCCCCAAAATGCCCACTGCCTCCTTTCAGCCTCGCCATGCTGATCCTCCCTCTTCCATTAATAATTAGCTCATTTTCCCTTCGTCCTGGAGGCACTCGTGCTCCTCAAGTCTCCCCACCAAAGCCAGGTTGTCACTCTTGTTTTTCTCTGCGTTGTTATGCACCTTGCGCCTCCATCCTATTGCTAAATAACAATCATTGATCATCATATTCCCTCACCGAATAACAATAACGCATCTGCCTTTCACTGGACCATCAGTTCCTTGAGTAGTGCTTGACGGCAGGCATTCAACTAATTAATGTTTGTTGATCGAATAAAAGAAAGCACAGAGGAGATGCTGAGGAAGTTATTTTATTTCCCTTCTCCCCGTGTACTTGGTGGAACTACAGCATCATAAATTGTTTTTGTTTTCTTTCTTTTTCTCTTAAGGGATGTGATTCAAACCTGGGTGTAAGCAGAGAAGATTAAGTACTTATGAGGAGGCAGACTGGAGGGAACAGATAGCGTAGATGTTTGCTTACTTCACAAATAAATACTTGAGACAAACTGTAGCAACATGGGGAGACTAGAATTGTCTGGCTACAGGGATGAGAGGCTGGATCACTTGCTTCTTGCCTACCGTCTTTGATTAGCAAAAAGCAGGCTCTTGTGGCAATTGTGCATGCTACGGAGGAATTGTGGGAAGCGCAGGAGGACCAGTTGGCACCCTGCACCAGCAGCATCCTTGTCTCCGTAGCTTTTGATAATAAGGCAGAATCCTTTCAATTAGAAGCTGCTGTTCTATTGTGATTCCCAGCTTCTGTTTGCATTCTGTTTTAAAGGGTCTGTCCTGCATTTCTCTCCGGCTCGGTCTTGGCGGATCTGTTCTTTCTTTACTTTCTTTATTTCATTGTTACTTTAAAAATAAAATAGTTCTATTCCTCTCATCCTGAGGTCATTTACCACAGTAACTTGCAGGTGCACCTCACGTGGCAGTTTATAGGGTCTGGACATGATCTCCTTTGGCCTTCACAACTTTGAAGCACAGAGAACTCCGTTTGCACAGGACCTCATACAAAGCGGTAGATCCAGAACCCAAATTCCTCAAGCAGGGTCTTCTAACTGTTCAAGTGGGCTCTGTTTTCCATTATATTCTGAGCCATAAATGATAATAGCTACCATTTATGGGCTGTTTATGATATATGCCTGTGTTTGAGTTAAATGGTATCATCTGAGCCTCATGGTAGAAGTATCTCCACTTTGCCAACGAGGAGGCTAAGATTTAGACAAATAACTTCCCCAAGATCACTCAGCTTGTAAATAGCAAAGGTGAAATTTGAACCCAGGTTTGGCTATGTCTAAATCTGCTTATTCACTAAGCTTTGTATTCCTGACCTTTTAACTCACTTTTTTTTTTTTTTTTTTGAGCTCTTAGTGTAAAATTTAGGATGCATCCTAATTACCTGGAAGGCTTGTTAAAACAGAATTCTGGGCCCTTCCCCTGGAGTTTCTACCTCAGTGGGTCTTGGCGAGGCCAAGAATTCCCAGTTCTACCAAGTTCCCAGGTGGTGCAGGTGATGCTCCCGGCTGGGAGAACATGTTTGAAGAACCCCTGCACTTGCCACACTGCACCCCCCCTCAGGTGCACTAAATTGCTGCCAGCAAAAATGTGTTTCATATGGAGGGGAAGGACTTCAATTATGCATTATTACATGGCCCATTTTAAATGGGGTGTATCCCATCCATTATTCAGTACAACTTTAAGGAGAAAATTATTATGGCCATAGAGTGGTTCCTGGTTTCTAGGTTAAATTCAGGTCGTGTCGTTTTATTGCATTTTCCTTTGCAGTCATTTATGAAAACTGTTCTAACTTCTATGTCACCACGTACAAATGGGGAGTTTAATACCCATCTGAAAAGGGTAACAAAACCATTTATTAATTAAAGCTGAACGTTCTCTGAAATGAGGTACATGCCTTATCTGCTTACCTTCTTGCTTAGGATATCGTGTGTTACTTTTTTTTTTTTTTTAAGATTTTATTTATTTATTCATGAGAGGCACAGAGAGAGAAAGGCAGAGACACAGGCAGAGGGAGAAGCAGGCTCTATGCTGGGAACCCAATGTGGGACTCGATCCTGAGTCTCCAAGATTACACACTGGGCAGAAGGCAGCGCTAAACCGCTGAGCCACCCAGGCTGCCCTACTTTTTGTTTTAAAGAAGTTTATCATTTTGATGTGATATACATTTTCTAAACTTAATTGGGGAGAGAGAATTAGTCCCTTTAAGAAGGCTATCTCTCCCTCACTCCACCCATCCTCTCCTTATCTTTCTTCCCCCGTCTCTAACCCCTGGTAACCGCTAATCTGTTACCTATCCCTACAATTGTTATTTCATGAATGCTATATAAATATTAGCAAAATGCTGTATATATCCTTTTGAGATCGACTTTTTCACTTAACATAATTTCCTTGAGGATGTTGTGTGTATCAAGAGTTCATTTCGTTTTATTGCTGAGAACTATTCTAGGCTATAGATGTGCCACAGTTTGTTGAATCATTCACCCATTGAAGGACATTTGGATGGTTTCCCATTTGGGGCTATTAAGGATAAAACTGCTGTGAACGTTCATGGACAAGTTTCTATGTGAAAATAAGTTTTCATTTTCTCTGGGATAAATGCCCAAGAGTGCAATTGTTGGGTCATATGCTAATCCCATTTTTAGTTTTAAACAAAACTGCCAAACTTTTCTCCAGTGTGACCGTACCCGTTTTACCTCCCTACCAGCAATATGTGAGGGTTCCAGTTTCTCTGCAGCCTTGTCAGCACCTGTTCTCCTGATGGTAGCCATCCTCGTGGGTGATTTGCATTTCCTTAATGGCTCATGATGTTGAGTATCTTTTTACGTGCTTGGCACTTCGTATATTTCCTTTGGAACAACATTTAGTCAATCCGTGGTATGTTTTCAAATTGGATTATTTGTCTCTTGATTGTTGAATGTTAGAATTCCTTACATATTTTGGATACAAGCCTCTTATTCGAAGATTTGCAATTCTTTTTTTTCTAAGGGTTGTCTTTTCACTTTCTTGACGGGAACTGGGAGGAGAGGGAGCCCAGTCTTCTTGACTGAACTTGCCTGAGATAGAGCTTCTAGAAGGCGGAGTTGGGAGGGGTTGGTAATGGAGCAGGTCATGGCTCAAATGCCACAGACGCTCACTGTTCTTGCCAAGATCTGGTAGGTTTTCTTGAACAAATGTTTTTCCATTTGTCATTATATCCTTAGGACAGTTTCCAGAAACTTTAAGTGAATGTTTTTATAATTTTTACCAGCTAAATTGTTGTTATGCTAGGGAGAGTGTCTCCAGAGTTCCTAGTGCCTCACTGTGCAAGGCTAGCCTTCGCGAACATACTTTATGATGCAGTTACCCTCAGCAGATTATAGCCTCAGTTCTCATCTGCATTTCTGGATTATCAGAGGATTCTCTGGTAGGTCTAACAACTAAAGTGGGATCTTCTCCACACAACATCTGCAGGACTAGAACAGGGCCTGGAACATTGTGTTTCTTGAGAAAATGAAAAAAAAAAAAAAAGAATGAGTTTAAGCATTTAGAAGGAAGTAGAGGTGGGGTGTGTGAACATGGCAAAATGGAGAGGAGGGTCCATTGAAGGGCTGAGTAGAAGGGTGCCAAACACACGTGTGGCCCACCTATAAAGACTGTCCTCCTTGCAGGGCATCATTATCCTTCATTTGGAACACACTCACAAATCGCAGGTTCCATCACTAGAGCCCAGAGGAGGAGCTGGTTCGTGGGCTGAGTGAGCATGGTTAGAATTCTGAAAATTACTGTTGTAAGTTTTGTGTGTACATGTTCTCTATGTGTCTTTGTGTGTTTGTAGGAACAACACACACGTTAAACATGCATTGTAGACACGTGAGCGGATAGCTACTTCTACACATATACACACTTATTTATACAAGGGTTATGGAAACATAGGAGCAGTGGGATATTCTGAAAGGACATTCTTCTTTCTTACCTAAAAGTAGCATAAAGTCATAAGGGGATGTTCAAACAATCTCTCATCACTTTGCTGATGAGGAAACTGAGTCCTGGAGAGCTCATATGTTTTCTTCGTAATGTCACAGCTACCTAGCGGCAAGAATGTTCGTCCCAAGTCTCCCATCACCTGTTGCGTGAATGAACACAAGCTTCAGTCACGCGAGCTTTATCCTCTACGTCAGCAAATACTGCTCCTGTACCACCACCACTTAAAAATCAACACCCTAGAATAACTGTCATTTGAATTTTTGCTCTAAGTTTTCTGCCTTCCCTCTACCTCCACTCCTTCCCTAAAGTAAATTCTGCAACTGGCAACTTTGAAACTTGTTACAATCCAGAGCATTAATAGGGTTTTACATTTTTAGCAGCTTAATGATGAGGAGTAGGACCTTCTGTGCTCATCCCTCAGGGGTTTCTATTCTGGGCATTTATTAAACTTTGCTGTAGTCTGAAGTGTGTTTGACCTTTTTACATTAAAACAATTTGAGTTAAAACTTTATAGGTATATTTGTGTGTGTGTGTGTGTGTGTGTGTGTGTGTGTGTGTGTGCACATATTTCCCTCTTTGTTCATTAGGTAGCGATCCCAACATTTTTAACAGTTGAATTTGAAGATACTTATCAATTATTTCTCTCTGTTTGGTGAGCAAAGAAGCAGCCATTACCATCATAATTTAATATTTCTGACTTAGTCAAATATGAGCCCTCTTAAAAATCTTTTCTCCTTTCAAGTCTATTTTGCAGTTTAATTAATCCAGCAAAGGTTTTTATTTTACTCTCAGTGGAGATAATCTTAATCCATTCACGGTGACCTTTTCTTGTGCAAATTAGTTGTACAAGCTTGTTTAAGCAAATGGTCCTTTGCATGATGTCTCTTCTTAATGACGGGTTTATAATTGAAAATTGGCTTACTCCCATATGCCTAGTTTGTGTGAGAATATAAAAATAGATGTGGACTTTAAAAATATAAATGTATATATCAGTACCCCAAAACGAGGAGGGAAGAATCCGATGCCTTGAGGCTATGATTAAATTAGACTATTAGAGTCAGAAAATGCTGGTGACATATGCTTCTGTCAAAGTCACACCTGTCTGCCGAGCACTGGAAGCTCTTAAAAAATGAGAGTGATTTCAAAAAAAAAAAATAAATAAGAGTGATTTCATCTTAGCTCTGAGAATCGGGGCTCGCACAGGACACGAGCCATTTCTGGCTTCCCAAGTTTGCTTCAACTCCTAATGAACCTGAAACTGCGTGTTTAGGAATGTGTTTGTGGACATCACTTTTAAAGTGATAGCCCTCAACAAAATGAAATGCTCGATTGCTTTTCCTGCACTTCACCAGCAGGAAGAGACAGCTGATCCTCATGTTATATTTTGCCTTTTTTTTTCCCAAGTGCAAAAACCCTGTAATACCATCAAGTGGCATTTGACTCAAAGCAACAAGCCTCTCTTGTGCACCCCAGTTTTCTGCACCCCCTATGTTTTTTTTCTCCTATTATACTTACTTCTCCATTTCTTAGGCCCGCTCCTCCTGTCTCATTTGTCTTTCCCTTAAAGTCATGTCAGCCATTCTTAGAAGTATTTGTCTGGCGTAGCTGAATATTCTTGGTTAAATGTAAGAACTCCAGCTCGAAGGAGAAAGTAAATGTTTTGTGCTTGTAATGGAGGTTTCCTGAGTAGGTTTTAATAGCATGGGGGTGGGGAACAAGGACAGTCTTAGTTTTGCTGAATGACACGGCATTAAACAAGAACTTCTCACTGTGATTTTTTTTTTTAAACTTATGGGAACTAGACATTTCATCAAGGCACAAAAATCTGATTTTTGGAAGCAAAACCTGGGCAAGCCAAATTGTTACTGGGACCAGCAGACTTGTCTTTTATGTACTGCTTGCAAAAGACCCTAATTACTTTGTCCCCCATGAAAGTTCACGTTTGTTCTCCTTCGTGCAACCTGCCCCCCACTACCCACCTCCCCCAAGGGAAAGTGAGAACTGCCCGCCCAGCCCAGCGTATTTCCTGATTTGCTCTGGGTAATTTCATGCAGGTGTGCACCCACAGGTGTTCATTTACTTCCCCCACTCCTAATGGGTCTTCGTTTGCTGATTGCTCCTCCTCTCCTTCTAGGTATGATTATCGGGAAATGCTGCACAATGCCACTTTCTGTCTGGTTCCTCGTGGTCGCAGGCTTGGGTCCTTCAGGTTTCTGGAGGCTCTGCAGGTAAGAGACTGAAACCTCCGCGGATGAGGGCTGAGGGCTGAAGTCAGATGGGGCGAGTTTAACCTGGGATCTAAACAGAATGCATAGTTGGCCTTGAACACCTGAAATCTGTTATCCCAAGAAAGTCTGCAACACTTTCTATAAGGGGGGAAGGGGTAGATGGGAAGAGGTTTACTCCCTATCTTTGGGCCTGAGAAGATTAAACAGTTTCACCACCAGGGAGGATGGGTTCTTCAGGGATATGTTTGCAAACGGGGGGGCGGGGGGGGGGGAGTGGGGGTGGTGTAGATCTGACTGGCCAGCAGTGGCCTGGCTGGGCTCCTTGCAGAGACACTGCCCCGCTCCTGGAAGCCAGTCTCAAGAGCATGAGCTTAGGAACATGGCTTATCGGTGGTGCTCCCCAGATCGTCTTTTCTGCCCACCCCACTCAGTTGATGCCTCTAAATTCTGACAGTGAGGCCCAGGGAGCGGCATCCTCACTTTGGCCCACCTGTTCCGGGGCTGTGCAGCTCTGGGGCTGCCTCACCTGCTGAGACACTTGTGCACGTCGTCTGCACTTGGGAGTTGCAGTCAGCCTTCCGTGATCTTGAGAGAGCACACTCCCGGCTGAGACTGTGCTCCTCCACTCCTGCCCTCTGGCTTCTCTGTTCTCTCCCCTTCTGTGTTCTGCCCTCCAACAGAAGCGCTTCCTCCTCCTGAAGGTCCTTCCCAGTGTGCTCTGTGAAGCACATGGTCACTAATGTTCTTGTCGCCTCTTTGGGATGCCCCATGAAGCCAACTGTTCTCCGCTTTGGATGATGAGTTATTTGGAACCAGAACTGGGTCCTTAGCCCAGCATTTCTTGGCTGATAGATCACTGTGCAGGCAGCACATTGGGGCGACTGGTTTGGCCCCCTCCACAGTGAGTGGAGCAAGGTTCTGGAGGAGGTGTTTGCTTTGCAAGGGAAAGGTGAGCACCCTGTGGTAGTGCAGTCCACAGAAGGCTTCATCAGGAATGCCAGGCCCCATTCTGCTCTTTGTTGCTCCTAACAGTGGGGTAAACCACTCCACAAGCAGACCTGTGGCAGTTGCATTGACAAAACGGTTTATATTCAAGGTTGGTTTTATGCTAGGATGTTGTTGGTGGACGATTTTGTTACATCAATAAAACTTCTCGAACGAGGCCAGTCGTCTCTGTGGAAGTAAGGTCAGCCAAACCATGTACTAGAATAGAAATGGGGTTTTAGCATTCGAGGGCAAGACTTGCAAGCATTAAAATCTCGGCTGGATATGCACAGCCTTCACGTGACTTGGTGGCTCATCCAGGCCGCCTCCCCTTCGGGCCTAAGCGGTTCAGGATCCGTGCAGTGACCCAAGTAAGAAACGCCAGTAACTGAACTTGTAGTGATGTCGCCTCCAGTTGGAAGGCTCCCCCTGCCACTTCCCCACATTCACGAAGCCCCCTTCTTCACCCAGGCCGCCTGTGTCCCTGTGATGCTCAGCAACGGATGGGAGTTGCCATTCTCTGAAGTGATTAATTGGAACCAAGCTGCCGTCATAGGCGATGAGAGATTGTTATTACAGGTAAGGAAGGGGCTCCGGCCTTCAGCACATCAGCGGATTATTGCGGCCCCTCATCCACAATTTCAAAGAAGATGAATCCAAAAGGTCAGCTCTATAAAAGAAATCTTATCAGGAGAAAATTGCCTGTGTCATGGCGAATATGAAGTCATTTAATATGACATTGTTCACTTTCCCACACAAAATCCACCCGGGCCTGGGGAATATATTTGGAAAAGAAGTGGCAGGTAAAGGACATGAACTTTGATGGTCAGAAGAAGCGTGTATCCCTCCTCTTCCAGATCCAGAATTTTTAGAAATTATACCAGAGAGTGTTTGTACCATCCTGCCACTTCGTATTCCTTTCCTCTATTTCTGTAATTGCCTTCAGATTAATTTTCAGAAAGAGGGAGGTCTCTAGGGTTGATTCTTATAATTAGTGTTATCATTGCTCAAATGATCCAGTCTGGGAGCCTGAGCAGTGTTCTCTTTAATGTGTATATTCAAAAGAGCAGCCTCTAATAAAAATGATTTTTTAAATGTATCTTTTGCCATTTGGATCTCTTTATTTTATTTTATTGTGGCAAGAACACTTAGCATGAGATTCACGTTCTTATTTTTAAATGTAGGATACATTATTTTGACCGTGGGTTCACTGTATTAGACCTCTCTGGAGCTTATTTCATCTTGTTTAACTGAAACTTTATGCACACTGGTTTAGTAACTCCTCATTTCTTTCCCACCCCCAACCCTGGCAACTCTCATTCTACTCTTTAATTCTGTGAATTTGACTATTTTAGATACCTCATGTGGAGGTGGAATCATGCAGTATTTGGCTTTCTGTGACTGGTTTATGTCACTTAGCCTAATGTCCTCAAGGTTCATCCATGTTGTCCTAATTGTAGAAGTCACACTTAATATGATTAAAATGACCATATTACCCAAATTGATCTATAGATTCAATGCAATCTCTATCAAAATCCTAATGGATTTTTTTACAGAAATAGAAAAATAATTCTAAAATTCATATAGAACCAGAAAAGACCCCAAATAACCAAGTCAGTCTTGAGAAAGACCAAAGCTGGAGGCATTAAGTTTCCTGAATTCAGAATATATTACAAAGCTACAGTCATCAAAATGATATTGTACTGGCACAGAAACAGACAGACCAATAGAACAAAATAGAAAGCCCAAAAATAAATCTACCCACATATGGTCAACTAATTTTCAACAAGGATGCCTAAGAAAAGTTTGAACTCAAGAGCTGCCTGCAGAGAGGAATATGATACTCCCAGAGAAATCCAAGGGCAGCAAGGGTTCCGTTTTTCTTTCTTTTCTTTTCTTTCTTTTCTTTTCTTTTCTTTTCTTTTCTTTTCTTTTCTTTTCTTTTCTTTTCTTTTTTCTTCTCTTCTCTTCTCTTCTCTTCTCTTCTCTTTTCTTCTTTCTTTCTTTCTTCTTCTTCCTCCTTTTTTCTTTTTCTTTTTTTTTTTTTTAAGAGAGAGTATGCACAAGAAGGTGGGGTGGGGCAAGGAGCAGAGGGAGAAGGAGAGGCAGAGCGATACTCTTAAGCAGGCTCTACATCCAGCTCAGAGCCCAATGCAGGGCTTAAGATTATGACCCTAAGATCATGACCTGAGCCACCTAGGCATCCCAACTAAGGATTTCTGAAGCCCTTTTGTGCAGTAATGTTTTAGGTTCCACGTAAATTGCCCTACTCCTTTCTCTGAAATTATAGAGTATTTTAATGTTTTCCTTTGATGGCATTATATACTTTATCTTGAACTACCACAAATGTTGTAGAATGATTTTTATTTTTAATGTCCTGGCTTTTTTTTTTTTTTTAATACCAAAAATTGAGCTTTTAACTCTGTTGTTGATTCTGCTTCTACTGCCAGACAGTCCGCTAGCTGGCTGACGAAGTAACCCAGTTCTCTTCCTAAAGTAACAGGTGAGGGCTGTGACTTAGGCAAGCCAAGCTGAACACAGCCCCTAGAACATTCCTACTCTCTGGTACTCAGGTACGTGATCTCCACCTGGGACCTTCAAAACAAAAGAGGAATAAATGACCTAGCAAAATCCTCCCGGGGCCGAATGGTGTATATCAAAAACATTCACTCATGAAAGGCCAGACAAAAGTGATATGAGTAGTTCGTTTCCATGTTGCCTTTTTCCTTCCTTTTATAATTTTTTTTTAAATGCATGATCATCCAAAGAAACTTGGGAAATAAAAGGAATAAAAACCATCAGCCATAATTTCTCCAAGGCTCCTATGAATCTGACATGAAAAACTTAGGAGTTTGTCTTGGAGAGGAGAGCATTCTGGGATCTTAATTGTGGTTGTCCAGTTTCTACCATTTCACCAAAGCTGGTATGGATTTCACCTAATGAAGCAGTTTGTTTGGCTTGACTCTGAAGATACTGTTTTCCATTCTGCCCCCACTCGAACTTGCTGGTGGTTTCCCCTTTCCTGAGCACTCCATCTCTGCACAGCTGCCTCCATATTGAACAGCGACTGCACTGTCGTTGACGATCGTTGTAGAGAGCTGGCGCTGAGCCCAAATGTCTGCTCTGGGAGATGTTGTTGTTATGTTACAATTTTTCGTTTCCTGTTTTAGAACAGCTCGGATGTTTTTATTTGCATATATTCTTGTCATTATGTCACCAAGAGAGCTGCGTGTTGCTTTCCTAGATCTATTTTGGTAGATTCCATTAGTTTTGTTACCATACATGACCTTTTGTTAAGACTTCATTGAGTTCTGCAATGCTGAACAATCCAGCCAAATTGGAATTAATTTATCACTCTTGCGTACCTGTCTCTCAGGACAAGCAGATTAATAACCAATAGCCAAATGCCATGAAAACCTGGAACTCTGTCTTTTCAGTCAGTTGGAATTCTCTTCCAGAGCACTTTGCAAAGAGCTATCACATATATTGTACATACAAACAGGCAGCGTATAGCTCACTCGATGTCCTAACATCAGTTTGTGGCTTATTTAATAGAGGGGGAATGTATTGGTAGGTTAATATGTGATATTGCTTTAGGGCGCCTGAGTGACTCAGTCGTTTGGGCATCGGACCCTTGGTTTCACCTCAGGCCATGATCTCAGGGTTCTGGAATTGAGCCCTGGTTCAGCAAGAAATCTGCTCGAGATTCTTTTCTCCTTCTGCCCCTTTCCCTATGCTCTCTCTGTGTCCCTCTTTGTCTCTCTCTCTAAAATAAATAAATAAAATCCTTTTAAAAATAGATGTGACATTCCCTTTATTCGTTCATAACCATAGCCTACTTAGTTTTCTGGAGATTATGTAGTCACATTTTTCTAATGGACTGGTTTCTCGTGATCATGGCAAAATAGTGAAGTCAACTGATATGACTCTTAGGATATGCCATTGACATTTAAAAGAGGACATGGTTATGAAAACTGAGCTGGGTAACTTCTTTCTAGTCTCTTTTGGCAATCTAGGTAATTTTCTCAGTAAATAAAAATAAATTGCCCTTGACTTATCAAGGATCCATGATGTGGATAGTTGCTCTGCCTTCTCCAAGGATATTTTACTTCCATTTGACCTTGAGTTCTAATTCTGGATTAACAAAGCCTGCTGGTGCTTTCCCTTTACTTGTTGCTTTCATCCTTCTTCAGTGTGAGGCATCCAGATACACACTTTGGGGCACAGATTTAGTGTCTGCTGTAGGATGTTGCAAAAGCAAGTGAGCTTGTCCTTTTGTTCTTACTGTGAGCAATTTCATTGCTCCTCTGAAAAATAGTCTTGAGTCCAAAAATGTGTTGCCACCTCCTTCCCTTCCAGGGGAAATTCAGATCTAGCCTTAGTCACAATGCCATGAGTAACTTTTCTTATTAAAGCAGCTAACAGAGCATTCCTACCTCAGCCCAGGCCCCCATGTCTATCTACTTAGTTATGCATTAGCAAAGCAAGCATGCAGAAAGAGGTGAGCACAAGAGGGCAGTTTGCTAATCACAAGGAATCTCCTCTAAGAGTATAGACTCCATAAATGAAATAGACCTTGAACTATACATGAAGATAGGGAGCAAGCCCAGCAAATTCAGCAGAAACCCAAAGTACGTGTCAGAGCTCCAGATCCAAACAAGTTCACGTACAAACATTAAGAAGTTGGTCCAACTTTGAGTATCATCACCCTTATGTCAATAATAATAATAATGGTACTAATAATTTGCTATGTTAAGCTTCCCATGTTCTCACTATTGTGTTAAGCAAGCACTTATTTGATCTCCTTTACAACCTTCTCATGTTAGTACTGTATCCCAAAGGTTATAAATGAAGAGGTAACTCAAAGAGAGATCAAGTAACTTGTCCAAGAAAGCACAGTTAGTAAATGGTAGAACTGCGAATCCCACCTTGGTCCAATTTCTGTGTCCCTGTGCTTAACCATTAAGCTATATTGATGGTAAAAATAATCATATCCCTATGGTAACTTCAGTTGGCCATGTTTAATTCAACTCTTGTTTCTTTTTTTTTTTTTAAGATTTTATTTATTTATTTGAGAGCAAGAGAGAGAGCACAAGCTGGGGGAGAGAGTCAGAGAAGGAGGCTCCTGGCTGAGCAGGGAGCCCCAATGTGGGGCTCAGTCCCAGGACCCCGGGATCATGACCTGTGTTGAAGGCAGATGCCTAACCAACTGAGCCACCCAGGCGCCCTCAACTCTTATTTCTTGAAAAACTACTATATAAAAGCCATTCTTACAACCTTAAAACATGTAGCAGATCTCTCCTTTAAAATCATGTAGCCTGTTAGAGAACAGCGATGGTTGGATGTGTATGCTGTTTGACAGATTGTGCTAGATTAGCATTAGTGCTGGAGCCAAAAAAAGAGGTCAGGGAGCAGAAGAGCTCTCAGGGTAAGGTCACAGATGTGTGCATATGGAAATGACTATCCAGCTACAGATTAAATGGAGAGGCTCAGAGACATTTCCTCTAGAAACCCCTTTGTAGATCACTTGGAGTCCCTGGCATTGCATGTCTTGGAAGTGTTTGGGGCAAGTCTTTCAGCCTTTCACCAAAACTGACAGCTCCCTTCTGTGTAGAATGTACTTGTCCATGTGTAAGCTTGAGGATTTGTGGGACCCTAAGCAACTGATAAGCTGTTACCAAATCTTAGAGGGGACTTTAACTTCCATCCATTAAAGGTCATTAAGGCTGATCCCCAGTAAGTACTGCTTGTACCTGACACCTCTTAAGGGCATTTCAGATTTTTAGCCGATCCCGTACACTAAAACCTGAATGCTAAGAAATTTATAAAAGCCTAACCCAGGTGGGTTATTTCGATCAAATGGCATCTCATTGTTTTACAGTTATAGTTATTATGTGTTCACCTTGTGTTACAGATTCCTTCTACAATCAGGTCTATTCATCAGGATAAAATCCTAGCACTTAGACAGCAGACACAATTCTTGTGGGAGGCTTATTTTTCTTCAGTTGAGAAGATTGTATTAACTACACTAGAGGTAAGTGAGACCACTTGGCTCTTAGTCTTGAATAATGGTCCTTTATACACTTTTATTGGCCTTCTCTTCTGTATTTCGTGTGGTATAATTGGCCAAATGGGACAACACCAAATTTTTTATACCCGGATTTATCAGTTAACCCTATTTTACCTGCTCTGCTGTGCCCAAGCAGATCCCTCCATTCCTAACAAAACCCCACAGAGGAAAACTGACATGAGGAGGAATTACAGTCCTTGACACACAGATCAGCTCTGTCTTCCATCATTTCAGCGATATGTGGTTAATGACTGTCCTCCTGTCCTTCACACTCAGTGGCATCCTCTGAAGATGTGTTTCTGGAGCCCATTTAGAAATCAGGCAGTGACTAAGTAGGGGAAAATCTTCTACCATTCTAGAAATATGAACAATTTACTGGGTACCAGTGGCTTTGGGGTACAACAAAATCAGTTCTCAAGACGTGCAGCCCAACCAGCATCAGTGTTGCAAGGATGTGTTAAGAAGAAAATCAGGATCAGGATTACTCTATCTGGTGTGGAAAGTGTTAAGCTTTATGAAAGCAGAAAATCTTCTAGGCATATGGGTGCCCCTTGTATGTAGCTTTTTTTTTTTTTTTTTTTTTTTTTTTAAGGCAGGAGGGAAAAAGGAGAGGGAAGCATGGAGATGATTAAAACCTTTGCAAGTAGAACAGATAGTGATGGCCTGAGGCCACACCACAGTAGCACAAAGAGCTAAGATGAGAGTTGGAAAACTGCATACTCATGAATTACGGACTCGCAAGGAGAGCAGAGGTCCTCTGATGAGGCACGGCGTTGAGGTAGTTCTGTGTTCTCATAACGCAGCCAGGGGCATTTGCAGCCTCTCTTTGGAGTATTTGCTTTGGAAAAGTATTTACTGCTCCAAAAACTAATGTAATTTGCACCAAACACTGAGGAGTCTGAGTAATACCAAGAAAACTGAAAATCACCCTGTTTTGTCCACACCACTGTTCTCTTGCCATCCTGGGTATCAGAGCCTGTGCTGGTTGTGCCCTGGACACAGTGGGAGCATTTCCCTACCCCACAGCGAACTGGGACTGCTGCTCTGGTCACAGTATCTTCTCAGGAGTGTACTTTTTTTTTCTTCAGCCTGAAACTAGGTGAAAGGGGTTTTTAAGGAGCCAGGCTCACCCCATGAAGGAGACAAGGTCAGAATGGCTTCCTTCTTGCAAGCAAGCTTCTTATTCCTTAAATTCGATTGCATTTTTCTCATCTGTTCATAGGAGTAGATTTGAATATGTAATAGATTTTACTCTTCTGTCTTCCATCCAAGACCCTTCCTAGGCCCTTCTTAAAGAAAGCTGAATGTCATTTTTTTTTCCCTTTGTGGAATGAGTGCTTTCTATGAAAAAAGTGCATGTTCATTTTAGAAAATAATGGAAAATACTTAAAGTATAAAAATACAATCATCTACCCATACAAAATGACTATTGACATATATATACACACACACACACACACACACAAACACATATATATTCATTTTTTATAGGCAAATTTATACACATGTAATTTTCAATTTAAAGAGGAGTCTTTCAGGGGCATCTAGCTGGCTGGATCAGTAGAACATGCAACTCTTAAGCTCGGGGTTGTTTTAAGCCCCCCATTGGGCATGGAGCCTACTTACTTAAATAAGTAAATAAATGTCTTTCTAAACTTAGTTTATAGTATGTTTTTCTCATTTTAATGTATTGTTAACATTTTCTCATGTTCTTAGATTTGTCTACAATTATTTTAATGACTATATAATATTCCATTCATGATATCACTTAATTTCTTTCATTATCCTTACCTTGAAGACATTACTGTTGTTTTTGTTTTTTCATTAGTATACATATTATTGAAACAAATAGCTTCAGCACCAAATTGTTATTTATGCAGGTTCAAGATTACTTCCTTAGGATTAATACCTTGAATTCAAAGTCCTCATTCAAAGAATATGATAAATGCTAAGATTTCTAATACATTGTCAATTTTCCTGCCATAGAATGGAACTAATTTATATTCCCTACAGCATATATGAGAGGACTTGTTTTGATTATTTTTGGTATTTTTCACTTTCACCAATATTAGACATTATATCTTTCAAAATGATGTCATTATTTTCTTAATTTGTATTTCTTCAGTTATTAGTAAGAATGAATTTTTCTTATTTCTTAGCAACTCACAAAGAAAGAAATAGAAATGGCCATGATGTTGTTCCACTTTTCCTCATAATTTTTTTTTTTATTAAACATTTTATTTATTATTTGAGAGCAAGCAAAAGTGAGAGAACACAAGCAAGGGGAGGGGCAGAGGAGAGGGAGAAGCAGGCTCCCCACCGAGCAGGGAGCCTGATGCCAGGCCCAATCCCCGGACCCTGGGATCATGACTGGAGCCAAAGGCAAGTTCTTAACCAACTGAGCCACCCAGGCACCCCTCTCATAAATTTTTAAGAGCTTATTATATTAAAAATATTAACACTTTGACCCTTTTGTCACAAATATTTCCCCCAACTTGCGGTATCCCTTTTTTGTTTATAATGAGGTGATCTTTTCCTCTATGGCTTTTGCATTTGCTACTGTTCAGAAAGGACCTTTTGATCCATAATTTAATTTACACACACACACACTCCTTTATATTTTTCTAGTACTTTCACAGTTAACTTTTTGCATTTAGCTGCTTAATCCAATTTACTTTTATATATATATATGATCTGTGTTGAAAGCCTGTTTTTTCCTTTTTTAAACAGATTGTTGTGTAGTTTGTCCCAACATACTAAGTTTTCTTGCCTCAGTGTTGTCACACTCCACATTTATGCACCTTTGGGTCTGTTTCTGGCCTTTTGATTCTGCCATAATAGTTGTCTACTCTAAAACACAAAGGCCACGTATTTTCATTTTTCCTGCCTTTTGCCCTCCTTTGGTGGACCTCCATTTATTTAACTAACATACTATTGTTGACTATTAATGTTGTTTCTAGTTGTGTATTTTGTATAGATCTAGGTGCAAATATCTTTATCCAGGCAATGGGATTCTACATGTATCTTGGGCTGCATCTCTATATCTTTAGGATGGAGTCCTTACAGTGGGATCATTACTAAGCCAGAGTCTAGGTGCATGATATGCGTTGCCAAATTACTCTGCAAGAAGGTTACATCAGTCTGGACTCTCATAAACCGTCTGGGAGGAGACCTCCTCTAGTGGTAGTCTTGTTAGCCTTAAGGATCATAATTAAAACACATACATACACAACCATGCAAATTTGTCAGGTGAATGATGGTATCTCATTAATTACATTTCTTTTGAGTTTGGTTTGTTGCATAGAACTGGTCTCTTGCCTATTCAATTAGCAGTGCTCAGTTATCCTGTAAGAACAGTTGGATGTGTTATATTCATCAGAATAGAATCTCAAGTCAAGCTGTTGTCATCTCTGTGCTGGAAAGGCCTTCTTCCCCTTGGATTTAAGCCATGTAGTTCTTTAGCGACACGGTTGTTTTGAAAACACTATGAACCATATACTTCATTCAAATTTATAGCAACTATCAAATCTCCTTATATAGTTCCAAGATCAGATGGTAACGGTTTGACCCCTCAACCAAATTGCATGAAAGATACCATCCAGTTTCCCTTTTTAATTCAGAACTCAGATTACCCCAGAATTCAGTGTAAATGGAAAAGCAGAGAACATAGCAGAAAATGCCATCCGCCTACACAAATAAAGCCAACGTGTTTATGAGAACAATTTAAGTATCACATATCAAAAATGCCTACTTGGCTTAAAACCTAAAAGTCATTCTTTGCTGGAGCTTCTGAGTTATGAGGATAATTCAGCATTACCCTTAGATAATATAGATTTGAGGATCCTTTGCTCTCAGGATGTTCTATATCCAGATTCTAAAACTCTGGGTCTTTCTTGCTTGCTATATACTCTAGGTCATGGGAAGAGGATGACTCGGTCTTTGGAGACTTTGAGCCTTAGTGTTGTAGGTGATGCTTGAAAGCAGGATACCTTTTCTCTGATGCGAGACTCAAGTTGTTATTGTTAGTACATTCCATTGTACTGCTCTCTGTACTTGGGATTTGGCTAGCATTTCCAGTCCGATAGAAGTTTCCTAATTCAGCATCTTGGAATTAAGGAGCTAGTGAATCAGAGCTAAGCTCTTTGGAGCTCACTTTTTGTGTGTGTATGCAAATTGAGAAGTAATGATGGGGACAATGATAAAATACTGCAGACAGTGTTCCTTCATAGATTCCATTATTTGTCAGAGTATTACACAGCAATAACCTGACACTCATGATTGAACCATAGGAGCTCAGTGAGAATCAAGGTGAGTGAAAGAAAAGTGCACAAGATTGTAATAATGTATGAAAAAAACTAATGGTAGCTCGGAAGGCACATTTTTAATGGAGTTTTATGAAGTATGTTCCAATTTTTCTCTCCGGTTACCTAACAATGCACATTCAAACCATGGTATTGCTGATGCTGTATAGTGAAATATTAAAATCACTGAGATAATGAAAATAGAATGTTTGGCTCAGAGTGAGGTGGCATATGGTGGCACTGCGTGTGTGAGGTAACCTTGTATTGGTCAAAAGACCAAGTCAGGGCCACACAGAATGGCAGTAACCTGTAACCAATAGTCCATTATTCATAAAACAGATGGCACATAAAAAGAAAAGTAAGGAGCCTGTCATTCTTCCCTTTGAATTCCTGTTAATGAGAAATATTATCCTATCAAGGGTGCCGTCCATAATGAAAAGGCTTTGTACTATGTACATATACGTGTCAGTATATATGTTTGTGATGATTTTCTTTATAGCCGAAGAAGTGTCCAACTTCTAAACGGATGTCTTCTTCCACAGCAATAGTGAGTTCTAGTACTCCGAAAGGATCCTGGGAGCTGTCCAGTCTAGCGATAGGAACAGCTGTTGGCTGTTCCATCACAGGATAGCAATGGAAATTAGGAGAGGGACAGAACAACGCTTCTCTTTGGTGAAATGAGATCACCTTTGGGTGATCCCAAACTCTTTAAGACTTTTGGGAAGGCCAGCTGTTACACACCTTTTAGAAAATGTTTGTCAATGCAAACACTTAAAAGTGTTTATACCCTTTGACAAACTACTCAAGAATCAATTCTAGATGGAGAAAAATTTAATTCATGAGAAAAATGACACTGTTGTTAAGCATTTAGGGTAAGTAATCCATGAATACTATTAATTCTATGGAAAGATATCTATAATCTATAATATCTGTGATCTTACAGCAGTGTCAAAATGGGCAGTCCACACCTAGAAAATAAATTCAGGAATGAGATTTTTTTTTTTTTAAGGTAAAAAAAGTCAAGTCTTAAATATAAAAACTTCGGCGGCTATTCCTCACACATTCTGAGAGGTTATTATAATTTATGTGATATTTTATCGTTTTATTACAAATGAGAAAAGTGAGACATAAAAGTGGCAAATTGCTTGACCCAGGTTAAATTAAGTATTTGCTATTGCTCTTGTACCTTTGCTTATATCTTCCCATCAAGATTGATTTGAAGAGAATATGACATGCTCATTGGTATCTCAGAAGAATACTGTAGCCTGTTGTATCCTTGAATTCGAAACAAGAACAATGTTGTGATACTGAACCAGAAAGAGTATGACGAGAAGCATGCTGCCGAGAGACCCACAGTGGATAGTGACCCATTTTGTGGCATCCCTTAGATATATGCCATTTGTATATGTGTCAGATTTATGATACTGTCTACTTTCAATTCACTCTGTGTTTTGATATCCAAATTCATTTAAGTGACCACATGCTAGAAAGTACATAAATTTGCAGATCAGAAAAAGAGGATCTAAATGAAAAACTGTAAGGAAAAAAAGACAGTAGATTTGGAAGATATAAATAATATAAAACTAGGATAAATGGCATATAAAGTGAAATTGCTAGCCATTTGAAAACCCTTCACAACCATAAGAAGTTTCTCATAATTAATACCTTGTCAACAACATTTTAACACATCTCTGTTGTACCACAGAAAGTAAATGTTCATATTTTAGCTAGGTTCTTTAACTCTCCACCAAATTGCAAACTTCTACCTACCCATATAATACTAGCCGTTTTGATCTGGAGGAAAGAGAAAAATGCAGAAATCATTGAGCTAAAGTGTTTGAGTTCTTCCAAATTACCTCCTTGCTCCTTTCTTCTCTCTCATTAAGAAATATAAACATGATAAGGTTTGCAAAAAATAAATGTAGCTCACTTTATTACTTATCTGTCACTATGTGGGATGAGATGATTGTGTTAATAACCTTAACAAATGATAAAGCTCCATTGAAAATAGTCTTTACTTAAAGTCACATCGCATTAAATGGGGGCCTGGAAAATAATGATTTAGGTCTTAAATCTCTTGAGAGACATGGCAGGCTCTTTCTTTTTTTTAAGTACAGAAAAAAATTGCTGCAAACATGAAATCCTGTACCAAGTTAATTATTTGCCAAATCATATCTTAATGAGTGGATGGAATAATTACAAGAGTTTGAAAGTCACAGAGAGAAATCTGTAAAGTGGACTAATCACGTTCATCTGACAAATGATTCAGGATGGGAGAATGTTTGACTCTAAATGTGGAATTTAATGATCTGCGAGGTCCCAAAGTCCAAAGGAACTAATGAACTAGTGTGGCTATTAGTCTTCATATGCCATGTTTTTTTGTCCTATTATGTGGGATGTTTTGAGCAATTGTTAACTCACTGCTTTTTGAGATAAAATGTAGAAAAACTTCCCCTAACCAGTACCCCAAAGTCCTACAATTGACTTTGAAAGGAAAACGAAATATGACAGATAAATCTGCCTCCTCGATTAAAGGAATGGATGAGAACTTCAACAGCTTCTAGAATGTACCCTGCCTTCTGTACCCTCCCAAGGCAGTCTCCCCATGGACTTCTACGTGGACCAAGAACAGATCTTCCTGGCATCAGTCTAGAACCACAGCTAAATGCTCTGCCATCAAGGAAACTGTTTCATGCACTCAGCTTCGAAATGAGAACATACTTATTATTATAGAAAGACAAAGTCTTTCTATTATTATAGAAAGACATATTATTATAGAAAGACAAGACATACTTATTATTATAGAAAGACAAGATAGAACTTATGGTAAAACCAAAATTTAATTAGAAAATTTGATTAGCCATAATTCATCTCTTTCTCTCTCACACTCTCTTCTACTGCTTTGTCATTCTGCCTGTGTCCTGGACACTTTTATCGGAGAATTTGGAGATAGAGTCACTTCTTTGAGGGTCATCATTCCTCAAACTGGGATTGAACATGCTCCTTTATCAAATCCCATCAAGGTCTCATCCTCACCACAGGCTGTGTTTTTATTTTCTAGATTATTCAGGACAGAATATTCAAGCACATATCACGTAACAGTTTAATATGGAACAAACATCCTGGAGGATTGTTCGTACTACCACAGTATTCATCTTATCTGGGAGACTTTCCTTACTACTATGCTAATTTAGGTAAGTGACCTCTTTCCAGGGTGCTGCCCCTTGTTTACCCTCTAGTTCTTGTCCAGATTGAAAGTCCCTTGATTTTTCCATTCTATAGAAGGGTCTTCCGACCAGCCTGCCCGGAGATGGCTTTCTAGAGCCCTATCGTAAATGGTGTATCAGGGTCAAGAACGATAAATCCGGCAGATCACTGCAAAATGCAGGAAAACTCCTTCTTGTCTGAGCAGCTGGACCTCACATATAGTAGACTCATTCCTTTTTGAGAAATAGGCTCCTCAAATTATGGATCATTTTGAATATGACAGTGTCTTTGCTATAATTTTAAATCTCCTCATATATAAAATGGAACCAGGAGCGCTCTTCCTATTTTTTCCCCCACGATCTCAACTTCTCTATCTCCTACCAAAGAAAAGCTGAATTAATAAAAAGGAAAGAGAAAGATTTGAGAATGTCTGACAAAGACTGATCTGTTTACTCATTTAGCGTTTAGTGTGCTCCTCATGTGTGCTCCATTAATGCCATGCTGGGCGGTAGAAATAAAAAAGTCAGATTTACAGTCTGTGCTCTCAAGCAGCTTTTAGTCCAATCATAATGGGGGAATGGGAATGGACAGAGGAACAAAGCTCTCCAAAAGGCTACTGTTATTGCTGTAGACACTTGTGTCCTTGGAGCCCACTTGTGATAGTGTTAGTAACATCTTTGACATTCCCCCTCATTCTCGGGTCCAAATTGGAGGAGCTCTGGGATAGTAATGCATCTTTCAAGTTGATTTGGGAAAAAGACTTTAGATTTTCCACCCTGTTCTGATATTCTCCATACCAATCTCACCGTTTTTTGAGTTTTGCATGTTTAATTTGAAACTGATAAAAAGAAACTTAGAGTCATGAAGTATCAACCAGTTAATCCAAACCAAACATATTATGGGGACTGTATTAAAATCAGTGGTCCACATAGGGTAATATATTTAGAATTGGGTAATTTTCAGAAGAAGGCCATATTTGATAAAAATTTCTACGTGTTTCTTGCAGAGCATGGAGATCTTCATGTGGAGTGAGCACATGAGAAGTGTGTACATGATGCTTCCTAAACTAGGAAATATACAGGAAAAATGTAAAAGCAGTGACTTGATCTCACTGTGAGAAAGGAAACCCCCACCCCTATTTCTTCTCTGGCAAAGTTTTGAATGTGTATCTAGATAGTGGGGCAAGTCTGCTTCTAACATGCAATTAAAGTACCAATTGGATGATATAATTTGCTCTACAAAACCCTCACAGAATCCTTTAGTATATGTTGTCTAATTCTTACCTTTATTGTATCGACATCAAAGTCTAGCTTGAATGTCACTGCACACTCTTGTTTGCATTGAAGCTACCAAAATGCGAAATTCGCGAGTCTAAACTAGTGAAGTTTTTAAAAGGTTTTAAACGCATCTCCAGTTTCTTAGCGAGCTCTTCCAGAAAAAACTCCTTCCAGAGGGTGGAGAAGCCATCTCGCTTCTTTCTCTTTGGTGGCTATGCTTGTTTTACATATTTGTGACACCTTTCCACCTAGTGCTTTGGAGCACGTAGTTGACAGAGGTCTGGGTCACATATTTTTTCCCTCAGCCTATGTCAGCACCACACGAAAAGAGCTTCTTGGGAGTGTAGAGGCTTCTGCTCCAAAATGATGGTGATGGTGATGGTGATGGTGATGGTGATGGTGATGGTGATGGTGATGGTGATGGCGAGGGATAGCCACGAACACATATCAAGCACTTCCTGTTTGCTGGGTCCTGTTCTAACTGCTTTGTATGCATTCAGTCCTTTAATTCTGGTCTCCTAACAAAAACAACCCCATAGGTTTGATGCTCTGACTCTCAGCTGCATTTCACAGCTGTGGAAACGCCAAGGGGAAGATCCCACCACCACTGGGTGGTAGCACAGGGATTCAAACTGAGACCGGGAGGCTCTGGAGGCAGTTCTTTAACCCTTTACCACTTGCTGGTCATCATTGGAAATAGTATTAATCAGGCCAAAACCAAACAAACAACCCTTAACTACATTATCAAGAATAAGAGCTATTCAAATACCCAGGGCGGGGAGAGCACATTTCCTTAAATCCCCACAGTAACATGTAAGTGTAGAGTAGAGCCTTCCTGGAGTAGAGAGTGGTGAGAGGTGGGGTGTGTGTTCAGCCTCTGGGCCCCTAAAAAGCAGACATGGACAGGAGATCACAGGTGCGCCCCCAGGAGAGGAATAGGTCATCAGAGGAAGAAACCTGCAGGTGGACATGGAACTGGAAATTACACGGTCTCAGGCAGCAGCTACCTAACAGCTTTTCACCTTGTTTTTGTTCTGTCAGGACATAAGAGGCAAAGGAAAAATATGCGAGTAGGGAACATTAGCTTCAGGGCGAGGCAATGGAGCGAGGAGGAATGATTTTCTAAGTGTTGTTTTCCAGTGTTTCATTGAGCTCCTCTCCCGTTTCTATTGCAGGTTTAAAGCCCCCTTCCAAATTCACGGCAGTCATCCATGCGGTGACCCCCCTGGTCTCTCAGTCCCAGCCAGTGTTAAAGCTTCTCGTGGCTGCAGCCAAATCCCAGTACTGCGCCCAGGTGAGTGAGGGGCCGACAGCAGCACCTGCCTCCTCCAGCTCGGGGGACCAGAGCCTGCGCCTCTGCATGCTCCATGCTCTACTCCCTGGGACTCACCTAACGTCATGCCCTGTTACCCCCCTTTCATTTGTCATGCCTTGTTACTTTCTTTTTCATCAACTTAGAGGTTCTTGGAAGTGCAGTCGAGCACAGATAAGGGATGGGTTACAAAGAGATTCTTCGATGGGCTAAAGTTAAAACATAGATACCAACACATTCTTTAAAGAACACATAAGCGCATCATTTTGTTTTTAGACATCAGAGTAATAAAGCAACAGCAGAAAGGCCGTGGGAGGCCCCAGAAAGCTAAGTTTCAACAGAAGAAACAGACTTGGTGGTGTCAGGAGGTGTTTGTCCACTTTTCTTTCACAGCAACCATGACTTAATGATAAAATCGATAAAATCGGGAACAGAAGGTTCTATCAGTGATAACAAAATTTTCCACATCAGTGTCACTCTGTCCACATTGGTTTTTTTTCTGACTTGTAAATCAGGTTGTGTAAGAAGGTTTACAAACGAGAAAGGAATTAAATCGTGTTGAAGTATGCCTTTCTGAACAGAACACATTTATTGGAAATACTAAAGTCACATGAAATCTGCAGCCATTCCGGAGAATCCAAATCACAAGCTCACCATGCTAGTTCCATCTTGAATTCGCTTCTTTCTCCCACACTGCCTGGAGTAGCACTGCTTCCTAGCCAGTGTTCTGATGCTCACTGCCCATTTTTTTAAAAATATTTTATTTATTTATTCATGAGAGATACAGAGAGAGAGAGGCAGAGACATAGGCAGAGGGAGAAGCAAGGCTCCTCACAGGGAGCCCAATGCAAGACTCGATCCCAGGACCCTGGGATCACAACCTGAGCCAAAGGCAGATACTCAACCACTGAGCCACCCAGGTGCTCCTCACTACCCATTTTTATTTACTTTGTTCACTGGTGTTATCTCACTCATCATATGATATCAGAATTTAGGAGACCACTTTATTAAGATTCAGCAACCCAGCAATTTACATCTTTCTCCCTGGCTTTCTCCTACCCCCTTGATGCTATTTTTTGCAGGTTATACCTTTTCTCCTCTCTTTCTAGTTGTTGAGGTGACCAGGTCCTGGAGATTGTGTGGGAGGGGGACTCTCTTTAAAATTCAAGTCTGATGTCTGCCTCTGCCTTATGTAGGCTTCTGTGTCCTCCCTCTCGTCCTGTCTCTGAGAAGAAACTGGGGTGGAGGCCTATCTACAGCCAGCCTTACCAAGCCATCTAATGACCCCCTGTCCCTTTCAGATCATAGTTCTATGGAATTGTGACAAGCCCCTACCAGCCAAACACCGCTGGCCTGCCACAGCTGTGCCTGTCATCGTCATTGAAGGAGAAAGCAAGGTAAGGTGGGAAGGGGTCCTGCGTGGAACCACCATGGAGTCCTTGTTTCTCTAGGGGCACTGTGGGCATTGGCCCTCGACGTCTTCTTCCTGCCCTGGGGAGCTTCTGGCCTTGGACTTTTTTCTAAAATTTTCCCTGTTGCTGAATATCCTCAGCCTGGACAGCCTTGGGTTCTCAAACTGGGGAATTGTGGGTCCTAATACCACTTCTTTAGGAGATTTGTGACCATGCATATACTTTCCTTATCTGACCATCGCTTTCCTCGTCTACAAAATGGAAGTAATAATACATATTCCTAAATTGCTATTAGGATTAAACGAATTTAGAGCCTGGCAGTAGTGATCCTTGTATAAACGATGAGGATCAAGACGAAGCTGCTGATGGCAGCAATGCATGAGGTTTGCTTAGCTGGTTCATCTGGATCAGTTGTATCTTTCAGAATAGTGGCTCATCCTCATATTTATCTTCAAAAGGACATTTGCACTTTAATTTCGTTTGGGTGTCTTCATCAGAGACTCACACATGTGCCTAGCTGGCCCCTTGCTTCCATTCTCCAATTCATCTTGCCTAGAAGTGAATGATCTTTTAATCATCTCTCAGCCTTAAGGGACTCTATTTGCTAATGATTGAAATTAACATTTGAGGCCGTGTGTAATCTGGCCTTGGCCAGCCTCGCCAGTCTTCTCTCTCATTACTTACCTCCCTGGACCCTGTTCTCTCACCAAATTTGATCATTCACAGTTATCTAAGTTGAACTGTGTCCCCTCCGGCCTATGATTCTTGTTTTTCCCTTTTGCTGTAAGTCTTGACCATCCCTTCTCAATTTTTTTTATCTCTGTTATCAAACTTCCCATGCACTCTTTAAGCTCCCGCTCCCAAACTACCTCCTCTTTGGAGTTTCTTCTGCTCTTGGCAGCCAGAGGTGAGTTCTTTTTTCTCTCGCTTCTGCTTGTTGCTTTCTTGTAGATCATATCCATTGTGAAGAAATTATTTGCTACTAAATGGAACAGATTGGTGGAGCACATCATCTAAGAGACATCCTTTGTCTGTCCCCAAGGAGGCAGGTCTTGAGACATTGTCTCACGCTAAGTAAAACATCTTCGAGCCAAAATAAAAAATATCAATTAGGTCTAAACATTTGAAACCATCATTTGGCTTGCTAAAAGTGGCAGTTTCATGTAGTTCAACATGATGCAGTGAGAATTATAACTGTTACTTGGGCAAGATGATCAGTGCATTATCCATTCGTTTCCAACATATGAGTGCCCACTCTGTGCTGGGTACCATGCAGTATGTAGGAACACAGTGTGGAATATGACAAATAAAGTCCCCAGCATTCACAGGGTTGGAGTCAAGCAACATGGTATCCAAGAGCTGCCTCATAAGCATTTAACGAGCAATGGTGGGAATTAGAAAATCACCTGCCTCTCCGCATGGGTCTTCCTTACCCTTATGAAATCCATCTCACCATAGATGTGGTTTCAAAAAAGGGATGGCATACAAAAATCTCCTGCCTACAATCCCATATGTCTGTCTCCCAATGCCAATGCCCGAGGTCCCGAACAGTGCTCAGATGGATGCTGTCAACATGGGTGACTAGATCTCCTTCTGGTATATAAGTCTTCCTTTGAATATGTCAGGATGTTCAAACAGGATCTAATCAGACTGACCAGGAGCCATTCTGACTCCTATGGTTAGTTTTGTATTTTTACACACAAATTCATTGATTGATATTTTTATTTGCACTCTGTGATTTGTCCTTGTTTCCTTATATATAAGATGGTGGCTCGATCAGATGTAGCTTATAAGATATTTCACATTCTCCCAGCCATATCAATTGCTTCTCAGCCTTTTGGCTAAGACTAAGTGTCATACATTCTCCCAGTCTATTTGTGTCTACACTTCTGGCCATTTGTTGAGTCCTGGCCTCCCCCTTGGCCACTGGTTCCAGGGGGCCATTCCTCTACCCTCACGCTTGCTGCCCTGGGATTACAGCACCTACTAAAGCATTTGCACTTAATTAGTATTACGTCAGGCTCCGTATTCTGGGAACCTAGGCCAAGACTTGGGCCCATTTTGAGGATTCAGTGAGATAGTGCATTACAGGTGTTTAGCCCTGGGCCTGTGGCACACAAAGGGTGCAGTAAGTGTTAGCTACTCTTCTGGGAGGCATTGGGATGTTATGGTTTGTATTATGGGCTCTAAAGTGAGTTATTTGGGTCTGTGTGCCTCAATTCCTTCTTCAGTTAATGGAAACAATCATAATACCTAACTTTTATTTCTAAAAGATCAAATGGTCCAATACTAGACTTGTTAAAAGCACTCGGAAGTGTGGGTGCACATGGTGGCTTCACTGTGCTTTGTACAATTACTTGGGGATATTTCTTATCTTCTCCATGAGACAATAAACTTCTGGAGTCTTGGTCATTTCCTATCCATGTTTGCTAATTTCAGAAGCGATTGGGCTGGTATACAGTTGCTAAACATTTCTTACGTGAACTAATAAGCAAAACCCATTCCACTCAAGATTGACTTTGCAAGATACCAGTTCCTTTCATGCTAAACTGTTCAACTTATGGAATGTGGCTGAGGCAAGGTATTTGGAAGACAGCATCTAGTTTCTACACAACAATTTGAAGTGACTGGATTATGGACTCTTAACCTCTGTTGATGAAGCAGGTGCAGAAAAAGGAATGGATCCTTTTATAAAACTAGTGTTTGGGCACATAATGGGGAAGAAGTCCTAGGTCCTGCTCATTCCCCATTTTACATTTCCGTCTCTAGGCTTGAGTTTAGAGTTGAGGTGTTTTCTGCTTCAGCTACAAAATTCTGTTTTGAGTATAAAGGCCTTGTTGTCTGTGCAGCTCTCCCCTCTAGACTTAACAAGAGAAGGGTCAGGGCATCACTAAGCTGGCAGCTAATGGTTTCTGTGTTAGTCGGTGGACATGTAAACAGTATCAGGAGAATTGCTTCAGGCTGAGATTTCTGAGCACCGTGTATATGGGGTTGCTGATCGCTTTATATTTTATTTTATTTTGGAAACCCGAGAAAGGAAAAGAAAACTTGACCCAGTTGACAGATGTGTAAGAGCAGACCCTGGAGCCATTTATGCTGTAGATCCATCCCTTGAGCTCCCAGAGATGGAAAATACTGGGCACTTCCCATCCTTTATGTCAGAAGCCCTCCAGTAGCTTCACGGGCATGGAAACTGAATCTCATAGATAAGCTGGCTTCCTGTTATAAATACAGGCTTGAGCTTCTTGGGGGTGGGGGTCCTCAGACTTGTAGAAAACATACCCTTGGCAGCCAGGGTAAGGGGCCTCCCTTTTCCCTTTGTCTTCTATGTCCAACTGCTGCATTCCCTGACTTTTATGCCTTGAGAGTTGATGGCAAATGTCTTTTCCCTTGACTTCCAAGTGTGAGGTTAGAGAGGATGTCGTAACTGTTGATAGAACTTCCAGAGGGAGGTGGAGAATATGAGATTGCCCCCAATTCACTTTTGAAGTCCTTTTCAAGGCTGAGACAGGCATAGCACGGTGACTGAGGTGCTTTACAGAATCTCACCCTAGGGGAGGAAATGCCGATGGGTGCATCTTGAGCAAGACACCTACCTAACCTCTCTATGCCTTAGCTCTCTCAGCTATAAAATGGGATTATTATAAAGCAGAGACTCAATGAAGTATATAAAGAACTTGGAACATTTCTGGCACATAGTAAATGTTTTTACAATGTTAGTTATTCTTATCATTCTCATGGTTAGTTATTCTGTAGTACATTCAACAAAGAGGTTTAAGATATGACTGTCACAGAGAAGTCTCTCTAGTCTTTTTTTTTTTTTTTTTTTTTAAGATTTATTATTTATTTGAGAGACAAAGAGTACCACCAGCAGGAGGGGCAGGGGGAGAGAGAGAGAATCCACAGCAGATTCTGCACTGAGCACAGACAGAGCCTGAGGCAGGGCTCTATCTCAAGACCCTGAGATCATGACTGTTGGTCCAAAACCAAGATTTGGATGCTTGGCCAACTCAGCCACCCAGGCACCCTGGAGTCTCTCTAGTCTTAATTTTTCTAGCTGGTCCCTCACCCCAGGCATACCTGCACACACCTCACTATGCCTTATCCTGGAGTTGCCCAAACTTTATTCATATGCTACCTTCACAATTTGCCTAAATCCATAGGCCACATGTATTATTGTTTATTTAATATTTGTCTATAAGTCAGCTTTTTGTTTCAGTGAGATTTTTCAGTAACTTTATTACTACCTGTTACTGCTGTAGCTGTTATTGCTGATATATCTGTGTGTATTTTTTGCCAATCTATGTAACATCAGTAAAGAGTAGAATTTTTAAATGTTTTCCACACGCCTCCCAAAATGACATGGCCTTCCAGTGGTGTGTGCCCCACACTTGGAATCACAGCTCCATCCATCCATCCACTCTTTCCAGGCCTCAGAGAGCTGGTTCTCTCCTCTGTGCCTTCACATCCTCTGAGCCCTGTTTCTGCCTCACTTCTGCTTATACCTGGTAAATTCCTACCCATCAAGTCCTGCTTCAATGTCAATTCTCTGAGGCCTTCACCTGCCCTCCCAAGCAGCAGCTTGCTGCACCCTCTGTTCTCCTGGCCTTGCCCATGGCCAGCTAGGACTGATCATCTGCATCTTGATGTCTGTTGGACTGTGGACTCCTGCGAGACAAGAGAAGATGTCTTATTGACCTTTGTACTCCCTTTGACTAGCAAGGTGTCTGTACACAGTAGGTGTCCACTAACTGTAGAACAAGACTCTGTGCTGATAGGAGATGGAAGTCTTCAGTGTTGAGGGATGACATGGTGGTAGACCATTCTTTTTGAAAGTGAGGATGGGGAAGTTTTCCTGCAAACAAGACTCTAAATTTACCTCTCTTTTCCTTCATTCTTTCCTTCCTGCCTGCTCTCTGCCCCCTCCCAGGTCATGAGCAGCCGTTTCCTGCCCTATGACAACATCATCACAGACGCGGTGCTTAGCCTAGATGAGGACACTGTGCTTTCAACCACAGAGGTAAGCGCCCTCCCCAGAGGAGTGGGCAGTGGGCTCTCCAGGCAGTTGCCCCCAACCCCAAGGGGCCAGGGCTTCTTTTGCCCTTGCCTCGGCCAACTCAAAAACCTTATTCAAAACTTCCTGCAGCTTCTGTTCTAATCAACCAGTGCCTATTAGCACCTTGCCACTGCCTGGCACCCTACTGAGGGCATTTCCCCTTTGTTTTCTCTGCTAATTGGCTCCTCATTTGCATGGTAGTGCTTCACCTCTCCCCTCCTGCCTGCCCTCCTTTTGTTTTTAAACAGCACAGCTGTGGGCAGGTGTGCAGAACTCTGAAGAGTAGGGGGCCACCTATTTCACATCATCTTGAGACCACAGAGTCCAGAGTCCAGAGTGAACAGCCCATCCTTCCCTAGTGATCCTAATGCCTGTGTGGGTGGGTGTTGCCTTTGTCAGGGAACACTATTCTGGGTTCTGAAGGCAGCTTCTGTGTCTCGGTTTAAAGTGCTCATTTTCTTTCACCCACACAAGAGCAAACGGTTTCACTTTAAGACTGAGACGGGAGATCCTTGCTATTTCAGATGTTCAGGTATTTGTGCCAAAAATAAGATTGCACAAAGAACGTGTGAGGAGGAGAGAGAGGAGAGATAGATACGATAGAAAACCAATTTTTACAACTCGAATGAGTATTGATCTCAGAAACTTTACTTGAAACCATCGAAGGGACCAAAGATAGTTCTATAAAAATGTCGTATATCGGAAATGCATTATTAATGGTAGCTGCTAAAAAGCATGGAGACCGAGCTCTTATACCTTTCCCTTTCTTTTTCCCCTCGTATTCATAATCATTTTCTTTTCGATTTAAACATCGACACTCATCAGCATGCACTTTCCTGGACACCAGCCCGATTCTAATGGCCTGCTGCCTGCGTAGCCAGCGCTTGGTGTTAACCTAGGCTAGCAGTCCCACTGTCTCGTTCTCGAAATTCACGGATGCTTCCAATTTCCATCAGATGGAATTGAACAGACATTATGTGCAGCCTAAACCACCCCAGGACAAAATGCCCTGGGCCTCACCTTGGTAAAATGCTTTCTCCATAGCCCAGGCTCTATAAATACTCAGTGAATGAATGATTGAAGGGATGCATGCTGAGGAGATTAAAGTGTGAACACACAGCCGATTGTGTCATGTGCAAGTCGGCAGGAGGAAGGGGCTGGGGGTGGGGGAGATATGTTTAATGTTCAAAGGGAACGACAGCTATGGAATACAGGGTAGGGGACACTCCAGCTTACACGTTTCTGCTGCTTCCTGCGAGGGAAGCTGGCATCCTCGGAGCACATTCATTCAGCAAGTATTTATTGAGGGATCTCTTTGTTCTGGTCTCCATGCCGGGGACTTTGATTACACAGTTCCTGCCTGTAGCCATCAGAGTCAGGGCAGCAAATGGAATCCAAGTCCGGTGATTCCAGGAAAGGGATTTCAGTTGACTTGGGTGGGTGGGGTTAAAGACACTGGGGTATCTGGAGAGTGGCAAGACCAGGAAGCAGCTCCCACTCCTAAGTCTTAAGAAAATAGTGTTTCAGAGTCTTTAAGATGTGGAACCTGGGAGAGGAAGAGGAAGCCAACTCTACAGGAGCTATGATCATGGAGGCATGTGACAACTGCCTGAAATTCTCGTGCCAAACCTCAGAGAGAGCCAGGAAAAAATACTCCGACCTCTCTTTCTCTCTGTCCCATGTCCATTTCCTGTGGGGGACGCCCACTGACCTAACCTGGTCACCACCAGCCTGTAAGGAAGCCCAGGCTGTGCCATCCATGGGGCTCCATCATGCCAGGGCACAGAGCTTGGCAAGAAGAGTGGAGAGTGGACCTTGGAGGGCAAACGCAGGGAAAGCAGCACATGGACACCAGCGTGTCATCAACACAACCATGGCATATATTTAAGTCATTATCCCGTGACCTCAAGTACTCATGCATCTCACATCTTCCACTGGGCAGCAAGAGGGCACTCAACAGTTGGTTGTTTTGTTTTGTTTTGTTTTGTTTTTCCTGTCCCATGGTCAAATATCTTTGAGCATCTGTGATGTTTCCATGGGCTGGTGAATTTCTTTCTCAAAGACCAGCAATTCCAGACGCTCCGTGCATGCTGGGAGGAATGTGTGCCCTACATGAAGTAATTAGAAGTCTGTGGATGGAAAATGATATATAAATTTAAGAGTCTGGTGGTCTGGTTTACTTTTGCCTGCTGATCTTGGAGTGATCCTGTCACCTGACATGGTCAAGGACAAAGGACTTCTCTTTTTTAAAGTGAATAGATGTTCGTTTTATTTCCTCTCTCAGGAGTCTCCGCTCGTTTAAATGCCTCTCCATAGTAGTCAGGATAGATTTTTAAGCAGCATTCTGTAAAGGGTATTAGATATAGGTGGTTTACAGTTATTTACATTTATCTGAGTTGCTGCAAATTCTCAAAAGAAAACAGATGTTGGTTTTTAAGAGAAAAGGCCTCATAAGCTGACCTTTACCTCCTTTGATGTGCTAATGATCTTCTTGAAAGCAGAACTATCACAAGAATCATAGTTTTATCTGAATTTACTTTTGAGCTCCTTTGAAATGACTTGAAACAGCTTTGAGATAGTAAGAAATTCATGTGATGAAAAAACCCCATCGGGTTCTATAGTAGTTGCCAGGGCGTGTGTTTCCTTTTCAAAGAATAATGGAAAACCCCAAAGAGCGCTGACAGCCAGGCTGATTCTTTGACGACGGGCTGCATAATATATTGGCCCATCAGTTGGCACCATTAGTATTGAGCGCCAGTGATGGCATGCCGGTTATCACAACCCGATTTCAATCTTCTGGCAAATACCGTCTGCTCCCCTGCTGCTGTCTTCGCGATCCCCTGTGTCCCAACAAGCTTTCTTAACATATTTTCCAACACCCTATTTTTTTTCTGGATGTTTTCATTTGGGAGGAACAAGCTATATTCTTGAGGCTCTTTTATCTTGAGTTAGGGCATGAAACTAGAGTTTCATTACAATTTGGATTTATGACTATTCACAAAAATAGTGACTTCTATGCCCAAAGGGTTCAGAGATAAAAACGACCCTCACAGATCACTCAGGCCAGTGCTCCCAAAGGATGGAGTGTGTGTACCTCAGTTTTGCATACTTCATGGCAAGCATATTTCAACAATTGTATTTACTGTTTGTCAGAAAACAGTATAGCCAGCAACCAAACCAGGGTTTCTCTGGCAGGTTTACCTAGGATGAGGCCGAGGGGGGAGTGGAGGGAGAGAATGAATGCCTGGGGCATTTTAAAGAAAAATAGGAAAGAAGTAATTGTATGGTGTGGGGATGTGGCAAGAAGGGAATGATGTTGTACATGTGGTGAAAGCTTGTGAACTACTGATCCAGGCTGATTTGCTTTGTTCTTTTAATTGAGATAACATTTGTAACATGAAATTAACCATTTTAAAGTGAATAATTGAATGGCATTTACTACATTCACAATGCCAGGCAGCCACCAGTTCTATCTTACTCAAAACCATTTTCATTGCCCAAAAAAGAGACCTCAAATCTACTAATCAGTCACTCCCTAGATTTTAGAACCACAGATCTGTTTTGTGGATTCACCGTTTCTGGGAATTTCTACAATATGTGGCCTCTTGTGGGTGGCTTCTTTCACTCAGCATGCTGTTTGCAGCGTTCATCCATAGTCTAAGTATTTCATTCCTTTGAAGAGCTGAGTAACATTCCACCATATGGAGATACCATGGTTGGTTTATGTATTTATTCATCAGTTGATAGAACCTGGGTTGTTTTCAACCACTGTTGGCTGTTGCAAATAGTTATTGCTTTTCGACCTCTAGGAGGTGGGAACTGGACTTGGCACCATCACTCAGTTCCCAGCCACCATCACAGCGCTGCTACTGGAAATATTTGTGGAATAAATGGAATTTCCATTTGCATTGCTTATGAAGAAGAGATAAGAAAGGTTGTAGGGTGAATGTATAACCTGTATAAGAGTTAAATTGTTCTCAGTGCTATAGCAACAGAACTAAAAGAAGGCTATGGTAACAGTACTTACCAAATTTGAAACCAGAAGGCTGGGTTTGCATCTTGACTCTGCCACTTACTAGCTCAGGAAAATTACTTGCACCTCCATGTACCTTAGCTTCCCTCTCTGCAAATTGGAAACTGTAAAATGACGTACTTCTCAGGGTTCTTGGAAGATTACATGAGTTCAAATGTGTAAGTACTATAACCAGAGCATTACATGACTATGAGCATTATATGATCGTTTGCTGTTACTGTTTTAATTTTTTTACTTCCTATGTATTTATTTATCATTCATCAAACAATCCTAGCAAGTCAGAAATTCACTCACACATTTTAAAACAGACGATTTGCTAATTATAAATGTCAGTTTTTAACAGGTTGAGAAGTACCTGCTTTGGGTTACTATTAGCACTGGAAAGTCACTTCCCTGCATTTTCTTTAAAATAATCACATGGCTTCACTTGGCCTCTTCCCTACTCTTAGTGATTTTTCATTGTGGATGCTTTTTCTAGATTTCCTTTATGCTGAGCATCTTCAAACCTGAGAGGCCTGACTTACATTTCTCTCTGATACCCGCTCTGAAATCCTGTTAGAACTTGTGTGGTTTTTAAACATTTAAACATCTTTTCTCTCACTCTTAATACGCTGCTTTTCTTTTAGTCACTTTGGCTTTGCCATATTGCTAGTCGTGATGCATGCTGTATATTCATCCTCTGGATGTATATAGGAAATCTCCCGTTTATAAAACAAGCATTTGTGCCTTGCATGAATCAGTGGTCACATGCACCGTGGAGGGAGGAGGGGGAGGAAAAAGCAACTGCTTTTGTGACTTGTGTTTTTGCTTGAACAAACTGGATCCTAAAGACACATCGACGATTTCTTCTTTCGTTTCTGCACTAATCTGAAGTTTCAACAGAAAACATTAACATGTGCATAATTATGGGGCAAAATGTCAAGCAGTCGGTTTAATTTGCTGATGAATACATGGAATTAATGTTTCGCAACAGTCCTGGGATTTCGCGTTATGAATTAGCAGGGGGAAGGTAATGTTTTGTTGACATTTGTTAACACTGTTGATTGCTTGTTTGGCTTGTGTTCCGCCTGCAGGTGGATTTTGCCTTCACAGTGTGGCAGAGCTTCCCCGAGAGGATTGTGGGGTACCCTGCACGCAGCCATTTCTGGGATAACTCTAAGGAGCGGTGGGGGTACACGTCCAAGTGGACAAACGACTACTCCATGGTGTTGACAGGAGCTGCTATTTACCACAAGTGAGGAATTTAGATATCTTGCATATCGATTTTTATATGACTCCTTATATATTAGCTTCCGGCTGTTGCATAATCAGAAACTTGTGCCAAATCTTGTTAACAACATTAACAAAAATCAGTCTGCATCGCCGTTTACCTTCCAGCAGTGCGGCCAACATGTGTCGTTGAAGCCAGTAAAACCCTTTGGTTTACTGCATTTCCAGAACTAAGGGTAGAGTAACATCTTCAGTTTGTCTGAAACTGGAGGACAGACTCACATATATCGAGTAACAGAACATTTCAAATAACAGCAACAAAAGTAAATACTGAAGTATGCACCCCGAGGCATCATCTATGTGCTTGCGATTTACCCTAGAGTAAAAAAATAAGAATGAAAAATAAAAATCTTGCCTACGTGGGTTTTCTATTCTAACAAGGGGAGGACACCGTATTCATAATAATTCTCTAATAGGTTAAGGGAGTGAGTCATATAGCAAAAAGGCAAAGAGGAGCTGGTCAAGGATCATGAAGGTAGAGGGGGACGGACGTTCAAGGGTGGCTAGTGATCCTCATTGAACAGATGAGATCAGAGCAGAGACTTAAGAGAAGGAGAGGAAATCATCCAAGAGGATTTTTGTATGAAGACTGCTCTGGTGAAGGGAACAGCTCAGCCAGAATGATGGCTAGATGCCCCAAGCCAGAGTGTTGGAGGAATATCAGGAAGACCAATGTGCTGAGAGTGGAATGAGTGGAAAGCAGGAGAGAAAGAGGTTACAGGGGCCCAGATGCAGGACCTTGCTCTCCGTCATGAGGACTTCACTCGCCTCTGAGTGACATGGGATTCAGCGTAGGGCTTTGAACAGAGTGGAGACATCTTTTTATATTTTAGGCATCCACACTGGGTGCTGTGTTGAGAATAAACTATATGGGGGCCAGGGTAGAAGCAGGACCTATTAGGAGGTGATTGGCATCTAGGCAAGAGATGATGGAGCCTAGGAGCCAGAAGTGGTAAGTAGTGATCAGATTATAGGCATATTTTGAAGATCTCTAGCATAATGTCTTAACAGATTAGATACAGAGTTGGATAATGGTGTTTGTTTGTTTGTTTGTTTTGATCCCAGGAACTGGAAAGATAGGCCATCAAGAGATGGGGAAAGCTCTTATAGATGGATTAGGTATTAGGGAAAATACAGGAGTTCAGTCTTGGGCATGTTAAGACATCCAAAAGGATATGTTGGAAAAACAGCAGGGACAGAGATATACAGTTGGGGGTTGTTTGAATAGATGTGGTCCCTTAAAGCCAGGGCACTTAGGTAAGATTGCCAAATTAGTGAGTGTAGATAGTTAATGTTACTGACTCAGTCATTAATAAAATCCCCATTCTTCTGCCTTAGTAAGGTGAACACACTAATTGTAACCTAGTCTTTTTTAAGTAAAGAATAGAGAATCTTTCTGTCATGGGGGTAGAGTTGGAAGTACACAAGGTATAAGCATTTAGGTTGGCTGAATCTTGATCTTAAGACCCTACCTCTTTAAAGTTCATTGTTCCCTTCCCTGCCACTACCACTCAGTGAATCTGATTTATTCAAGTTATTTTTCTTATAAATACATGCTAATATGTCTCTCTTAATAGAATAGTAGAGTGAGAAGTAATCCAACTTAACTATGGGTCCTCCATAATGATTAGCCACCAGATTACTTAGGAGTTTGCTTTAACAGTGTCAAAATAATATGGTTTATAGACCACGAAAATGGAATAGTATATTGTTGGATTCAGAATTATAGAATAGTATTGAATACAATTCTGATTAAACTAGTAATTAAAATTGTAAAGCAGTTTGTAAGGATATGTGGATTATGTGTAAGTAACTTCTCTTATCATCCAATTACTCAGTTTCTAACCAACCACCCTCATATTAAAGTCATGCTGCCCGAGCAATATCTGCATCATTGTGTATCTCTGGGACCTTATTTCCTTATCTGTAAAGCAGGGATAATAATAATACCTCTATCATAGGCTCCTTATGAGGATTGTATGGCGATGCCTTGTAAAACACTTGAGAACATTATCTGGCACATAGTATCATTGAAGTGATGGCTATTGTCATGATCATCTATATGTTTAGAGATTCAAACAGTAAGTACAGGTTTCCTGTCAAAGAAGACCATCTCTGATTATATAATGATGGGCACCTATGAAACTTGTCTGGCTTTTACAGATATTATCACTACCTGTACACCCATTACCTGCCAGCCAGCCTGAAGAACATGGTGGACCAACTGGCCAACTGTGAGGACATTCTCATGAATTTCCTGGTGTCTGCTGTGACAAAATTGCCTCCAATCAAAGTCACCCAGAAGAAGCAGTATAAGGAGACAATGATGGGGCAGGTAAGAATAGAACTCTCCTTCTCTGCTTTGCTCGCTGGTTGTTTAGCCTGAGGTAATGAGACTCACTGTTCCTCTAGGAAGGATAATGAGGAAATTTTTAAAAATCTCTAAAAGCCCCAGAAGAGTATATGGTTGGCACATGGATGATTGGGAAGACGAGAGTCAGGGGTATCTTTATATCAAGAATGTAAAAGCTCTCATATAACCTACAAGGTGGCATGAGAAACATGTACCTTCTCCAGAGTTAAAGACCTACAAAGAATTTATGTAAGTTTATTGTAGGTACTTTATTTAATGAATAGCTAATAATATTGTCTTCAACACACCCTTCTGGTGATTTCTCTTGAGTTGGGTGAGCACCTTGGTTACAGACCAGAAATCACGATCCTTGATCTTCCCCTAGAACACAAGTCAGTTACCTTCTGAAACTCAGTTGGTTCATCTCTAAAATGGAAAGGATAAAAATCAACCTCACAGGGTTGAGATAACATGTATGAAAACTAGGGACACCTGGGTGGCTCAGTGGTTGAGCCTCTGCCTTCAGCTCAGGGCATGATCCTGGGAACCTGGATCCAGTCCCACATCAGGCTCTGAGCAGGGAGCCTGCTTCTCCTTCTGCCTGTGTCTCTGCCTCTCTCTCTCTCTCTCTCTGTCTCTCTCTCTGTCTCTCATGAATAAATAAATAAAATCTTTAAAAAATTTTTTTAAATGTATGAAAACTTTTATGAAAGTAAAATATTGTTGAGTCATATAAGTTTAGTACTAAAGATAGTTACAAGGAAATATAATCCAACTTTCTCTTTTTATAAGTAAGAAAACTAGGACCCAGAGAATTTAAACATATTGCCACAAGTCACCTACTACTAGAGATAGAATTGGGAGTTGAATCCCAGGCTGTTCCTCCCACTACTGGTTATTTTACACCTCTGGGTCCAGTATCAGGCTGATCTGGCTAAGCTGAAACTCATCCACTTTTATTCATCTTGGACAGAGCCCAATACTATATAGAAGAAATCAAAAACCTGTAGACCGTTTAGGTCCAGTCAGGTTAAATCATGGAGAATCCAACAGCATTTGAGTCAACCTGGAAGAATGTACTTGAGGGTTCTATCAGTTGAGTTGTTTGGGTTTTCCATGTACCTTGTCCCAGTCATTACTGAAAATCATATACAGATCTAGCTTTTGCAAAGGAAAACTTAACCAGACCTCATGTTAACATGGTTGATGGATTTTCCATCACTAAATTTAGTAAAAGCAAAAACCTTACAGGATCTTAAGTGTATAAAATTTCATAAAAAAATAAAATAAAATTTCATAATTCAGTATTTACAAACATGTACAGATTGTCAGGCACTAATCTAGATACTGGTTATGACCGAACTGCTGTCCTTAATGAGCAATGAGTCTTGTGGCAAATTTTATTTCCCTCTAACTACTAAAAGAACACGCAAGGGGATTTGCAAGAACTTTTCATCTTTAAGGCTAGCAGACTAGTCACATTCAAGCCAGATATATTGAGTGGCTACTGTACGCCCAGGCATTTTTATCAATGTCATTCAAGGACGTAACATTCCTTTAGTATTGTTTGCTCAGAAACTTCTGTGAACTTCCCTGAGGTTACACACTCATTAGAAGTAGAACTCTAATAACACATGGTTCCATAGGAGTTCATTTTCTATTCTTTTCATAGATTTGCCTAATTCTACCAAATCAGTATTTCAAGTGATTTTACACATATTTTGGGACAAATATAAAGCCTTAGATAGAACTTGATGTGTCTAGTTAGATATGTACTGTATGTGGCCCCTCCTGCCCCCCGCTTCCTGTCATACACATTAGTTTATTGAATGTGTGACTGGTAATATAAATGGATATCATGTACTAGTAAGATTATGTTTTTATTATGCAGGAAATATATCTTATCTAGTATGTTGTTTGACCCAAAATAAATGTTAAAATCTACAGGCAAAAATGATACTTTGATTCAACTGGATTCTTTTTTTTTTTTTTTTTTTCCATTTGTAAGAGAAAATAAGAATAAATTTAAGCTCTGGACAGTAGTTCTGGGGATAGGGAGTCTGGCCCCACACCCATTTGGGACCAAAATAAGTGTGCTCCGATAGGAACTCAGCTGGTCAGCTTAGTCAGAAACTTCTCTGACTTGCCAAGTAGAGTTCTCCTAGTGTAAATGGTAAAGGATAGAACCTGAGCTCAGCCCCTTTTCAGCCTTGAACAAGCTTCCTCATCTGTGCAGTGGGGATGTGATTACCCCGATGGGTAGGTGACTTAACCGTGTTGTTGTGAGGAGGCCCAAATAAGCTGCATGGAAACACTTTACAAGTAGTGTTTTGTTTGTTATTCTGCTGCTCAAAGGTAACTTGACATTTGTATTTACCTTCAGTGGTTCCTTTCAAGCATGTTGACACTTGTGGTTTTTAAGTGACTCTGAGTGATTCTCACAGTAAAATGTACCTTCCTATGAAACCATTTTCTTTTTCTTTTTTTTTTTTCTGAAACCATTTTCTAACAATGCATGAGAATAAAAACCATTGAGCATACATTCATGCATACATATATCATTGTCCAGATGCCTATTTGTAAATGAGGCTGGGGTTTTTTTCCCCTCACCATCGGGTAGCCCCCTCTTTCTTTGTTTTATAAAAATGGAATTTTTAAAAAAGATTTTATTTATGTATTCATGAGAGCCAGAGAGAGAGAGAGAGAGGCAGAGATACAGTCAGAGGGAGAAGTAGGCTCCATGCAGGGAGCCCGACGTGGGACTCAATCCCAGGTCTCCAGGATCATGCCCTGGGCTGAAGGCAAGCGCTAAACTGCTGAGCCCCCAGGCTGCCCCAAAATGGAATTTTTAGAGACATTATGCTTATCTAAATTTCAGTACTTCCAGCTTTCTTTTAAATCAGTGTCCTCTACATGATCTAAAAATATTTAATCAGCCTTAGGCAAACACAGCTAAAGATGTAGCCATCTTTTCTGCTTCTCAGAACCAACCAAGTAAACCAGAGAGTTTTAGAATACTATCTTTGAAACCGTAAGCGCATGGTTAGACATCATATTTGATCACACGGACAAAGATAAATTTTATGTTTACAGACCATAGTAGTTGAGGCTCAACTGGTGAATCATTCCCAGACTAGAGGATCAGTCAACGTGGAGCTTTGTTTGTATGTTGTGAACGTCAAGGAACATGGCATGTCTTAGGAAGACCTTCTGGCAAGGTTGACCTGCAGCTAGTGCTTGCATCTTCCCCAGGCAGATTGCGAGGGTTGGGGGTGCATCCAGACCCCAAGCTCTGCCGCTTGCCTTGAACCTGACTTTGGTTTTCTGCAGCGTTCCCATCTTACCTTGCACTTCTCTCATTGTCTTCTTGGTTTGTCTCCCTTTTCCCCAGACTTCTCGGGCTTCCCGCTGGGCTGACCCTGACCACTTTGCCCAGCGACAGAGCTGCATGAATACGTTTGCCAGCTGGTTTGGCTACATGCCGCTGATCCACTCGCAGATGAGGCTCGACCCTGTCCTCTTTAAAGACCAGGTCTCTATTCTGAGGAAGAAATACCGAGACATTGAGCGACTTTGAGGAATCCAGCCAAGTGGGGGAGGGGAAGCGAGAAGGGACGGGGTCAAGCTGCTCTCTCTTCCCAGTGCAGATCTGCTCAGCAGCAGAGCCAGATTGTGCCAAGTATCCAAATAATCTTAGATGAACAGAATGACAAAAAAAGGAAAAAAGAAAAAAAAAGGCCAATGAAAACTCGACTCCTGGCTCCTGGGACTGCTCCAAACTCACCTCACTGGCTTCTATGTCCCAAGACTAGGTTGTGTACAGTTTAATTATGGAACATTAAATAATTATTTTTGAAATGATTGCTATGCAGGTTTAAACTTTTTTAATGATCAAAACTATTAAAAACCAGAGTTCTTTCTTTAATCAAAATTGTGTTGGTTGTGAATATTTCAAAGCTGCTACTCTTCTTCCCACAAACATCATTGTCCTTGGTCATGCAGGGTTTCCTGCGGTTACAAGTGCTCAAACTTCATGGAAGACACAAGAAGTCACTGCACCCAATGTCGAGAAATAACATCAAGCATAAGTTAAGACAAGTTCATTATTCCACTTTGCCAATACAAATTGTTTTCCACTTGGAATTTGCAGATCCACTTGAACTTCTATCTCTAATATGTTGCTGCATGAGAGAAAGTATTATGACCTCCAGGTAGACAGTTGTAACAGAAAACCTTATGTCTCAGATATAGAGATGTGATCATCTTTTGCACTGGGGGTAGGGGTTGGCGGGGAGTTAATACCAAGAAAACACTAGTATAATTAAGAATGTTCAGTGTACACAAGGACCCATCCAGACAATCCACCAGCATATTAGCGAGATGGATATACTGACCCACAGCAGTAACCCAAGGCTCTTCAGGGATTGTGGGCTAGATTATGCATTTCACCGTTGACACACAGCTTCTGAGAGCTGGGGAATGGCTTTGGTTTAGAGATGGGCGAACAGTGTGTCGGTGGTGGACCAGGAGTCACGAGATGAGCTCTTTATGTTTGCAAAAACCTCGAGTTTCAGAGGCTTCTCTGCTGAGAAGGTAGTACTCACGTATAAAGTGTCCCCGTGGAACACGAGCCTTGCTGAGAAGTCACTGAGGTTGACCTCACCACTGGGATCCTGATACCACTTGTGGGCAGACCTTGTTTTGAGCAAGAACTTGGCAAAAAAAATAATCAGAAACAAATGTGCATACTGCTTTCTGTCACTGTAATTTTTAAATTGGTAAAGAAGCTGAGTTGTGCTTCTTGTTAGAACATTTCTCTGCACATGCTGCTTTTAGTTTCTGGTTATTGTAAAACTGCAAGTACAAACAAAATGTGTATATGTGTGTATATACACACACACACACACACGTCCCTTAACTCCCTTGTAAAAGATGAAGATTTCTGGTATTAAATGCCTTCTTCTACTTGGAAGAGGCAAGAGAGAATAGAGGGGAAGGTTCGTGGGTCCTACAACCTCTTATTCTGAATAAACAAGAAGAAGCACTTTAGATTTTTTCCCCATAAACTCTCATAGAGCTCATAAATGTATTCCAGCGTTGGCTGAGAAGACAATTCCATCACAGAATTATGTTCAAATCACTCCAAGTGCCTGGCTTAGGTCAGTGGGAGCCATAAATCCGGGAGAACTTGAACTCATCTTGCTTTGTAGATGTCCTGAAGGGAGAGAGGGCTGGTGACAGAGCAAGGAAGAAGGGCCTTGTGGACAGGGGAGAAACTGGATGTTTGCAGAGGCCCAGAGAGGTGGCTGTGCTGCCTGGAGATGGAGTGAGGGCTGCCTGTGCGTGCAGATACTGCCTTGTGAGTGGCATGTGGGCAAGGAAGTTCAGCGAAAGGGGGGCTTTCTCT